>NC_052509.1:39175369-39491747 GCF_014356525.2 Nilaparvata lugens | reverse complement strand
AGGCCTTTACACATTGACACATTTATACATGTATTATTATTATTATTATTATTATATTATTATTATTATTATTATTATTATTATAGATTCATATAAAGTCCAGTTTGTTATACATATTCCATTTTGAGTTTGGGAGTTAAGACACAATCTTATGAAATTCAGTTTGAGCTTTACTGTGCAAACGGCCTTAAAAGTCACTCTCTGAAAGTAAAACCACAGTCACATTTTTATAAGATGATTTCTTGGGACATGTTTTGCAGCTAACTGTTCAACCACGATTCAAATAAGGATTTTTTGGGAAGCTCAATTGAAATTCAGCTTGTAGCTCATATACATCTTTAAAGAAGCAACAAAGATAAGTGGTATAGTTTGTAACGTTATTTTTGCCGTAGCATGTGCCCTGCTTGGCCGCAGTCGGTAGAGCAAAGATTTTTTAATAGATTTGATATTTTTTGTGACTCCTGAAAGGAAAATACCACCAGTTTCTTACCAGCTCTTCCAGGAGCTCAAACAATTCTCTGCCTTCGATGACTGCAAACATCAACCACTTTAACAGTTCACAGTTCTTATGACTGATTAGGTTGACTCCACAGATATAGATGCAGGAGAGGTAGATAGATATAAGGGCTCTGATTTTTGTACTAGAAAATACAGTATTGCCACCAATGCCACTCGCCACCATTCAACAAAGTGGTCAGCAATGTAAGATGATACCGAGTGGAAACAAAGGCGACACTCTATCAGAATACCTTATAAATTCTATTAATTTGTATTGCTGCTGCAACTTAATACTATGACCTTTGAGTTTTTCCAAATCAGATGCGATGGTCCTGAATAATTTAAATAAATCTTGGGAATGTATTATTTCCAAAGATTTAATAATCAATGCTGTATATCACCGATTTATCCAACTTATTCGGTGAAGAATACAGTTGGTTGCTAATTTTAATGATAGGTCAATATTGATAATAAAATAGACTATAACAAGATTGGTCATGCATGGGGATAGGATAATAAATAAAGTATACCATAAAAATATGGTATAAATAATACACCATTCAATAAACATAAAAAATATGATTACATGAAATATCAATGAGCAATAATAAAAAATAGAGCAACACATGAAAAAATAATATGAGAAT
The DNA here is from genome assembly GCF_014356525.2 of Nilaparvata lugens. Lineage (NCBI taxonomy): Eukaryota > Metazoa > Arthropoda > Insecta > Hemiptera > Delphacidae > Nilaparvata > Nilaparvata lugens. The sequence continues at coordinate 39,490,602 of NC_052509.1, read as the reverse complement.
AAATATATATTGAAAAATATCACAGACTGCTCACTAAGGATTGACTTTGCTTCTTAGCATCAATTAATACCATGTGCTTCTTTAATCAGCATATATACTTTTAATCTATACAGCTCAGTTGTCGACTTGCTGTTGCTTGTCGAATAAAACTTATAAATCTTATTTCCAAATAAAAATATAAAAAAAATTTAAATATTAAAATATAAATCTCAGGGCTTGGGTTCGGCCTCTGGTGGAAATCAGATAAATCAATTTATCTTATGAACATGAGCTTTGTAAAAATCTAATAAATTACTGATAAAAAAGATATATGAGTGAGCATATTATTATAATAAATCAAATATTAATAAATATTCCTATTGTGCATATTTAAATAGTTAATCTCATAAATGCTTCTTAAGAATATTCCCTTTACATTTTAAGACTTGCACAAGTTTTGATATTATTTTTAATATTCAAATAACTCTTCGATGAGCTACCTTTATTTAATCGTGATTATTTTGAAGCACTGAGGGCCCTCCTTAATAACTTCTCAATTGAACTCATGTGTCAATTTTTCAGAATTATGATGGCGATCCAGATTCGTTTCGATGTCCTAGGCCTTTCTGGTGGGCTGCTGTCATTTTCTCCAATGGGATTATTTAAATTTAATGACTCATGTCATATTACGACTTCACTGAGTCTTATGAAATTAAATTTTTTAAATATTCAAACAACTTTAGATTTTTGAAACTTTAAAAAGGCATCTAGTCTTGTGCTCTCTAAATTGGTGGCTGTCCCTAGTGACCTCTAGCAAGCAAGTGGGCTTGGATCTACCCTATTCTTCTACAACCGCACTTCCGACTTTTCAATTTATATAAAATTTAAATATCCACTCTCATTGGTGGATTCAACTACTCTGCAATGATGTAATTCGAAGTTGTCAAATAGTCCATACAAAACTGTTATATTACCACCCAATGAGTGAATATTTTAGTCTTAAATTCTTATTTTATATTTGTTACATAAATCTGTGTTCTAAAGAGATTACAATTTCTTATTTTTTATATAAACGATATGTGTATATTTTGAATTTGCTTTTACCGCCAGTCAAATACTGCACTGTGATTGGTATATCCTAAAACTACAAATGTATCCATGCACTGAATAAAGTTACATCCCATTTCCTTCACTTTTTTATTTGTTTTTTACATTTTGTTCATGCTCGTTTGATATAATAAATATTTTTGTGTTTTCTAAAACTCTTTTTCCTTTACATTGAATTGGCATGCTTGCTTTCTAACATAGTTTAAGCAAATGCTATTTATACGCAACTAATTTGCCACAAAGTGTCTGGTTAATTCTCAAATTATATGGCTCGACTGATTACTTGGGTCGCCGACTAGTAAATACCAAAAGAACCTAACCTCAAAATATTATTTATTTTATATTATTAAATAAAAAGTAATAATACTTTTATTTTCATTTGGCTGTTCAAAACCATAGCCTGGAGAGCCCTTATTATCTAATCTAGTGTTTGTTGACATCGTATCTGGTGATAACGATACAGCTGCTTGCTCGAGACCTATCAATTTCCTTTCATTTCATGATTATGAGGAATATCCGAAATTATATTCTTACAAGTTTCTCTCTCGTTTAAAGATCATCCTCCAATTGAAGGCTTTCATTATCGAAACATGATATTATTGAAGACCTATCAATTTCCCTTTCTGATGCTTGTCACATGATTCAGCCATGACCCGATCCAGCCTAGATATACAAATTCAGAATAGGCCCACTTTCGAAAAGCGCCAAGTATAACCGTGGCTTGTTCATCATCATCAAAGGCCTAACATGAGATCATTAGCGTATCTTAAGTTGGCTAATGCACAACAATATTTCGTTAGGTCTGTCTAATTCCTTCAAGATTAGCATATTTAAGCAGTTCTAATACATATTCTGAATTATTCAACAGTATCAATGAATGCTTTATGCAACAAATACATGTGAATCTTCCAATGATATCATGCAGGTGAATAAGAGATTATGACTCACTTGATGGTGATCTAGGAATAGCTGAATTACTTATTTTGAGAATAAGTTACTTTTAATGATCGTTTATGTCATGTTTGCAATGAACAGGTTTTCAACATGCCGGTTTTTACATTCTACTCCGAGATGAATTATGATGCTGAAATTAATTTGAACGCCTTTTTAGTATGTTTTTAACAGACGAAAACTTCCTATTTATAATTTTCAAGTCGACTATTTGCTCGATGGCATGGAAAGGTCTCATACTTCTAGCCTGCAGCTGTAACCTGTTTCGGGCTCAAATTGAGGAGGATCACCCATAATAGTAGGTGATCCTTATATTAGGTTGATAGGTTGATCGCCTACTCCTCTATCGTGGTGTAGGATAATCTAGTTGCTTGAACTGATTAATAAATGATTTCCATGAGTTTGCCCATTCAAAGAAGCTACTTTTGTGATATTTGATTCGATGTAGCCCATTTGATTTTTAAAATATCACTAAAAAGGAATCAAGATGTGTTGAATATATTATAGAATTTCTGGTTTTCCTGGCGAATACTTGTTAAAAAAGGGTATAATAAATCCCCATAAAGATCTTCTGTAACTTTTGAGTTATCTGGCTGAAAACCTTCTTGTCATCATATCTGTGTTGGAACGCGGGATCTCTAGACTGCTACCATAGAGAAACGATAGCGTGAGTAGATATCCCATGGTATATATAGGGCGTTTATGTCGCAACTTTTACTGTTATCTCAAGCCGATAGTTCACGTAGTTCTTTCCCATGCAGCTGTGTGACGCTGGTAGTCTCTCAAATTGTGCCGTTCCTACACTCTCACCCCAACAAAACAGTAAAAATTGACAATAATCGACAGTAATCGGCTTGAGATAACAGTAAAAGTTGCGACATAAATTCCCTATACCATGGGATATCTACTTACGCTAATGTTTCTCTATGCTGCTACGGAAGCATGTTATCCAGTAGCAACGTAATCACGGATAAAAACATGGTGAGAACTCAATATAAGAAACTAAAGTATATTATTTATTCACCTCGCCTTGGTATACTAGGAAGAAAGGTAGAGAGATAGTGATATTAATATAAATTCAAAACATAACATTTATTCATGTTTTCCTAAAAAAAAATGTTGTTCATTGCAATCATTAACTTATCTTAACCATGATACATAACACATAAATAATGGATAATTTCATAAAACACTTATTGACATGGGCTACTTTTAAATTAATAAATCAAAATAAATCTTATAGCACTCTTTATTTTAAAGTTTTTTTTTTAAAATAAAGGGTGCTATAAGATTTATTTTGTTTTATTAATGTATAATTTCAATACACTTTGAAATAACTCACATGAAAATTTTGAACATCAAAATAATTTATATTTTCATGATCATTCCATCATCCTGTTAGTTGAGAGATAATTATATTCTTGATTAGAGTTCAAACACGAATATAGGCTAAAGGATAAAGAAAGAACAACTTGAAGCAGATCATGAGTCAAGATTCCAGTAAGCAGCGAGTACAATAGCAGTACTGTACAGGACATTGATGGGGGTTAATTGAACAAGAAAGGTGTTAGAGTAAGTTTATTGATGGCTGCCATTATATTATAGCTATTGTACCCTGGACAACAGCACATTCAACCATTGGTAGACGGCAGACATTACCGGGTAGGAGGTGGGATAATTGGTTTTACTAGAAGGCGCATAAGCCACAGGGTCCTCAAGACATTTTCAAAACGATTTAGCATTGAGAGAGGAGACGCGAATGCACCCGAATGCAACTGTGCTCAATTGCATCTTATGCACAACACGTTTCGCCAGCTATGACTGATGCATCGTCATGATTGCACATTCACGATTTTTCACTTATTATTAGCGAATGCAACTTCGTAAATCGCCGACCATGATCGGCTAGCAATTTCGCCATTATACCTCATTGGTCCATATCTCTTGCGGCACTATCAAAGCTATTCTATTAGGCATGGTTGACTCCATTGATTACTTTGTCCACTAGGCTTATAAATCGGATGAAGCTCCAATGTTGTATCTTGGGAAATTACTCGCCGGTAATATTGTCTCAACGATTTTCATGCTGGTGTCTGTTTTACGAGCCTTAACAAGATTTTCGTGTCCGTCTGCTAGCATCGATTATGTGCGAGCATTTCATGCATCATTCTGTTTATAACATGCAATCTTTCTTGCTGAGTTTGTTTCAGAAAAGCCTGTGTTGACCAGTGAGGATAGAATGTAAATGTTATTACATTCACATTAGGTTACATTCTATACTCTCTGGTGTTGACTAGGGTATTGGACTTTGAGTGTGGATGATAAATATGTTACAAGATGTTCATTCAAAATGATTGATTTGAAAAGATCGAGAATTGAATGGATTCCATTTGAAAGAATTTTCTACGCCTGATAACGAACTACGATACAGTGGGCCCTATTAACGTTCAACTTGCATCATCTCATTGCAACAAAAACATTCAATCTATTAATAATCGTGATCAACATTCATCAATATTTATCATCACAGCACTGAGAAAAATTCCACTGAATTATAACAAAATAACTCACTAGGCCTACTTGGCAAAATATATTTTTTATTTTTTACCTTCATTTTATTTATGATTCAACATGATGATAGGATCAAACAGACATAGGCTTTAAAACTCAATTATTTCATGGATTTTGCTACATAAATTGTCCAAAACAAGGTTATCCAACAATTTCACAATTCCAAAAATACAAGGTTGTGTCCAGAAATGTTCTACACATATCGAATAAGGAGAGGTTTTTGGAATAAAAAAACACTTGAAACTATTTAATATTGGAAGATCTTTGAATCTGAACATTCACCAGTGATCTTAAAGTTGAAGCTCAAATAAATTAAAATCAACTATCAAGTAATGGACTTTTAGTTTTATCACCAGCTATGAGAACTGTGTTGTACTCTTGTACTTATCCCATACACAAGGTACAAAAACTCCATTTTAAGTTAATACTCTTGTATTCTTGTTCAAATATGAATAATTCTTGAAGGGGAGTAAACGAATATTTATTATCGTTGTATGCTTGAAGGCATTTTAGGCTAAACGTCTAATCGCACAGATACTACGTACGATCATGAAAATCAACTCCCCACTTGTTCGGAACTGTAAGATAATTCTCAGGTCTTCTCTTGTCATAATCCATTCATCACCCACTCACAAGCCGATATGACCATCATTCACAGAGAAAGAATTCTTGCAACTTCACAGTGTGCCAAAATTTATTTATTTTTTCGAAATTATAACTTTTCCTAGATAAAAATTTTATTAGAGTGCTGGATTAACGATGTGATTTTCTCACGGTATCGGAGTAATTTCATGATGTCATTCCGCACATTACGTAATTAAATTCTGATATTTCATCCATTGTTTTCAAACGTTTTCCTAGAGTACTTAGAATTGTTGTAAACGCAAAATCATCATAAAAAATCAGTTGAACGTCCATTCTGTTGCTGAGTCTGCTACTTTGATCGAGGGAATTTTCCTGTATTCTGTCTTTGTTAGTTGTATTCCTTTCTCGTTCTATTGAGGGAAATTATTGTCGTCCCCACCACGTCATTTGTAATTTGGTATTTTTTAATGCATAATAGTACCAGCCCTGATACCTATTTTTGAGCCTGGTTCGGTCGACTTGAAGACCTGAACAAGAGACCGCTTTTATCTTCTGTAGAGTACAGACATGTTTTCTGAGCTTAATTATTTATTGACCTGATTCAATAATGTCTTTTCCGGACAGTTTTTTTTCTCTCTCGGAGACTTAAGATTATATTATTGGGAATCATTTATCCCATCAGTTTTGAAATCGCTAATCCTTTTATTAAATTATTAATGGCATAGTTATTTCCATTCAGAGCGGTTGACTGCTGCACTTTATTATTATTGTAGGCTATGGATTAGTGACTGTCGAAAACCCATTTAAGGGTGAGTAATGTATATTTTATAGTATTGTTGTATTGTCTTCATTTTAATAATTTTGATATTACAGGTAACAACCCCTGATTTAACAATTATTTAATTAATTTAATATTTTATAACTCAATTTTGTAGTCTTACATCTGAGATGTATGACAATATACTAATGTAAAAGGAAGTGATACTAAATGGAGTATATTCCTATTTTTTATTGATACAGTCATTTATCTCTCTGGAATTTTGTAATTGTGAGTAGAGTTTGGAATACTCACTAGTTTTACATTAACTGTTCATCATTCTTTTAACTAGTAATTTCTTTTCATAATACCATTCATTATATATTACAAATTCTACAATATTTAAAACCTATAATATTCCTCTAATTTTATATTTAATTTAAACTGTATGTATTGTATTCATTAGATGATTTCTTGAGAAATCATTCATTGAATGCAATATTTAGTATGTTATTTATTCTAGCATTACTAAGTAGGTGTGACTTGTGTTGCAGGTTTTTGTGTGTGTGTGTGTGTGTGTATTCTTGAATACTCATTCGAGGATTGTGCTGTAAATATGCCTTGCTGTCAAACGAGGGCTTACGAATTCGCCGACCGAGATGGCCGGTGATATCGGACATCTGACATTGCCGTGCGGGGCTGAAAGACGATCTTCGATCTGACGCCACTAGCCCGATGCCTGGAGGCCATCACCCTTCATCCTCACCCATCACCCTTTGGACACTGGACTCGAGGACGACAGATCTTAGATAAGTACTTGATACCCCCCACTACAATATCAGATGTGCCCCGTAAATTTGGTCTCTTAAAGACGTATTATATTTGGTCTCTTAAAAACGTATTATATTTGGTCTCTTAAAGACGTATTATATTTGGTCTCTTAAAGACGTATTATACTTGGTCTCTTAAAGACAGATTGATTATTAGATTATCCATGTAAAGATGTATTTTGCAATATTCTCTGTTTTATTCTCATTATTATAAGAGCAGTCAGTCAACCGCATATCTATGTTTTTAATTCCAAGACCCTCAAATCACTAGAATAAGGATCACATTATTGATCAGATAAAAATCCGCAGATCTCAGGGTCTAGCACAATTTCAACAACTAAGCCTTCTCCGACAAAATCATTTGTCACCAGGAGACTGGCTTAACAGTCTCTCTTCACATAGTGAAACTCCGAGTCTAAGTTACTCGACTTAACAGTGAGCAGAAAAATATTGTTTGAATCGATACCTTTACCCCGCTATTTCACTCTAGTTGCAATTCCAATGAGCCAGCTAAACCATCTCTAGTCCATAAACCAGCCTTAATTCATATGATCAGTTGAATCTATTGAATCGAATCAGTTGGTCGATTTCAAATGATGACGCTGTCAATCAAGAATTAGTACCAGGACATGCTTTATTAATAGGGACAACAGGAGATGACTATAGAAGAATGGGCGTTAAAATAGCAATCATCCCATTATCCGTACAACATGATATCATACTCATATGAGTTGACTCATAACAGGCTCACATAGATAGTGAATACAGCTTCTTCAAGGGAGGGCCTCTCTGACATTTGCTACAAGACCATGCTCAGATGACTTCATTTTTGGCTTTAAAATGTTAAAGAGATTAACTCTAATTCTTATTCCAAAACAGTTTCAATTCTGATTTTTTTTAATGTTATGACCTGGATCATGCTATTGCGATTTATATAAGAATTGAACAATACGATGTAACCCAGTTTTGTGATATTTGATTGTAGGCTATTTGCATATGAAAATCGGCGAGAGAAATCCAGTTTTGTTATCAAAACAACTAAACACTAACCCTTTGACGAGTGCTATTGGGGAGTCTAATTATTTTTATGAAAGCTGTTGAATGCAATATTTCCAAGAATTACATAATGCTTTAAAATAAATACTTGTTAACTAAACTTGGGAATTGAATATGAATTTTATTTATTTCGCCAAAAAAGCACATTACATCATTAAAATAAAATGAACAAAAGGAAATTGAACTATACAAAAACAGAAACAAAATTATAAATTACACTTAATACTTAGGTACAATAGATTAAGTAAATAACTTGATAAATAAACTTGACATAGTACAGTAGTAGAAGTAAAATAAAATGTTCAGTTAACTTCATTGTAAAAGCAATTTTTCAATAATATAAGAATTATAAGAATATTTTTATAGTATAGTTATCTATGTCACTAATTTTGAGAATAAATGAATAAAAATATGCTCAAGTTTTGTATTGGAGTTAACTTAAAGTTATTATCTCGGAAAGAGTTGAATAAGTATAGATTTCCTAAAAGTCACATAATCACTTAAATGTGGTATTTGCTTTAGGCACTGGAATGAATAAATCAATCATTCAATCAATTGGATGTGTTGATTGAAAATCAGATGAGAAATTATCAACTATGGCAAAATGTAGCAAACTTGACTCTTCATGTATATTAATATGTAACATTGAATTTACATAAGATTTTTACTCTGCTTTTACCACTTCTGTTCTGAGGTTGGGTTCCGACTCGAGAAATGTTTCCATCTTCAGGTCTAAAATCGAACGTGCTCAACTTGTGATAATATATATTTTTCAAACCGTTCATTGTGATTTTTGATAAGCTCTTCTCTTCATCTTCATATTTATGATTCCTCAACTAGAAACCCAGCAATCTCCCAGCAATTATGATAGGTGTTCAATTCTATCGTACAGCTATTTTCTACCAGTTGGTGTTGGATTATCGCAAATTCGTGACCTACAGCCACGGCATCAACAGTAGCGCTTCCTTTTTAGTGCGATAATTTGTATTCTGTTCGAGATTATCATCAAATTGCCACCTCACCAAGCTAGTAGCACAGATGTTGTAATAATTGTATGCAAATTTGAAAAGCATAGTTTTATGATGGGTTCAGGTTTATTAATTTGCAATATTTGTGTCATCGGTATATTTGGAGAGAATATTACATCATAGGCCCACACATAAGTTACTTATAAACTATTCAACATAGATCAATCTCTGCGAATCGTGGCAAATAATGAACATTTCAAGAAATTATTTGAGTCTATCAATACATTCTGACAACATCCTACAGAATTAAATGATGATACGGAGGAGATCTTTTGCTTTTGCTTCTGTACCATCTGCCATCTAATTTTTGTGACCATCTTCGAAATTTGCAGATTTTGTTGTATAAGTTTGTTGAATTCACTATATCTCAAAGCAGCAAGCAATACTTTCCCCAATTTCCCTACATTTCCTCTGATTAAGAATTAGTTCTTCACATGCATAATATTATGTGCTACACAAATACAAAGGTTTAACGAGTTTCATATTCAATAAAGACTAGAAAACAATCGAATTGATGCCAAAACTGAGTTCTCATTGACCTTTTAATCATCTGAAATCAAAATCAAGGTATTCTCTTTAGGAAGAGAAGTGGTTTTGGAATAATAGCGCCTGTTTTTTCTTTCCAATATTAGGATGTTTTCTACTCAGTGAATATGAATATTTGAACTTTTGGGGCTGTAAAACAGTAACAACAGACCAACATTAGTTAAATTGGTTAAAAATAAGTTGAGTTTGAGCAAAAAAAATCAATTTGAGCAAATATATTTTTTGTCGGGAAGTGTAAAATAGTTTCTACACTAACACGAAATAAAACTTATCGAACCAAAAAATATATCAGATACATTATGATATCATTATGGTACTGACCTTTTTCTCACTTTAGGACAGTTCTGTTATCTTTCAAAATACAGTAAACTTATTATATATATACTGTTCGTTTCAACACATTGAAATCAACCTTATTGTTTACAACCAAATTTGTTTGCTTCTAAATTACTGTGCAGATAAGAAATTTCAAAAGCAAACTGGATTTTGAAAGTTCAAGTTTGTTGAAAAGTGGATCAACTGGAGCCACACAAATTGTGCTGCAACTGACAAACAAATTGTCCAGTTTGCTATGCAAAGCATCTCTTTATTGTCTCAGTCGTTCTTGGTTTCTCTCTCATTTTTCTCTCCATATCAGTTCTTCAAAACTCTCTCTTTGTTCCTTCTTAACTCTCTCTTTTCGTTCCTATTTTCCCTCTTTTTTCAGCAATCTCTTCAGCCTGCAATAATTCTATATCAAAGCAACTGTATTCTTGGTCACAATCTCAAGATCAGAAAACGCGGTTATTTCTTACAATATTATCTAGCAGCTCAAAACACATGTTTGTAGGCTGGCGCACTATAAATCATTTCTCTTATCAGTTTAGACTCCCGACTACTAAACTGGTATCCTATGCGTATGACCAGTCAGATAAGTCGCCATTGTCTTCCAGTTACCTCAGGCGTTCAATTCAGAAGTTTCTCAGAAAAAATCGGGAGCACAAATTTTGAAACAGGCCCTACAAGATAGTATAGAAACGTACACGTTTTTGTAACACTATTATTTTAAAGTCACAGTTCACTGCGAATAAGTAAATTGTTTACATCATCATTCAATAAAAATCAGAAAATAATAGTTGCTTCCATGAACAGGTAGACTACCTTGAACAGTTGCGATTCGTGATGTGATGTGGAACTACCCAAATAAAATGTAACTTCAAACAATCAGAAAATAGAAGTCCACTTCAGTTTCCTTACTACCCGTATTTTATAAATTCCCTTTTTAGTGTTAAGCCCTACTTTCCAATATTAAACCTGCTCTGATGGGCAATATAAGAAAACCACCTGTAATCAAGGGAGTGTTCATTGAATTCTATGGAAATCAAGAGTAAATTATGTCCACCGCTATGGACTTAATGACGACGATGGTGATGTGAGATGGATAATGGACATTCAGTTTCAAGTAATTTCCCATATATCGGGAAGTAATATTTAGAAATGAAATTTTTTCCTGTGTAAGTGATGTAATAAATGTGATAGGTTTCAAGAGAAGAGTTTCCAAAGGAAATAACTAGAAGTAAAGCTGCCCAACTTGTGTCACACATTTAACCGGAACATTAAGCCCTTTATGGCCTAAGGCACTTGTCATTAATCTGATCAATGAGGTGGGTAATAGCATAGAGAAACAATAACTTGAGTAGATATCCCATGGTATAGGGAGTTTATGTCGCAACTTTTACTGTTATCTCAATCCGATAGTCCACGTATTTCTTTCCCAAAAAGGTGTGTGACGCTGGTAGTCTTCCATATTGTGCCGTTCATACACTCTCACTCAGCCAAAACAGTAAAAATCCACAATAATCGATAGTAATCGATTTGAGATAACAGTAATAGTTGCGACATAAACGCCCTATACCATGGGATATCTACTCAAGCTATTGTTTCTCTATGGTAATTGGTAATAGTACGATAGTTGAACTGACAACTACTACTACTTCTTGTCAGGGAGTCATGGAGATTGTGAATTTGAATTATCATACACATCTAAATTCCATCAATTACTAATCATTCGTTAGTAAATTAAATTAATTATCTCTTTTCTGTATAGGGCTACTTGTAATATAAATATAAAGAAAATAAAAATCTCAGTACCCTTTTTTTGAAATATTTTATCACAACATGTTTCGGACATTTTTGCCATTTTCAAGTGATATCACTTGAAACATGTGATAAAATATTTCAAAAAAAGGGTACTGAGATTTTTATTTTCTTTATATTTAAATTAATTCACACCGTGCGGAGCAAAGCAACTGTCTTGCTCGAAAGCCAGTGCTTGAACAAGACCGAAGATGGCGGTGTATAGAAATCCCTTATTAAAATTATTCATCCATGAATTATTATCATACTTCAACTTTAGAGTATTTTGACAAAAAGAGAATTCATTTGAAAATGAAAAAAATACCTTTTCTTTTTCTTTTTTCATGAATCTTCTCCAGAGAAGCATAATCACTAATAGAAATTACAAAGTAATCCTCAACAGTTGCATTATCCTGATTAATTTGATTAGGCTTTGAATGAAGTGGGTGCAACAGGAGAAGATTACAAAAGTTAAAACACGCCACAGGCCAACAATGAAAAAATTTTTTTACTGAAAATATCTCTTTCTTATGTTTTTTAGGTCGCTGAATCCAAATATGATGCTTAAAAAGTCGTATCACCCACCATTTATTCACATTTCATAGATACATTTTTAGATATATACAGATGTTTTACGAATTTTACAGCTTTTTTATAGTTAAAATAAAATTGCAAATGTAGTTCTATGTTCACTGCTGAAACACATTCTAAACAGCTGATGTATTTTTATACTTTCAACCTAACCTCAATTTCACATTTCCTGTACATGTGCTCAGTACAATGTCTACTCGCGGTTGTAAAAATTCTGCTGACAGTTTTTGTTACATTTGTGGTGAGTTTGTTATTAAAAAACACCAAAGAAACATTACAGATTTTGTTAGAAAAGTTTATCTAGCATACTTTGGAACCAAACTTGGAGACCAGGATAAATCTTGTGCGCCGCATAAGGTATGTTATGTATGTGTTGAGGACCTTAGAAAATGGTCAAAGAAAGCCAAAAAACATTTCAAATTTGCTATTCCTATGATATGGAGGGAACCAAGAAACCATTCTGATGACTGCTACTTTTGCAGTGTTGACATAAGTGGTCATAATTCTAAGAACAAGAAGGTAATAAACTACCCTAGTCTCCCATCTGCCATCAGACCAGTAGGGCACAGACTTGCCAGTTCCAGAACCACCAGAGGACCTTAATTCAATTGAAATAGAAGTATTTTCTGATGAACAGTTGGAGGTAGAAGAACATGATGAAGAATTTCAATGTGTTGCAGAAAATTCAGAGCCTAAATTGTTTACTCAAGTCGAGCTTAATGACTTAGTTAGGGATCTGGGCTTAACAAAAGAAAAGGCTGAGCTGCTTGGCTCTAGGCTAAAAGAAAAGAACTTGTTGGCTGCTGGAACCAGCATTCATGTCTATAGGAAGAGAGAACAGCAATTTTCAAAGTATTTTGAACTTGAGGAAGGTTTGGTGTACTGCTCAGACATTTCTGGTCTAATGAATGAGTTTGGAATTGAGTACAAGAAAGAAGATTGGAGGCTGTTTATTGATTCATCCAAAACTAGTTTGAAGGCTGTTTTACTACACAACAGTAATGTGTATGCTTCTGTACCTGTTGGTCATTCTGTATGTATGAAAGAGAGCTATGAAAACCTAGAAATAGTTTTAAATAGAATAGGTTATTCTGCTCATGGTTGGATGATATGTGGTGATTTGAAAGTAGTAAGCATGCTCCTTGGTCAGCAAAGTGGTTTCACCAAATTTCCATGTTTTCTGTGTGAATGGGACAGTAGAGCTAGGAATCAACATTGGTGCAGAAAGAACTGGCCTGCTAGGGAGTCTTTATAACGCTTGGTGAGAAGAACATTCTACGCAAAAACCTTGTAGATCCGAAAAATGTGCTCCTACCACCACTACATATTAAGTTAGGTCTCATGAAACAATTTGTAAAGGCTTTACCTAAAGATGGGGCATGTTTCAAATATCTTTGTCAGAAGTTTCCACACCTTTCAGAAGCTAAACTCAAAGAAGGTGTCTTTACCGGACCTGAGATTAGAAAAATGTTTGATGATAACTTTGAAACCACAATGGCCTCAAATGGAAGAGAAGCATGGGTATCATTCAAGCAAGTTGTTGTCAAGTTCTTAGGGAATGATAAAGACCCAGAATATGAATCTATTGTTGCAAACATGTTGAAAAAATTTGAACAATTAGGATGTTTGATGAGCTTGAAAGTTCACTTTTTGAACAGCCACCTCGATTACTTCCCTGACAATTTAGGAGATTTTAGTGAGGAGCAAGGTGAGCGTTTTCACTAGGATGTTAAAGTGAGGGAAAAACGTTACCAGGGCCGCTGGAACACCAACATGATGGGGGATTACTGTTGGTCACTTCACCGGGAAGTTCAGCAAGCAATTCATCGCAGAAAATGCTACACAAGAAGCTTCAAGGAAAAAAGGGAAAGAAAGTATAGACCAATTCCAGTTGACAAGTGAACCTTGTATTATCACTCCAACTACTATTGTTCGACATTCAACTGTAAATAAAAACCATTTTAATGATTTTACATTGTGTTTCGTTTATTTCCCTATATACAGTATCAGGATATTAGACTATATAATAAAATTCATTTTGCTTGGAAACTGGGGTGATACAGAGAAACTAAGGCCATATTTGGATTTCCCACATAAAAATCTATAAGAATCAGCTATTAAAATGGAAAAAGTTTTTTGAAACCTTTTTTTTGTTGGCCTATAATAATCAATCAGAACCCATAGCCTTTTCAATTTTTACTTTCCTTGCCCTATTACCATAGGTAAGGAAAGTATAGCTTTCCGAAAAAAATTAAGGTACCCCCATTTCTAAATTTCTATACGTTTCAAGGTCCCCTGAGTCCAAAAACGTGGTTTTTGGGTATTGGTCTGTATGTGTGTGTGTGTGTGTGTGTGTGTGTGTGTGTGTGTGTGTGTGTGTGTGTGTATGAGTGCGTCTGTGTACACGATATCTCATGTCCCAATCAACGGAATGACTTGAAATTTTGAACTTAAGGTCCTTACACTATAAGGATCCGATACGAACAATTTCAATCAAATGCAATTCAAGATGGCGGCTAAAATGGCGAAAATGTTGTCAAAAACAGGGTTTTTCGCGATTTTCTCGAAAATGGCTCCAACGATTTTGATCAAATTCATACATAAAATAGTCATTGATGAGCTATATTATCAACTGCCACAAGTCCCATATCTGTAAAAATTTCAGGAGCTCCGCCCCATCTATGCAAAGTTCGATTTTAGATTTCCAATTATCAGGTCTCAGATATAATTTAAATGAAAAATTTCGAGCGGAAAAGATTGAGCATGAAAATCTCTTCGATTAATGGCCAGTAACATTTTCACCTAAAATTGAAAATAAGCTTGAAATTTGAGAAAATGTGATTATTCAATTGCAAACTGTTGGCAATTGTTGATTCTTCTAAATCATTCACTATGAAGAGATAGCAGTTCTCGTGTGTACCCAGCGTTATTGTCCTGTCACCAGCTGGCTCAGATCTTTGAATAGTAAACAAGTATGCGCGGGAACACTAGCGTCAGGTGATCAATTTTCATAACGGCAAGGAAAGTTGTGTGAGTGCGCCACACCAGATTCTTCACATTTCTGTTCTCAACCGTGAAAAGTATCAATAATTATGTTATCTATTGAATAATGCACAGTCATACGTTTCAATTCAGGTAATCCCTGTTGCATGGTTGAATACATCAATAATACAACTCAGCGTGTGTCTTTGGAGAAAAGTATTCATCAAACTCTGTTCAATCAATTATCACTATTTTAATACCGATAATATCAATAATAATCATTGTAAGGAACACTTCAATTACATCTGAAGGTCGTCAGCAACACAAATCGAGGTAGGCCTGGGCCATACAAGCTCCAGCATGCACTTAATCCATTACCTACATTATTCATGAAAATAATGTTTTTTTTCCTATAATCTATTATTACATGTACTTTCAATGCTTTTCTGCCTACATGACAACTATTATTTAATGTCTTTGAGAATTGTATGGAAACACCAGCTACTGTAAACCCCTTGAATGTAACAGAACAATTGGATATAACACATAAATACAATTTTATTGTTTGTGAGTGTGTCTGGTAATAATTGTTTGGATATACTTTATGTCTTAGAAAAATGTCTTTCCTTCTAATGAAATTCCAAGAGAGTAAATAATGTACAGTACTAAACGGTATACTATCTATAAATAGGAACCAGGTACATACAACTAACACTATTTGATATAGTGTTTATTGAATTATTTTAATCAAGGTGATATAGCTCTTGGCTTTGTTATTATTCATCAATGAAATCGATTATCAATTTAGGTCTCAGTGATATTCGGACTATCAGTATAGGAAAGTTCCAATCACACTCGATTTCCAGCCATTATTATTCTTCCTATACTTTCTTTCCCATTTCTTATTCATTCCCCCTCTTTTAAACATTTCTCATATTGTGCTTTAGAATATTCTAGGCTTGAATACTGGTAAGAAAGAACGATTGCATGATTCTAGCCCATGTTAATACCAATTATAAGTATAGTAGTGTGAAAAGAAAAATAAGGAAGAACTGTTGAGGTTCAGTAAAATATTGAAAAGCACAATATCAAATAATCACGCAAAATGTTACTAGTGTTCCTGTAGATCGTTATAACACGACCACAATGTGCTCCAGAAATTAAGTCAGGAAAAACAAGAAACAAATAATGTAATAAACAGAGATTTCTTTATTGATGAACTCTAGATCTGTTTGAAACACAGCATGGTAGAAATGAGAATTCAATTAAAATCAAGTTTTTAAACGAGTACAATTTTAAAAACGCATCTTGGTACTGTACATAGCTACTAACTAACCCCTGTAGCTAATAACTTTCAAAAGGAATTCCATTGTTTCCTTTAAAAGTGATCGAAGGCTTACATACACATTATTACAGTACATACTACAAAATTTGTACAATACCGTTTGCACAGTCATTAATTCACTATCGCTACCATATCTCCTCAGACTTATAGCGTTGTTTCTGTTGCAAAATTTCCATCGGCATTAGATAAATAACGTTGTGTAGAGGTGAAACCCGGCTGCTATCAGGTGCGCGGTATCTCCTTGTGGAATAAAACTACAATTCGCCCATCCTAACACAAGAAGCTGTCGGGCCTAATTGAAAATTCTTGGACTGTATCTTGTTACAATGAACGCTGGCAGGACTGACATCGATCAAATAATTTAAAACGCCTCGCGATCTTATAAAAATAAAATTTCTCACCTCGTTGGAATTAAGTGCGGCGCGTCCGATCACTTCTCGTAATAAATTTGGCCAGAGTCATTTGCATAGTAATAATTTTCGTGGCTCTCCATTAAATGAGAGACGCACGCGATAATTTACAAACCGATGTTATACTTCCATCTACATAAATAAAGTCTCTTTCTCTATTTTCGTCCCTTCTCTCTCATTCCTCCTCTCTTTGAGTTACAGTAGCTGAGTGTCAATGGAAGACGAGTTTGTTTTCCTTCCGTACGATGAATCTTGGAATCCATCTCTTGAAATCTTCAAAATTAAATGCTCTATATTTATTAACTCTTGTGCTATCTACCATTATAATGTATGAAACTACATGGTATGAATCTTTGAATTCGTCTGTAATCTCTGCTAGGCCTTGGAGTGTTAACCAGCTAAAAAAAATTCCAAAAAAATTTTACAGGAAAACAAAAAACTGAACTTGATTGAAAATATTATACATGTTTTGCTGAGTTTTTGATCAAATATCAGATAAGATTAATCCAGTCATGTGGAATTGATACTTAAACATGAATTTTGCCTTGTCTTACTCTACTATATTACAATGGAACATCTTATTTAAAGACAATTCTCCTTAAACGAAAGTCTATCAGACAAGTTTATCAGTTCAGTAGTTATGATGACGTGATGATGCGTCAATTTAAAACTTCGGATCTCATTAACAACATTGCTTTTTCCTCCTAAGGGAGTGGGGAAAATCTCCATGCAAGTCTAGCGTCAATAAAATTATTCTAATATTATAATCACTGTAACCTGTGATTGTATATTGAATAAACTTATCTCAATATATTATTATTATTCTGCGAGTTTATTTCATAGAAAACTGTACGAATAGAATATTATGCAGACGAAAACAGATGAAATTCAAGCAGGCAATACGTCTAAATGTCTTTCTCCTTCCCAAATGGCCTTTGCTTATCTTGACTTTTGAATCGTCATTGTAATAATATTATGTGGTGCCAGATAGATTTCATTGGGCGTTGTTAGAAGAGCTACTGAATGGCAGCGTGCTAACACCCCTCTCCCTTACCACAAACCCCCCTCACCTTAAGCACACTCTCTGCTTGATAAATGGCTCCATTTGAGATGGGCTTGACGATAAGCTCAAAATATTATTCATTATCTAGGCAGGGTGGTCTATCATGGTACCATGTCCAATTCCTGTGTACCATCTAACACCTCATTCATTGGCTCGTGCATGTGCGTGCGCGTACATGTGTTGGTTTGCGAGTAGCTCAACTTATGCAGCACGAAGCGTTTTATTGTATAAAATATATTCTGGAAGATACGTTTCGCATGTAAATCTTCTTCTGAACCTGAGGCTGTCATTTTTACATGCCATAGAGGAGATTCAAGGTTGTTGCTTGTTTCCATGATATAATGTGCAGATCAGAGATTTTATTCAGTTTATTCGTAATGAGACTTGCATGAGCGAAATTTAATGTAGAGGATCGCACGGTTAGCGTGGACTGTGTAATGTGGAGACTTCAAACTTTATAGTTATACGTAAATTGAGAAAAGTTTTGCTAAGTTGAAAATGTCAAGCAAGTTAAGCAGATTAGTCAAGATTATTATTGTATTGAACAATACGCGTATCTTCGATAGATATGAGATTTCACATCATTTTTTAGTGTCACTTAATTCATATTGAATAACCACATAGGTCTAAATCAACCAACAAACCCAAACTACCTTTGTATACTTCTTGAACTAATAATTTCCAATGAAGCATAGACTATAGTACGTGCAAATATTATGGGAAACATAGTAATGCCTCAATTAAAATATTTGAAGATTTTTCAATAATTATAGAATTGGAATAAAGGATATTTGGTTATTCAATAAATAGCAGGATAACTACCAGAAGCAGAACTTATTAGCAAACGAAGAAGTATCTTAAAAAATGCAATATTGAAGCTCAAACTGCATTATACATTAATTTATCGCACTGCTAAAAACATCAAAGTATACGGCGAAGATTTCCAGCTAAACCGATATGTCTCTTATCAATTGAGATGTTATTTTGTACAAAAAAGCTATATGAAAAGAATTTGTCATTTGCTTGACAAGTTACCTCCTTCGAAAGTTTCAGTAGAGAACGTCTTAATGTTCGCCTCTATCACTTTCGTATGACACCTTTTTTATCAGTCTTCAAATAAAATCGATCTTATTCCACGAAAAATCAATATTGATCCATTTGATGGAATGCCATTGAGCGTTGTCGAGTGTCGAGTGTAACTCTCAAGTGGAAGCTTATCAATGGAACGAGTAATTCTTATTTACTTAGTTAGCTGGAGGATTCATTCGAGAGAGAAGAAGAGAGTGAGAGGGAAAATAAGGTGAAAGAATAGTACTTCTACTTTTCCTACAGCTTTATCAATAAAGTATTCCTTGAACTCTGCTATAGTTTTTTCAATGTTTTGTATCTGTATCATGTTGTGTGAAATCCTTTGCAAGAAAAAATTTGTAGGATCATAATAACGCTTCCTAGTTTTTTGATGGTAGCTCTAGAATTTTTTCAATATATTTATTTTATTTTTTGATTTTTCAATCTTATGCATTTTACAATTCCCAATGGCATTTATTACATTACTTTTACCTTCAGATATCCATAGTTCAATGTTTAATATTGATTAAAATAATTATAAACTACTATAATTGTGCCCATTCCAACAATATTACCGATATTTTTGTCATATTTAATTTTATAGCCTAATTAATTTTACTCAATAATTCAACCATTTGTATTCGCTGTTGTTTTAGTGCATTGGATCAGGAGGAAAGCTTCTGGTTCCTCTCAATATGATCATTCTTATTGTTATGTTCACCTCCCAACTAGTCTTCATTAAGCTACAAAGTAAAAAATTATGTACCAGATGTTCCAGACTCAAATTTCATTGTCAAGTGATCAATTGTTACAAAATTAAAATTCCCCCCCCCCACATTGAATCTGCTATAACAATAGAAGGGAAACATTAAGTAGTGAAATAATACATCAAATTGAAGAGAAAACAAAGTTCTACAAATCTACCGTGAGCATTCATTTTTAGGATGCATTGTTGGAAAGTTGTAGGCCCTGAAACATAAAAAATAGGATTAAAAGCTAATATTTTAACAATTTTACACTTTTAAGAGCGTATATTTCGAAAACTGTTGGAGATATCACACATCAACAAAGAACAAAAATATTGTAGGAAATTTATCAAGCTTCACTTCCGGATAGTTAGTCATGTCGATTGAACGCATTTTTCTCAAGATATGAGCGTGTAAGCAAAACATTGAAAAATTCAACTTTTAAACCACCCTCATCTCTTTAGCACAAGGGGTAGGGATGGGGACTTTTGATATGATCACCCATCAACTGGTCCCAGCAAAGCTGCCAAGTCATAAATTGGCAAAACATTCTCCCCAAAATCTTTTGTCAATTGGTCTATTTTTGCATAACTGAAGATATCACACTCAACACTGAAGCTACTGCAACAGTCGTGGGGATGTGCGTAAACTTGTGAAATCACACATCAAATTGAAGAGAATTCGATGCTCTATAAGCTCATGATCAACATGGATTTTTTCCATCGATATTCAAAAAGTTATTACAGCAAAAATAGCAAAAAATTGAAGGAGAATGTGTTTTTTCTAAAATGTCACATCGTTTAGAGCGGATATCTCGAAAAGTGGAAGAGATATAGAAAAAGTTGTGCAATCAATAGTGTAGAAAATTATGTAAGCTTGTTTTTCTTATAGAATAGTCATGTCTGTAAAATGCATAGTTTTCGAGTTATATGCGAGAAACCAAAAAATGGTACCTTTGAAGTACCCACACCCCCTTAGCACAGTGGGTAGGGGTGGGGACTTTTGATATGTTTACCTCCTCACTGCACTAAACAGAACTACGGAGTTAAAAATTGTCTTCAAAACTTTTCCCTCTATAACACTTCGTTGACTGGGCTATATGATAATATCTTGGAAAATATTAGTAATATTTTTGTATACTAACATGAAGTTGACCTGTCTTCTGCATTTAGAATCCAGGTGATTCTAATGTCTTTTAACTCAGCAATTCTTTGAATTGATTCGGTCCCAAGTCCCAAGTACCGTACTCACTATATTCCAAGTTCTAGAAGATCTCAAACCACGTTTCCATTTAGCATCAAACGAAAAAAATAGATTACAGGTATTAGAACTGGTTCTATGTAAATGTGTCCGGTAGCCTGCTTTTAAACGGTTGATCGGCTACTTGATGGTTAGTTCTAATTCGGTGGCGGGTGATAATTAACGCTAGTTTGTTGGTTTTTAGATGGTTTTGCCCGATGGAACCGTGTACTTAACTTAGCGTCTGTCTTATGTGAGAGGACTGGCAGATGGACTCCAACTTACTTCAAACACGAATATTACTCGAGTTTAATTCAATTTCATTCCAAGCAAACGTCAATTTTCAGTCATGATGTTGTGTGGACCACACATTGTAAATCCAATCATCTGAAGAGCTGTTCAATATTCAGGATGTTTCTTCGAGTAATTCGATTCAAGTTATAGATAATTCTAACAACCTTGATTCATTGTGAATCCCAACCACCACAGGGTATCGATAGAGGAAGATTGCATAAGTATAGAAATGGAGGATTATTCGATTATTGATGAACCTTCAGTCAATCTGTACATTGAATGAAATGAGCTTTTTAAATTTTGCTGCTCCATACAATTTGTAAGTAAAGTTTCAATTATTGTTCTGTGAGGATGTCTTGAACAAGAATACTAGATTATGGCCCGGTTACACAAAAGACTGTTGAGTTTCAATGATGGTTAAATACCACGAGAGCCAATCGGAGAAGCCTTCTTTCCCAAGGAGCTTTCTTTGAATGGTTCTCTTCTTTGGCATTTAATTATGATTACAGTTATCAGACTTCTGTGCATCAAGGCCTATGCGATTTATTTTCTATAGTACTTATTAAAAAATAGTATTTAATAGTATTTATTAAAAAATAATTTTTTAAAAAGAGGTAAATAAGCAGCCAAAACTCTAAAATGTCATGGGACCAAGTAAAATTACGTTAAGTGGAGGTTCGTTACAGAGAGGTTCGACTGTATACCGTAGACTGTATACTGTATAATGTATACTGTAGACACTGACTTGGTGTCTCTAACGGTGCCTGCAGGATACCAGGCAACCTCCTGTAGTATTTAGCCTTGCCTGGACATGCGGACTCTGTCTAGGTTGACTCCACTTTCCTAGCTGTTCGAGGGAACCACATGAACAAACCAAACCCCTAGGTAACTCTATAAGTTGACTTGCCTTCAAACCCTCGGGATCTGCCCCATCAGGGCAGGCTTCTTAATCTGAAATGGGTGCTTCAGGAACACAGGAGGTTCCGTTGCACTCTTATGTAGAGGCTATCAACATTGAGAAGGCTTCTACTGATCACGACATGTATGATGTAAGCTCAATCACACCATCCCAACTGGAGAGGAAGGATGAGCTTCTCAGACCACTGCTCAAAGAAGGACGGCCATTCAGGCAGAACTTCTTGGGAGAGGTGAGGCTTTTGACCCTGCAAAGTTTCGGAGGGGCAAAAAAAACCTAAGAGACCAGAGATGGGTGAAACTCCAGGCACAAATGTAGGTCAAAAGGCTGAGTCGATGGTGACGAGGTGCCCTAGAGGTAATTTGGCGACCCCTCCTTCAGCGGAAGGACCTACAAAAAAGCCAAACTAACGTAAGTCACGATTTTGTGGGTGGTGAGACCAAACCTCACCACTGCTCAGGGAAAGGCGGCCATTCTGGTAAACTTCTTGGGAGAAGTGAGGCCTTTGACCCTGCAAAGTTTCGGATGGGCAAAAAAAAATCAAATTTGAATTCGAATTTATTTTTAGTCAATCAAAACAATTACAATTTCGAATAAAATAGTATACACCACAGAAAATATAATCAGAAAAATCCTTAATAAACAAAAAATGAAATAGATTAATCATATAACATGAGCTTAGTTTATCAGGAATGTATGAATAGGAAAATATATAAATGAATACAATAATACTTATAATTTAAAATATGATTTGACAGATTTTACTGAGTGCAAAAAAAAAATAAAATTCTCGTCCGCGCTCAGGAGTTAAGATAAGTCTTTATACAGTGTTATAAAGAGTGCCCATGCAGTGTTAAAATCCCCAAACCAAAAGAAAAAAATATGGAAATGAAATTATTATCAAAAAGAAAAAATAAACAATAACAGAAACTGAGAATTTCTGTTTGTAGAGGAAAAGAAAAACAGCAATGAATGATACATTAAAGTAGTTACTCATCATTATCCAGACAACATTCTATCATACACCCGATACCAACACTCAATCTCATCAATACAATGTGTAAGCAAAAACCTCCTAAGATTGATTTTGAAACGATGCCTCAGGAATGCTGAATCAATGATGTCTCGAGGCAACCTGCTGTAAAATCTGCCTTGCAAAAAGAGGAAAGATTTTTGGAAAAATTTCAAAAACTGCATTGGAGTGCTTAGCTTCTCCATTACTCTTGTACTGTAATGCCTTTCAGCTTGGATGAGCGCGCCATCTTCAGTACCACTCAACAACTGAGTGATTACTTTGAAGACATACAAGTATCTTAGAGGCATGACATTGCATTCGAAAAGTCCCCACGTCTACATCCTCTATGGATGAGGCAGATCATAGACTTCTGAAGAGTGATGAGTGATTTCAGGTGAGTCATATATGTGCTGCCCCAGCACACCAGTCCATGAGAGAGACGAGATTGAGACAATGCAAAATAGATATTCCTTAAAACGAACATTGGACACAATCTTTTCAAGTGATGCAATCTGTGTAGTAGGCATCGAGAATATTTCTCCATAGAATCAATATGACTCTCCCACATCATATTATCATCAACCGATAGACCAAGACACCACATCCACAATGATCATCAGCACATCCAACACTGTGGAATCTCAGGGGGCTGAGAAGTCTGAAAGAACAAGATATTCCAAAGTCCAGATATGATCTTTTCTCGATATTGAGACTTAATTTGTTGAAGCTGAACCATAGAGACAACAGTTTCAAATCATGGGACATATCTCCATATAGCTCAACATCTGATCCAGCTCCATAGGATGAAACCGCTCTCCTGGTGACAAATGATTTTGTCGGAGAAGGCTTAGTTGTTGAAATCGTGCTAGGCCCTGAGGTCTGTCGATTTGAATCTGGTCAATAATGTGATCCTAATTCTAGTGGTTTGAAGGTCTTGGAAATGAGAACATAGATATGCGGTTGACTGACTGCTCTTATAATAATGAAAATAAGATAGAAAATACTACAAAATACACTTTTACATTTATAATCAAATAATCAATCTGTCTTTAAGAGACCAACACAACATGTCTTTAAGAGACCGAGTCCTCATGTCTTTAAGAGACAAAATTTACGGGGGCACATCTGATAATGTAGTGGGGGTATCAAGTACTTATCTAAGATCTGTCGTCCTCGAGTCCGATGTCCAAAGGGTGATGGATGAGGATGAAGGGTGATGGCCTCCAGGCTCGCACGGCAAGGTCAGATGTCCGATATTACCGGCCAACTCGGTCGGCGAATTCATCAGCCCTCGTTCGACAGCAAGGCATATTTACAGCTCGATCCTCGAATGAGTATTCAAGAATACACACTCACAAAAAAACCCTTTAATTGGTTTTCGACTGTTACTAATCCATATAGCCTAAGATTAATGAATTGCAGCAGTCAACAGCTCTGAATGAAGTTAAGTAAAGTATGTCATCAATAAGTGATTACAAAACTGATGGAATACATGATACCCAATAATAATAAATAACTTTAGTCTCCAGGAGAGAACGAAAAACTGTCTGAATAAGACATGATTCAATCAGGTAAATAAATAATTCAGTTCAGAAAAGTAATGTCTGTACTCTACAGAGTCTAAAAGCGGTCTCTCGTTCAGCTCTTCAAGTCAACCGAATCAGGCTCAAAAAATGACTCAATCAGGCTGAGCAATAATACATTAAAAAATACCAAATTACAAAGGATGTGGTGGGGACGACAATAATTTCCCTCAATAGAACAAGGAAGGAATACAACTAACAAGGACAGAATACAGAAAAATTCCTTCAAGCAAAGTAGAAGACTCAGCAATAGAATGGATGTTCAACTGATTTTCCATGATGATTTTGTACTCAAGGAAAACGTTGGAAAACAATAGAGGAAAAATTAGAATTTAATTACATAATGTGCTGAATTACATAATGAAACTACTCCAATACCGTGAGAATCACAACGTTAATCCAGCACTCTAATAAAATTTTATCTTGGAAAAGTTATAATTTTGAAAAAAAAAATTTCGGCACAAGGATAGGGCTGTGTCATCTGCAAATACTGTTAATTTGAGTATAGGTCATTGATGTAAATCAAAAACAAAATCGGCCCAAACTGATCCCTGGGGAACTCCAAAGGTCATTTCCTGAAAGGAGCTCATTTTGGAGCCCACCTTCACAGCTTGAGAACGTCCATGTAGATACGAATAGAACCACGCCAAGGGCAAGCCATGCACGCCAGCCAGCTCCAGTTTTCGCAGCAGAATCTCATAATTCACAGTATCAAATGCCTTCCGGATGTCCAAGAACATTCCAGCAACTCTTTTCATATCCTTTCTGTTGATGTTGTTTGAAATCTCTGAAATGAATTTTCTCAGAGCCAGCTCAGTGCCCAAGCCCTCTCTGAAACCAAACTGGCTCTTTGAGAAAAAATGAAATTAATTCAAAAAGCACATCATTCGAACAGAATTGCAACAATGGATAACAGTGATATGGATCTATAATTCTGAGCATCCTTAGAGTTTCCCTTCATTGGAATTATTGGTATAACCTTAGCCATCTTTAGTTTACTTGGAAAAGTGCCCTCAGAGAGACTCAAGTTGAATATGTGAGCAAGAACTGGACTGATGATATGGCAGATCTTTTTAAACATTAAAAAATCTAAGAGACCAGAGATGGGTGAAACTCCAGACACAAATGTGGGTCAAAAGGCTAAGTCGAGGGTGTCCGGGATCCCTAGAGGCAGTTTGGCATCCCCTCCCTCAGCGGAAGGACCTAATAAAAGGCCAGGAGTGGAACTCACGCAGGTCACGAGTATGTGGGTGGAGAGACCAAACCTCACCATTGCTCAAAGAAGGGTGGCCATTCAGGCAAAACTTCTTGGGAGAGTTGAGGCTTTCGACCCTGCAAAGTTTCGTAGGGGCAAAAAGAAAAAACCCAAGAGACCAGAGATGGGTGGAACTCCAGGCACAAATGTGGGTCAAGAGGCTGAGTCAAGGATAGCCAGGCGCCCTAGATGCAAGTTGGCGACCCCTTCCTTAGCAGAAGGACCTACAAAGAAGGCCAGGAGTGGAACTCACGTAGGTCACCAGGACTAATCAGTCTGAAGAGACTGCCAAGCATATCACACTGGATTGCTAAAAGCAACCAGGTGATGAATGGAATGTTAGTATAGGGAAAAACTCATGGTTCTTGTAAAGGACACAGGTATAGTTTTGCCTAACTAACGTACTACTTGAGAACACAATAAGCTTCGGTTGACGTGTGGGGTTCTTTGAACCTTTGGATCCTTGAATCCGTCCTTTCAAAAATAATAATAATAATTGTCAAATGACAGGGAAGAATAGGAAAGAAGGCACTCTTCTGCTGGAAACATGGGAGAAAAAATAAAGCATAAAGGTAAACTACTGTACTTAATGAAGATTTTTGTTTGTCATCTCTCCCACTCTCTTCCAGTTATTTAGGACTGTGTTGCTGTCTTCATTCAAAATTAATTTTTGTTTCGTAAAACTCATTATATTTTGTAGCCTACTAAAAATACCATGCACACAAAATTAAGGTTAAGTTCAAGTGTTAGTATTAGATTGCTCAAAATACTGATTCACCACTTATTATACCAATTTTTCATACTTATATTTTAAATATAACGTCCTCCTAGAAATTATGTTTGGAAAACAATTTGATAATTACTTTTCAAGGTCGATGTAAAAGTATGAGAAAATTGATTTTTCCATCAGGAACTCTCCCAGATGCCTTTCATCCAGTTTTCCATGTTGTCCTTCAGTTTTCCAACTACTTGGAAGGCCATCTGTTACCTATTATTCAAATAACGCAGTATTTATTGCCTTTGCTCTAATGAACACATGACTAGGTAGGCGAAATTATAATAAGTATAAGCATATTTCAGACGGATTGGTACAGTAGCTGTAGCAGTCTGACAATAGTAAAATATATTGACCAGTGCATTAAAGTCACCAAGTTAATGTAAGTCACAATCAATTAAAATGAGAAAAGTGGGCTTACTAGGCTATTAAAGACGCAGTATGTTATAAGAATCAGTGGGTAATATATTGAACAGGTGATAACGCTACTTACCGGCTTTATCATTAGTAATATTATTACGTAGGCTAGTACGTTAGGAAACCAACCTTTCAGGAAACTCATTGCACGTGCTAAAGCAGGAAAGTTTTAGGCCTACACAATTAATTAGTAGGAACAATGCATGACACTACTTTATATCACGGCTTCTCAGAGCTTATGTTGGCACAATATTATTGCTGTAGGGCACCTCCCTCCCATTCCTAAGCAAAACAACTGAATTATTCCTCCAGCCTACTTGTAACACAACGCTTGTGGCAAAAATAATTAAAACTACATTATTTATTTTCTTCCAGGCAATATTCAACCTCACCGAAGTCCAGCGAGCTGTAATGTGTGGAATTTGACTCCGAAGATATAACTTTTGTCCGGCGAATGTTATTGTTATGCCGTTGGAAGTGTTTATGGCTCCCATGCTAGTCATGATATCTCACCTGTAAGTACTGGTGTTGGTCAAAGATATATATAGTGGTTTATAAATAAGCTACCAAATCGTATAATATGTATGGTGTAAGCTAAGTAAGTCAATGAGAACTGGCTCGTTAACCTTACTAATGAATCCATTTCAACTGGTCTAGCATTGTTACAGTAGTTGGGAGATGGCTGGAGGTAGATAGGCTGCAGGTTGTATCAACTCAAGTGACAAACTAGACCACATGGTTAACTATTGTAACTAACGACTGTAACACGAGTAAAATAGGTTGCTATCAAAATCATTAGAGATTTATAAAATAGATAAATTTGAATAAAATAGGATATCTCAGAATAGGTAACCATGTAACAGTGAAAATTTAATTCGATGGTGAACCTGGTAGTGCCTGGTGCAAAGTACACTCGAAAATTATGTTTTTCTCCTAGTTTTGAATAATATAAAACTAACTCATAATATTAAGAGAGGTCGCAAAATGTAATATATGATTGAGCTTGCTTTATAAAGCGTAATGTTTTCAGTTTGTCAGGTATCTGATAAATGTGTTCTATGTGTGAATGACGGGATACGCCCACACACCTCTACTATACAAACCCAATGTCATGTCATTGACTTTGTTTATTGATATTAGTTCACTTTTCGTACAAACTAGAAATGCTTCGTATGATGACTGTAGGCTTACTGCTTACTATAACAATATAAAATGGGAATCTTATATATTTTTTGTTTGGAGAAATGTGAAAAAAACAATAAAGAAGGCTTGCTCCACAAAAACCCAGTAAAGTAGAAACATTATGATATCAGTTTAAGTTTGAAATCAATGAGAAGAATTATACTCAAAAAACTTTATTCAATTAAAGTTCAGTTCGGAAGATTAGGAACATAAACACTAGAATTGTTCTATCCTGGATCCTTTTATTGGCTACTCATACTTGAATAAATTGAGTTTGTTTTTTAAAATCGTTCATAAGAATTATTTTTAACATAGTGAGTCTATTTTTAACGTATTGGCAACTTCATAGAGTTTCTATGAAGGTGACTGTATTTAAAGTGAATAAATAGATATGCATAATACTTACAAGTATAAACAAGTATAGGATCTCTTTTCTGTATAGGGCTACTCTTTATAGAAATAGAAAGAAAAATAAAGATCTTAGTACCCTTTTTGAATTATTCAATCACAACATGTTTCGGACATTGATGCCATTTTCAAGTGATATGAAGTAAATAAATAAATACTGCTGGAAGATTCTTATTTTGATCATAATATGTTAGTTTATTCATATGATTTTATGAACTAGAACTATGAATATTGTAGATCTAAATTCGCATGATTCTATCAAAAATGGGGTTATTGGTGTCTAATTGGATTAAGTTTATTATTTTATCTCTGTTTAATTTTTTCCGCTTTATAAATAATTCTGAAATTCTTCTTTAACATTCAGTTTTCCACTTTTATTACCATAATTTAGTATTTTCATATTGGAATTTATATATGTAAAATTATGGCCTGAATCTATCAAGTGTTCAGCACTTTTCTGTATAATTTTTAGATTTTAGTGCTTGGATATGTTCTCTAAACCTAATATGGAAATTTCTACCCGTTTGTATGATATAGAATTTGTCGCAATCACTACATTTAAGTTCATAGATTCCAGATTTTTTAAACTTATCTTGCTGTACATTTAAATTTGATTTCTTTTTTATCAGTTCGAATGCATTATTTGTTGTCCTATAACCTAAAATGAATTTATTCTTTGTAAAGGTTTTTCTTATAGCTTTATTAAATATTGTGTTATATGGAACACAAATATATTCTTTATTTCCTACATTTCCTTGATTATTTTGAATTCTGTTCTGTATTACATTTTCTTTTTGTTTGTAAATCATTCTATCAATAGTTTTGGTATTATATCCATTTGTTATTGCCATATATTTTATTATTTTCTTCTCTTTTCTGTAGTTATCTTTTGACATTAGCCTGTATATTTGAAATTTTTTGTTGCCAAAGATGATTATTTCGAATCTCTAGGAATTATACAATCTGTATGTCTAGGTTTTCTATAAATGCTAAAATCATGTTTGTTATCTTTCATACTAATCGTTAAATCAAGAAAATTTATTTCATGTTCTTGAGCTTCAATCGTAAATTTTATAGAAGGTGATATTGAATTTAAATATAATTCAAAATCTTCATGTGTTTTATCCTCATTATTATACAGACATATTATATCATCAACATATCTGTGCCAATAAATAATATTTCTCTTTAGAGGATTATTATCATTCATTTTTTTATATTTTTCCAAATTGTTCATGTATACACTAACATATGATCAAAATAAGAATCTTCCAGCAGTATTTATTTATTTACTTCATATCACTTGAAAATGGCATCAATGTCCGAAACATGTTGTGATTAAATAATTCATAAAGTGTACTAAGATTTTTATTTTTCTTTCTATTTCTAAGTATAGGATCTCTTATCAACAAAAATCGAATGTAGAATGGAATAGAATGACTGCCTTTATTTTATACCTAGGAGGGCGAAGTTAGGGCGCAGTCGGCCTAACCCTCTAATGTAAAGTGATTATGAAAATTTAATATCAATCCGATTTCACTTCTTCATCTCTTCCAAAATCGTTTTGATAGCTCTGGACATAAGTGAAGCGATTCAACACGAAAGTGCTCATGAGTGGAGTCGATCCAACGCGAAAGCGCTCATCAGTGTATTATGTTTTATTGAAGTGACTTATCAAACGGTCCTTCCAGTCCGTCAATCACTGCTACGCTACAATTTGATTGGTCCACCACTCACTTCAACAACCATCACAGCTCGTTGCATAACAGTCTCAAATTGAAATGATTTGTGGAAAACAGCTGTTCAAACAGTATCATCTCATGATGTGTGTGTTGTTGAGGGGGGTGGTGGAATAGGTGAGGGTGGGAGAGTGATGATGGGAGAGAGAAGGCGGCTTGTGATTGGCTGAGAGGTGGGCGCGAGAGAGCGAGTCGGCTGTCCCTGTCGTCAGTCGGTTGCTGGCTTTGGCTTGAGCCGGTGCAGGTGCTGTTCGCTTGTTGCTTGCCATTTGTCGTATGTCCATTTGTCGCAGTCGCATGTCGCCGTGTGTCGTGGTGCAGTTGTGTGTGGTTCGTAGTTGCTAGGCTATGGAGACGTGTGTGTTGAGGCCGGTTCCTCACGTAGATCAAATTGTTCCCGACAGCCAGGATTACCCAGGACAGCCCTACGTTGACAGCTGGCTACAAATGCAGGTTAGTGTCAAAGTGATCGATAACCACTTGTAATACTCGAGTGTTGTCATCATTTTATTCCAAAATCGATCGAAATACATCGCCAAATAGAAAGTGAGGGATCATGTTTTTATCAAGTTCCCAAATTTAAAGATTTAGGACTAAAATACTGACCTCTGACAGAGATTTTTATAAAGTTCAATTAAAAGTTATTGTTATTAATAAAATTGCGGAAGTTTAGTGATTGTATCATAAGTCTTGTTGACAAATTGATAAGTTTATAATATTTTATTATAATAATACTAATAATCGACCTACCGTAATCATTCTATATAAAAATGTAAAACATTTACCATCAAAATTATATTGATCTTGTTCCACAAGATGCTAAATCATTTTCTAAAGAACTGTATGAACTGCAATAAAATAAGATACCGTATCTCTGATACGTCTATCAATTATTATGATATGAAGAAATCACGTAAGAAGAGAACTGTCACAATTTGGGTACATAAGGCAACATAAAACGTTTTTTCGCCGAAGTCGCATCCCAAGTTCACCAATTTGATAAATTGCCCACCATTGTCACATCGTTGAAAGTTTAAATCATTTTGCACAGAGCAATGATAATATGACTGTGTCTTCTACTTGGGGCTCTATGAAAAGGGATTACTCTGAAATGTGAATCGATCTACTGATAAAATAAATAATGGGCTCCAACCATTCAAAAGTAATTTTTGAAGCAAACATCTCTTCAGACGATACATTTTCAGTTACTTGGGACCCGTTTCAATCAGATGAATTTTCAGGACAAACTGAAACCTTTATAAAGTGCTTTTGGAAAAAACATTATCTGATCGAAGACTGCGACATCATTATGCGATATAAAACTGATGCGCGATTTCATGACATTTATTACTCAGAATAAGTTTAGCATAAATTAATAGAAACTATGAAGTCACTACAGATACTGTAATTTAACCAATTCAGCCATCCTACCCAAGTCATTTCCTCAAATCCCAATTAAAATAGAATGATAATGTGCACAGAGCGCCTCAGTTGTAGTGCTGAAACGGGGCTTCCTACAAATTAGTAGGTAGCGAATGTTATTGACAAATGTTTTTCATTTTAGCTTCGAAAGATCCTATAAAAAGTAAGCCAAACATACAATATTACAACAATAATAATTATGTTACGAAGTTCAGGTCTTTGTTGCACTTAAAACAAAGCATCGTAACATAAACGAGTAGATACTGTAGATAGAATGTTTGCCAGAGATTTTAATTCTGTTCATATTTTTATAATAACTTAGTTGTTAACAATATTTTGAATTGGGTTTTTTGTAGTACGGATTTCTCCGAGAGTGCTGGATTAGGATTAATATTGATACCGATAGTGGTTAGTGGTTATTAGTTTTCTTCAATCAGCTCTTTACCTTATCAGTTGAAACAGATAAATGTCATGTATCAATATCATAATTTGAAAAGATTATAATTATTAACTATTCAATCTATATCATTTGTATAGATTATAAGCAGTTAAAATGAAATAATTTGAGTAGAATACAAGATAAAAATATATAATAATATTCGTATTATTATAGCATTTCTAGTTTTGAGATATAAGGTATCATTTATAAGATATAAAGTTCATTGAAAGATGCTCACAGTGATGATTATATCTTTGGTTGGATAGAATAATTCATCAATATTTTTTTATTCTAAGCTAAACCATCTATCTGAAAATCTAATCATTAAGAAGTGTGAAACAGCTACAGTATTCTATTCTGAGCCAGTGTGACTTGGAAGAGATAATGCACCAAAAAGCTAGAGGAGGATTCTTAAATTCTGGTTTTATTTCTCAAGCGGGAAAAATAACAATTTTATGAAGTTGTCATTGTATTGAATTTCTTTGATCTATGAAAATGTAGCAAGCAAGTTGTTAATATTTATTGAAACTTATTATTTCCTTAAGAGCAACCAGACTATCCAATCACTATATTCCAACTAATTATCAAAAAAATACATTCAATCCCTGTGAGTAGGTCTACTTGTTTGAAAGCTTAAATCAAAATTCAAAGAAAATAATAATTATTTACCGATTATCGAAACTGTTGCTTAGATAGAGGAGTAGAACTGATTGTTAACGTTTTATGTAGGCCAATAATATCATTATTATATTTTATATGATAATTTTAAACTTTTTTGCTTGAATATGTTCTGAGATTGAATAATGTAGTCTGGCTGGATGCCAGTTGAATATATTTGAATGTATGCCAGGCTTTCTTCCCTTCATTGGTGCATTTTATTGCAATTCTCGTTTCCAAGCAAACATCATTTCTACAATATAATAGTATTTTGAAAGCTTTTTAAAAATTCATAACAATTCAATCCAATGATCTCAATAAACAATACTATAATGCCGATATGTCTGATGTGTCCCAGTTTGCAATACAAGTAATAATCTCAACATTGAATTAATTTTTTGATTTCAAATTGATGATTGAGTTTTTTGTTCTCACTACAAGTTAAGGCCTACTTTGCATCATTTTTATATGATTCATTCAATGAATGTATTGTTAAAATAAAATGCATGATTTCTAAAGTCACCTGTTGACTCATAAATTCTATAAATATAAAAATTGAAAAAAATATAAGAAATTTTCTTGAGCCCGGTGACTAGATACTGTAGAAACTATACTTTTCTAACTGCCTCTGTACTGTCCGAAATCTTCCTAGTTTCCAAATTTTAAGGCCCCTGAATTGTTGTCTACGAAGAATGTTGAATAACAACGTTATGACATTGTGACTCCCGACTTTCTGTCTCGTCTATTTTCCAAAACAAGAGATGCATGGGACAATGGCAGGTCAGAACCCATGGCTTTCGCCTGACTTCATCAGAATGCATTTCCACGTAGTGACAAGTGTGTGTGAAATCGAAAATATGAAATACTAATTGGGCTCTAGTAGAACTGAACCTATCACAGGAACCAGGATACCTGTTTGAGTTTTTTTTGTGTTTTCTGGCCTGAATATCAATCCAGCCTGCTATGAATCAAATTCACATACATCATTAATCATGTGCACATACAGTTTACTGAACATTAATGAATTTCAATTTTTGAAGTTGCCTTAAAGTGAGAAGTGTTATTAAATAGGGGGGAAAAAACTTGAAATTCTGTGGAATAGTCTGTGAATAACCTAAATACCAAGAAACATTGGAAAGGAAGGCTAGAATCAATTTCCTATACATGAAATTTTCAATTAACATATTAAATAACATACAGATGGGAATAAATTAGAAAATTCATTAGTTCGATTGCTAATTAATGAATTATTATTATTGAACGGAAATCTTAATTGATTGCTGTGAATCGGACTGGCAAATAAGTTTTGAATAGAAGCTTTCATCGAATTCCCATCTAGCTGTTAACCTGTTTTCAATATTTGCAAAGACAGAAGTCTTCGGGGTGATCTACAGCATTCAATTAGGATTTTCGTTTAAAAATAATTATTTATAAAAATAACATAATTATTAGACTACAGCTAAGAACTTCATCATTACTGTGACTTTTTTGAATTGTTTTAAAAATTCTCATTTCAAATCATGTATTTTTCTCAGTATCTACCACTAACTTAACTGAAGTTTTTCCAAGCATTCTAGACACTTTCGTTGCCCTTAACCAGCATCATGGATTTGAGTTAAAAATATGTTACCAAAGTTGTTATTTGTTGCTTTTTTAGGAAAATGTTTGATACTTTTTTTAGTTTATTTTAAAGTGTTGTCTCCAAAAGGAGTGAGTTTTATGAGGCTCATGGCTAGTTGAATACAAACATTCTAGCATTTACTACATGAATTAACTCTTCTACGCACACTTTTTCTATCGGCCATTCATCGCTTTCTTTTCGAAATTCAGTACTAAATCCTTCCACTTTTATGGGAGATGTAGAATGTGTTCGAATAGCTAAGTCGTGGTGATAATTCAGAAAAACAAAAGCTTAGAAAATTTAGGTCATAGTTCACGGTTTTTCGGTTGGTGGCCATAAAAATACAGACGAATTCTTGGCTGGTTGTTCATAATTTTTATTGTAACGGAGAGCGATCGAATTTTATCGGTTTTTATTGGAGGGGGGTGCTAATGGTGGCGCAAATCCAGACTCGGGGCAAGAGCATGCTAGGTCAAATGTCAATATAATAATAAATCAAGTTAGGCTGAGACTTCACGCCACCCACACTTTAGTTTACGCCTTATTCTGCCTATTGGGCTCTCGTTTATTGAGTGCCAATGCTTATTGGCCACCCGCTCACAATCTATGATCAATTTTAGATAATGCAGATTTTTAAATCGGTCTTGTTGATCGAGATTGGCTTGGCTTGCAACAGGTCTCTACAGTTGTTATAATCTTGTCGGTCGGAGATAATTGAATGTTACCCGTATCTGCAGACTATGTGATAATATTTGGGTGATAATGCATGCAAAGGCCTCACAAGAAGAATTGATAATCAAAAAGCCATAATAGTCTTAAGATCGGAATACTCCAATTAAAATTAATTATTGGTGAACTACCATTGGAGCTAGAATTTCTTTCTACCCTAAAAGGATCCTTAGAAATATTTAACATATTCTAGTATTGGGATCAAGATAAACTCTTTGATAATCTCTTAATCACTAAAATTTGTTTATATCTAAATATAAATTATCTCTTAATAATTTATTATCAGCATTTCCGAAACATTAGTTTATTATTAAGTCTCTTACTAGCTTGGAGAAAGGGTATGCTAGTCCTTATTTGAATAAAAGGCTCATTCACGATAGATGATTTATAAATTCTTAATAAATTCAGCATGAACTGTTTAAATGTTGTACAACTGATTGCAGTCCACTCTGCTCTGTAATTCCATGTTTGAAGTTCAAGTGACTTCGTTGTGGCTCCATTTCCCATATTTATCGCTTTCACCCAGGTGTTCTTTTTCTACCTCCTTTTCCTGCCGAACTCACACACGCGCACGCGCCAACTCGGGAATGATAGTGTGTGACAAGAGAGCGCGGGAACAATATTTTGATATATGAAAATGACATGACTGGAACATAATTAACATAGGGGACCCTTCAATAGATCACCGACGGCGTGAAGAACAATGACCATAATAAAAAACAAATGAACAGACGACAAAAAAGAAGTGTTACGAGGCTGGTTGGTGGGGCGGGGGTTGATGAGGAGGAAGGAGAGGAGGGGGAGGAGGAGGTTAATAGTGGAACAG
This sequence comes from Nilaparvata lugens, assembly GCF_014356525.2. Lineage (NCBI taxonomy): Eukaryota > Metazoa > Arthropoda > Insecta > Hemiptera > Delphacidae > Nilaparvata > Nilaparvata lugens. The sequence continues at coordinate 39,454,355 of NC_052509.1, read as the reverse complement.
AATAGGAAGAAAGATTGAGAGGAAACGAAAAAATGATGGCCCATTGTTAAAAAAGAGCGTAGAGTGTGATTGATACTCAACGTGTCCTCTGTGAGTCAAACGATCAATATTGAGATCTGTGATCACTCGTTGAGGAAAGGATAACAATGCCAAGAAGAATGGAGGAGGATGATAATGACACTTATATGACAATCGAGCAGACAATATCACATTCGATATTATAGTTATGATTATGATAGGTACATAAATTTAAAAAATTGACCTTTGTTTGTTACCTTTTGAATTTGGCAGACATTTTATAAGTATCATCTCTTCTGATACAGTTCTCTTCTAAACTGAGTAAATGCTTTTCTTGGAACCAGGAAATGCAGAACATATCAGTACTTGAAAAAGCTGAGAATGTTATATTATTTGTACTTATATTTTCCATTGCAATGTTTTTTGAATATGAGATGAGGGATAGAGTATTAAAAAAATCAAGTGGTATAATTCAATATAGAATACAACTATAAAATATTTTCTAATTCAATTAATTAGAAATTTGTAAATACCACCAAAACTGAAGAATTCATTCAACTTTATTTGCACTTGCAGTATGACTGTGAAGCCTTCTCTCTTTGTAATTTGAAAATTCTTTAGTAAGAGCACCACTTGGTTAATTACTAGCAATTTTCTGTGGCTAGTTATTACATTGGAAAATAAGAACAATTTTGGTCGGCGATAATTGTATGCTTAGTTCATTGACACCTTTTGTAATTAGTATTTCCAAGAAAATACCAGTGGTCTTTCTTGTTGAGGATAACACTCGTATATTAATTATCAGGTATATTTTAATGTTTGGTGGCTCAAGTTGAATTTTCGAGTGTCTGGAGTTCAATACCAGGTTTATGATCCGTTTCGTTTTTAATTCTTATTACTGTGAAAATAATTGATTGATGTATTCATTGATACACAATCATCCGTATTACATCATCAACGATTGGGAAAGCAACATCAGCCAGCATCACACCAAAACTGTATCTATATTGTTGTAAGAACAATGATGATGGTGAGAAGTAATGATCCTGAGTAGTTTAATATCTAAAAATAGGCCTACACAGAAAAACTTCAATTTGAGGTTCAGAAATATCTGCTGGATAAGATCTTTCATTCTTTTGATGAGTACATGAACGTGTGAAATGTGCTGTTTCATATCCATGTTGTATTGTGTTGAATTGTAGTATTGACTAAATTTTTGTGTAATCTAATATCTAGTAATCTATATGACTGTATTTTATATCTAGGTATTCAATATCTATATGACCGCAATTTTTTTGTGATATATATTTGCTCTTATGTACCTGACGATGTCCATGTATTTGTATAAATGCTCATAACAATTCGAATTTGAATCCTGAAAGTGAACCTATTTTTCATTAAAAATATTGTTCAACTATTTGATTTTTCAATGATAATGATAAAATATTTCGTAAATACTATCATTATTAAGTAAATTAATATTGATCTGAAGGTAACCAAGCAATACACAGTATAGCTGAACAAACGAACTATTTTGCTTTGGAAAATGAACAGTTTTCGGTGTGCTTTCAACCGGATCCCAAGAAAGACTTCCAAGGACGAAAAGAATATTAGAAACAGTTGATTATAGCTTATGGGCTGTTACAGGACTACGGTCAAAAATTATTACAGTATATTGTTATTATCTTCCATCAAACACTATAGTAAGATGCTACCGTGCTAATCGAACAGAAAATTGAAAGATGCTGTCGTAATTTATTTATGTTTTACGGTCCACTTTCTGATTCTCCTCTCACTTCTTCCTACTTCTCATCCTCTTGCTTTCTCTCTCTCTCTCTCTCACACACTTTTGGTTGGCTGATGGTGAAGATCGATGATAATGGGATAACGGATATTGAAAAGTGATTAATAGAATATTTTCCGCTTTTGATGTTCTGTGAGCGTGAGCTATCTACGAGCTGTCTTAATAGATGAGGAACACTTACTACCAAAATACTCAACGTAGATTGATTGTTGTTAACATTGCAACTCACAAACAACCAGATCAAAAACAATTTTCTGTCTTTTTCAAATATTGGATGTTGATCAAAAGATTTGTCATTTTCTTCTCTTGTGAAAGATATATATATGAATACAGAATGTTGAATGATTGAATAAAATAATTAGGCCTCCTTGGAGCTTGGCTAGATTGTTTAGATGTATGAATGCCTGATTACCTCTTTGAAACCTTACCATCGTTTGATTGAACTCAGAAATTGATTGAATCTTCAAAATATCAATGCTATTTCAAAAATGATGAGCTAGTGATTGCACTTAGCTAGTAAGTAGAAAGTGACACCGAAAATCTCATTCATTCTCTTTCCCAATAAAAATTAATCATTTAGGTTCCGAGTCTAGCTAGCCTAGCCTCAAACCTACCCCAGTTAGACTAGCTTCTGGCTACTTCTTGTAAATTCTTCAAACATATTTTATTATCTGAACCCCAAATTGATTACCGCTGATGTAGAAATTCAAATGCGGCGAGCTGCGAATAAATTACTGCATTACACACAAACAAGCGCAGCTACACTTTTCCGGCAATAAATTGAAACAAAAATAATCATCGCCTACAGTATATTGAAACATGCTCTGTGAATGCTCATAAATAAGACGGCTCTGTGTGGAAACGGAATCGCAGCATTAATACATAACCGGCCTGGCAGAGGTAGCCGTGCACGGATAAACGGGATGGCAGCAGCCCCTCTATTATCCGAACAACGGCCATGTTAATTCCACTCATTAACACGCTCTTAAGTCGACGACCATACATCAAAACGAATGGAGGCATTCATTTAGGCAGCTCAGAAGCAAGCGTAAGATTTTAATAAAAGACGGCTTATTACGGGTGCTACTCCAAAGTGGACTGTCGCTTTTCTGTGCTGCGCAGTTTGGCTAGAAGAGGAAAGGAAAAGAGCTTAAACTCAAGAAGAAGAAATACGGAAGAACAGTAGAAAGAACGGCACATAAGGGAGTAGGCAGAGAAGAGAAATATTGAACGAGGGAAAATGAAATTTAAGGAAAGAATGGATAATGAAGGAGAAGACTGCAGATAAAGAGAAGGAGGATGAGAATAACAAGTAAGAGTAGGATGAGAAGGATGAGACGGTTGAAGTGCCGTGAGATGTAATAGAGGGAGGAAGAAGAGAAAGATGATACAAAGAAAAATATGGAGCGAAGAAAAACGGATGATAATCGAGGAGTGAAAAGGAAAGGAGGAGCGGTATTTGAACAACGATGAGTGGGAGTAGGAAGAAGGAGTAGATGAATGCGAAAGGAGATTATAGTGGTAAAGGGGAGATGGAGGCTAGGTAAATGAAGAATATGACGAAAAAGATGGACAACTGAATACGTAAAGTAGAACTGTATGAAGAAAAATTCTTGGAGCATGAAGCACGAAGAAGTTTTGATGATAAAATACAGACAATACTTTGAAAAAGTGGAATAAGTGGGAGAGGATTGATTCGTGATGTGGATGAAGATAGGGAGGGGAAGTGAATGAAAATGATCATGGATGAAAATACAGTAGAGTGTAATGGATGAAGATTTTTCAGCAAAGGATAATAGTGTATATGAAAAGTGAATGGAAACGTGAAACGATCGAAAAAAAGCTAGTATTGGACGAACGAAAAGGAATATCGGAAGAGTAGCAAGAAAGGAAAGAGGCATCAACAATTGGGGAATGTCGATAATGATTAGGAAGTTCGCTAAGAAGAAGATTTTGATGAAGAAACGAAGGGAGGATTGATGGAGAAAGAGTGCAAAGGAGGAAGTGGAGAAATATTATGCGATAAGAAGGTAGGATTGTGAGGCAAAAAAGAAAATATTAAGGATAGACTGAATAATGACGCGGTATAATGTGAAACGACATTTAAATGCGCGGTACCCAATAAATAATGATTATGCTTGAACCGTTTATTGTGGTGCGTCTGTGTGTGTGTTTGCCCTGGTGGTACTCAACTGCTGCTATAACTGGAGCCATTAGAAAAAGGCAAGGTGTGAACGAGGGGTTCGAATCCTTCTACTCTGGACCAAGTAAGAGAGAAATGGAGATAAGTTTTCAGGCTGGTGAGAGAGAAAAAGAGCCTTTATTCAGTGTTTGAGGCTGAGGAAGTCGTTGAGTGGAAATGAACCTGACTTCACCGTTGTGGAATGTCTACTAAAAACGCCAATGGTTCCTGCGCAAAATTACGAGAAATAATCGGTTGCAAATCAGTTATTGAGTTTTTTGGCAGGCTATGTTGTTATTTTCACACTTCAGTAGAAATCCTGATTTAGCATGTGGATATTTCCCTGTTGAATTAAAAGATTTCGAATTTCTAAATACAGTAGTTATTAAAAGTACAGATGATGAAAATGTATTCAGGTTTTCTCTGGTTTTGAACCTGGAAGACCTGAAAATTCCTCATCTTGCTCACTGATGGAGTTCATTTATTACGGGAGGTTTGAGCTTGTATAAAATTCAATGAAATTTTTTCTAATATCTGATTCTATTAATTGATTTTATAGGTGAGTTTCCGCTTTGGTTGACTGACTTTCAAACTCACTTCATGATTCTTCATCAAAAGAAATTACGACTTCTGACTCTGGACTTTCATGAAGGATATAAAGATATAAATTCTTATACAGTATAAGGATATAAATTAGTTTTCTTGTTTTTCCATTGATAAGTAATGAAATTAAATGTTAGAGGAGCCATAGAAATGGAGGTTCATCGATAAATTGCGAGTTTTAATATTATCACTTGTATACAACTTTCTATACTCTAGTAGTACAGAAGAGAAAGACAAGTTCAAATTTTTACACCGAATGTCTGCTTTCCGCAAACTGTTTGTTGTGCATTAACACTTCACTGTTGTCTGAAACCTTTCAGCTAACGCTTGAAAAGTAAAATTAGTTAATGACATTCGTCAACACATGCGTTTCCCTTGCTTTTGTCCGTCTTCTCTTCTAAACAAACACTGCTGCCTTCTCTTCATTTTATCAAACAAATCACGTCTGAAAAGGTCAAAACTAACTCCATGCTTCTCAAGTCAAATTCTCCTCACTAGCTCCAAGGAGTCAAACTCTAAGAAATACTAGAAGCCATTCAGAAGTAATTGCATTGGACTATTATGAAATTTTTCATGTTTAGGTTGTGCGTCTCACATGCACCCTCATTCATTGTCGTTTTGATTTGGCATCAATAAAGTTTGGAGCTCGAAAACAAGTAGTATGTAGAATTTTGTAGATAAGCTATGATCATAATTATTACAGTATTACTATTGAAATGATCCTATTCTCTGTGAAATAACTGACAATTCTGTGTTCTGAAAAAATAATTATGTACAGGTACTGTAGGTATTGCTCTAGAGCTCTGATTGATTTTCCATTTTCACGTTATCCATACAATTGCTTGAGAATGGGCTACTGCCGCTATCCTATAACTTGAAAGAGTAAGCATCTCTTAATATGAAATTATCAAACTCAGATTATTAATAATAGTTATAGTTATCGAATCCTCTAAAACAATATTTCAATGTATCTCATCAGTTCTCTAATTATTATTGAAATTAATAGAAACACTTTTTACTTTTTTATATAAACACAGCTGGTTTTGAGCACGCATGCCTTTTTTAAGTGTCAAATGAATATTTCAAGTGTGAAAATGAATATTATTCTTTTGACACTTGAAAATGGCACTCATGCTCGAAACTAGTTGTGTTCATAATATGAAACAATGAAAAGAGGCTACTAGTAATTTTTATAAAGATTGAATTGATATTAATTTTCAAAAAAATTCCTTCTCCGTAATTCCAATGCTCTGATGATTCGATATTAGATACATTGATAACTAATATAAGTAATATATTTTCCTAGAAACTGCTTAATAACTGATGACATTGACTGAATATTTTCATTTGCAGTAGCATTATTGTAACTTGATTTCTTGTGATGAATTGAACAACTTGGATTGAGTTGAAAAATATTATACAGCTATATTATCTGAATAGAACAGAACAGATGTATACACTGAACACTCCTAGAAATAAAGCCGATGGAGCCGAACTATGTGATTTTTGTAAGAGGAGACTGCAACATATCACCCTATGCATTTGGAGACTTTAACGCTCCCAAATGATCACAACAGTATTTGTACAAGCTTATAAGTGATGCAGACATGCGGACTAGAGTAGATTGAAGAAATGATAAATTGAAGATTAAGGAAACGAGGAATATGTAGTGGCTTATGAAGTGAAAACTGATGCAAAAAGTTTACAGGTACAGAAAAATGACTAAAAATTGATGCCAAGGGAAAACACACAATTTGAAACAAGACTTTAATCAGTGTGATGATGATGATTTGGAAGAAGTGCAGGAGAGCGAAGGAGAAAGATGTGACAAATATGGAAGGATCTCTTCTTGTTTAGGTGATAAGTGTCGGGGGACGGGGTGGAGATCGGTCACTAACATTCATTGCCCATTGGCATGCGACTAACAACTGGCAGGGATGCGTGTAAACACGCGTGTGTATGCGTGAATGGAACGTGTGTTCACCCCGTTATGTTACCTATCAGTGTGTCGACAAGAATACCAATTATTGTCGTCCGAAACCTTCACGAATCTTGCAGCTCTCTTATTTTACTCCTTTCTTTCGCTTTCCATCACTTATTTTACTTGTCTCACTCTCTGTCGCTCGCCTCCCCTAAGGTCTATTATTCAGTGTCGTTTCTTCCCACGATGTTGAAGTTTGATTCATTTTTCGTCATAATATGATGAATTTCACTCTTTGTATTGGTGTGACTTTATCCACGTTGCTTGGATAATTAAGTGAAGACACAGTAGTAGAGTCAATGAAGTATAATTCCTTATTGGTATTAATGAATTCATCTACGATTCACTACATTCACTATCAAATGTGAATGAAACAAAATCTACTTTTTGGACTTGTATGAACCAAAATACGGGAAAGAAACAGTTTTGGGCTGTACCTGTTTGTCCTTCCTCAATCATTTTAATAATTTGTGTTTTGTGTATCATTGGATAGATAAATAATTTATCACAGTAATAATTGTTTTATTATTCTTGTAATAAGCTTTTCTCATTATATATATATATATATATATATTATATATATATATATGTAATAAATGAAACGAGAAATAGCAGTAAAACATGAGTGAATAACCATAACTGGAGATCACCAGTTATTTATCAGTGATTGGAGAGCTTTGTATGTATGTCTATTTTATTTCAATATTCAATAAATAAAATTCCTATTTCCCAAAAGAAACTAAAATGACTACATCAATTTGAGAAAATATTAGATAGTTTACTATCACATGCAATAGTTAGTTCCAGAAATTTCTTATAATGTGTCTTCTACATGTTTAGTGTTTTCTATGTGGAAATTGACCTACTCCACTATGACGTACCATGTTCTATAGTAGGTTTTGTTTGTTTTTTTTTGTTTCAATATGTGAATACATTTCAAGGATTCTTATAACGTGGGAAATATTTTTCATAATATTTAAGGGACTATCGGAACTTGAAAAATTTCTTGATAGTATAGAATCGAAACTTTATTCACAGACTAAATAGCTACCTAACTATAAATCTTCAATATTCGACTTCCTTTCCAACCACCTTGATTCTGATTTGGAACACTAATATATTAAACGAAGCTTATATCTGCACCACATAGCAGCTAATTTATAATTTCTCCATATTTCTTCCGCACTTGACCTTGCTCTAACCTTGCATTCGTGGTTGATTTATACTTATTAGTCTTACGAGTAACGCTAGTTACGCATCATAAAATGTCTTATTGCTTGCCATATTGAGATTTGAATAATATAGGCCTATTATTTGATAGTAATAATCATGATAATACTTTATGCTTGTTACTTGTATTATCACTGGATTGAATAACTATTGTTTGCGCAACAGTTGCAAATTAAAATTAATGTCGAGCTATATTTTATTATAAGAGCGGAATGAGTTTGCCTCTGTCGGCTTGTATTTGCGTATGGAAATTGAACAGGAATTGAAATTTTCCAATTTCATTTGCCAACGGTTTTATATTATATCTTCAGATAGTGGTTGGTGTACTGGTAGGCTGATTCTAGAAAGATTGCAGCTGCCTATACCAACGATATGCTAATAGCTTTACTGATTTATTAGCACTACTGTATCGATGTGTCTTTCTGTAACAACTTACTCACATAGTGTTACTTCAATGCAAGAAATTAGTGCTGAGACAAACAATGCCTTCCCTAGCCTAGGTGATATCTATATTTGCCCAACAAATCAGAGTGTGAACTTATAAATTATGTTTGTTTCCAGCCCACAACATTTGCAAGCTATTTCTTCGCCGTGTACTTCCTCCAGCTTGTTCTATGTATTTTATAAGGGTGGGTTGTAGGCCATATAATAGTTGATGAGGCTATTTTTGTAGAAGATTGATAGTAGTTATTGTATCCTGATTGCTGTTCATCTATTCTGCAGCAGTTGGACGTCAGTGGAGATTTCTAACTATGAATTTAACATTTGTGCATATTATAAACATCATTTCGAGAGGATCCGTATGATCATATAATGCAATTTACATATTATAATTATTAGCTTCCTCATTCATTTTAAAAATTTTCCTTCTACTCCTCAGTCATGTACTTATTCACCATATTTCGCCATTCGTACAATATTAATTATTCATCATCATTATCATCATCATGATAATGTTTTATCTTTGATAACTTTTCCACTTCCCTTTCCCAGAAGGAATTATTCGATACTGTATTTTGAATGTAGGAAGTGTACAGCCGGGTAAAAAAGTCGGACATATCTGTCTGTGGCAGTATTTTCACGCAGATTACTTTTACACATGGAAAAGATTACAGCGTTTTCTGTTACGTTTCAAGCTGAGACAGATTATTAGAACAAAAGGAACCTTCAAATCAAATATAGGGCCTCGGGCGATGCATAAATTATTTCACCCGTACGATAATGAAAAAGGAAAGAAGTAGAAAAATAAGAAAATGAGGAGGAAGGAAAAAAATGATAAAAAACTAGATCGGCGCGCTACAATCTACAGTTAAAATCACTTTAATCTGTCAGTATTGGTTGAATGGGAGTCATTGATGTTATTCATATAGAATGCTGACAGTTTGAAGTGGATATCAGTATAGTAAAGAGTAAAGCTGCCCGTGCCTGACCTTGATTTGATAGCAATGGTGTGACAGCTGTTTCGATATTACTCTACTATCTCTCTCAAACACCCTATCCTTCCAATCTTACCTTTCTTGTCTCATAACTGACAAAGTAATAACAGTTTTTCGTCTAATTTGAATTATTGTAGCCCTTGTTTGTTTACTGTGCTGTCGGTTGGCCAGTAGGAAATGGGGGTAGCACTAATTTGGGTCCTAGCCACTGAAAGGATTGTGCTATTTTTAATCTATTGCTCATGAATGTAGATTATATTTAGTGCCTCTCACACAGGATTTGTTTCTTAATTTTGATTCTAAAGCAAGGTAACAGTGTTAATTGTGTGTTGGTTGAAGTGAGTTGAAGGTTCAGCAAATCATAGGAAGCTCATGTTTCATTGAATATTACTTATTACTTATTAAGAAATTTTTTAACAAGGTTTTCAATTTCTTCAATTTTGTTCTATATCGTTGTTTAGAATGATTTCATAAGGGAGTCGTCTGAAAGTATTTTTCCTGAGGCTGAGGAAGTTGTCTAAATCCTCTATATTGATGTGGGCATGTACAACAAATTTGATTTAATCAGCCCAAACTACTATTAATTCAAAAAAGTCATATTCTTAATAAATATTCAGGTATAAAGAATCCTTTGAACTTTCGCTTTAGAAGATGAAGTTCTGTAGATTTCAGTTAGTAGGCCTGTATATCAACATACAACTTGATCATCTCATGCATTTGATCGTTTCTAAGTTGAAGTTTGACCAAACCAGGTATTCTATGCAAGATTCCGAAATAAATCAGGAATGCATGTAAGCCCTCGAATTTGGCTGAATCTATAGTGGTTGATCAGCATTATCAGCTACATTAAAAATCATTTCAAGATAATGCCATATTCCAGTGAGCCTAATGTTAAATCTAATAGCCACTCTAAAAGAGTATATTTTATCAAAATTAAGCCAGCATCAGTTGATTCTATTATAGGCCTACAGTTGCACGGTTTCAAATACGTAGTTAGCGACTAATATGTAACTTGAAGTCCGTAATTTGTATTGACGATCGTTCACCGGTTTGACTTCTAACCATTCTATATGATGTTGGTAAGTTCTCCAGTGCCTGCAACTCGAATAATTACTATTATTACTTATATTACGACAACAATTCGGTTGCTTTTTTCGTTTTTCATCAGTTGCTTCCATTTATCTAACGATTCCCTTGTTTTTACTTCCCCATTTTGCCGCGGGCTTCTCACATTTTCGACGAGTATTATCTTTTAAAGCTGTGTTTTATAACTTGATAATCGCGGCATTAAAGACATTTTCTTGTTTCTGAAATTCTAATCGTTTGATTTTCAATGTGATAAGCTGAATAATGATAATTTTTTCTTGTGTGGAGCTAGCAATTCAGAGACATGCATGTTTCAATAATAGACTCTATTAGATTCAAGGTAAGATACAGATGGTTAATTTGTTTTCCACTTCAGAAGAATGAGTTCCAGTCAAATGAATCCTGCACATTTGTTCTTGTAGCATCTGATGAATGTAAAAGTATTCCTTAAGAAATAATAATATTCATTAAAAACAGGTAACCTTCTTGCTACAATGTCATACAATATCATTATTATTCTATGTATGTTCAATAGATTCTATTGCAATCCATTGTTAAAAATTCCTCTTCCATTACAAGTTGAATTTTTCGAATTTCAATCAGATATTATTGATACTGAGAACCTCTGAGAAATGATAATCCAATCTCAGTTCTCGATGAGGCTCCAGAATCCAGATATCAGATTGAATGTGCAACATCCTATTAGCTCATTATTCAACATCTTATAAGACATATATAAGATAGCAGGTCTATAAACTTACTATAAGAGGGCTACTCTTATTTATCTGCAAATTGGAAATCGAAGTAAGTTACCTTTTTTCAATTTTATTCAAAACATTTTTCAACATATTAATGCCATTTCATTCACTCACTTGAAAATGGCATATATGTTGAAAAATGTTTTGAATAAAATTGTAAAAGGTAACTTACTTCGATTTTCCATTTCCAGATGAAATCTCTATTATGCGTCATATTATATTTTCTGAACAAAACATTTGAATACTCATAAAAAAGAGTTCAAAACAAATTCTATTCTCAAGTCTAACAGTTACATAATTCATAATTCAATTGTAATATCTCTATAGTCAATGCTATATGAAGTGGATATGAAATTACTATTCATATTCCTAAAACTATTAGAAAATTTTTATTAGGAATATTCAATTTCAGTATTATACTAGTTATATTATTTCAATTATAAATTAAATTTTATATTCAAAAATTTCTCATGGAATAATCAATAATGTAATCCACAGAAGGACCAAATAACCTATTGATGAAAGGCAAATAGATCACTCATTCAATAAAAACCGAACTCGTAATAACTCATCTGATCCGACTTTCTCCAATAAGGAAACAGTGATGAATGTTATCAAAAATGTGTGCATACATTAAAATCCAGTTTCACAAGCGGGGAAATACTTTGAAGAAGGCTGAAAACATCTCTTAAAACAGAATATATCGGCGGCTTCCACACACAGAAGTCATTTATCTTTTTATTAGATTGAATCAGAGTGATAAATACAGCTAACACAAGAACGCTTCGTTATGTTCTTTGATTAGTAAGTTTGAATACACATGCGCAGTAGCGAAAGTTAAGCCCAAAACAAGATTCGATAATCGATAACGTAATAATTTTCGACGTTATTAGTAACCGTATTAATAAAATGGTTTACATTCAGAATGATCAGTTCAGCAATCGAATAAATTTAATTATCCGAAGATTGTTAATCTCCTAACTTGATTCCGTGTTAGCAGCTCATACCTTATAACAGTAGTTGTGACAGTTCACCAATTGACATTTTAAACACAAGAATAGGACTCATATCTCAAAGAATGATGATGAAGATACAAAATGTAAAATCAAATGGTATAATAAACACCCAAAAAATTAAAGGAGATTAGGGCGTAATTCACAAATATTTATTTTAAATTCTCTTCATGAGATGTGTTTTACTCCAAATTTCACAAGAGTTACAGCATTTCTTAGAATCTCGCTTTAGAATTGATGTTCGCTTCACAAACACTGTTAGAATCTATTTTGACAAGATCGTAAATTCTATTCAGCAAGTGCAGAGCTCTACTTCTTTTTGTGTACTTTCCAGTTTTCATAAATATTTGATAGAAATTCTTACAAAAACACTTCTGTAACAGCAAGTTCAGACGCTTATCATCGAATGAGATGGAAAGTACAGTAAATAACCCAGTGAACTGTATCGGTAACAATCACAAAGCAACTCAGTGGGATACAAAAACTACCAGCAGACAAAATCGATTTGTAATAAATCGTCGTCTTATCGCCGCGATCGCAGTCGTTTAGCTGGAGATCGATCTGCAGTCGGCTATCGAACAGATCTCGATAATCGAAAGTAAAAATGAAAAAATGAAATGGCATCGGTCACGTGACCAGGGAAATTTCGAAATTTAGAAAGTAGGGGTTGATGGAAAGGGTGGTACAAGTTTGGCTTACCGGTTACCGTTCACTTCCAAAGTTATTATTTTCTTTGTTATTATATTAGTTGCCGACTGGACATTGCCCTAGCTGCTATCAAGACAATTACTCCACACAAGTTGTCTTTTAGATTTTTTCCTCTCTTCTCCATTATCAATCACCTCTTTTCTTTCTATTCATTTTTTAAGGAAGAAGAAAAGTAGTCGAGCGCCGCCGGATGAAGGGCCTCGCACGCACACGCCTACTCCAATCAACTGATCAGCTGACCACTAGTATCGGTGAACTCGAGCACTGACCACGACACTACCGACATACAAGCAAGTGGCTTCCTTCTTCTGTGGCATCAACTGACTGACTGCACTTGCCACTAGGGATTCTCTGAGTGACAGTAGGCCTACGTCTTGAAGTCACTATGACGTGCAGAATTCACTCTATCCATTGATAGTCCACAACTTGGTGATTTCCTCCTAATTCTATCAACATTTCATCAAAGTCCTGCCTCATTTCGCCTCACTCCTGAAAATATTTTATTGTTCTCCAGTCAAAATCATATATTGCTTTTAACACTGCTGACAACATTTGATTGTCCTGGTCCCTAGTGACTGCAGTCAACATTTCAAGTGTCTCTACAGCTGACATTCTTTCATACAGCTTTCATTCTATTATTGCTTTTTTATAACATGCTCTCCTCGAGTCTTATATGATATTGCAACTTTTCAAACGAGACTCAACTCAAATTAGATTTGCCTTTTGAACCTTTGTCAATTTCAGAATTTGAAGAAAATGTCAATTTTAAAGACATTATGGAATATTTTCTACTGATCGAAAATTTTATACTGTACTGGAAGTTGAATCTATCTTCTTCTATCTTCTATCTTCTTCTTCTATATATATATAAAAGCGAAATAACACTCACTCACTGACTGACTGACTCACTCACTCACTCACTCACTCGCAAAAAAACTCACTAAAAATCTACCGGACCAAAAACGTTCAAATTTGATAGGTATGTTCAGTTGGCCATTTAGAGGCGCACTAAGAAATCTTTTGGCGATATTTTAACTCTAAGGGTGGTTTTTAAGGGTTTGAAGTTCTTCTTTTAGCATGTATATTCTTCTTATTCCAATATCTTAAAATTACAATTGAAATGTCCAAACCATATGTTAATATAGAACTATAATCTAGAGAGAGTACCTCTTCGAAACAGTTGTTCTGGTAACTAAATTAAAAATTTTGTCAGGTTGGCATTAAGTTGAATTGACTTTGTTAGGTTGGCACCAAGTTGAAGATTGAAATGCATTTATCCAGGACCTCCTAAAAAACAATTTATCCAGTACCTCCTAAATACCTATTCAGGACCTCCTAAATACCAATTTATCCAGTACCTCCTAAGTACCTATTCAGGAGGTCCTGATTTACCGCGGAAAAATTGATTGGGTACTGCTACTTCAATCAGAGCTATTCCTGGGAATATTATATTACTAGCCGTCAGGCTCGCTTTGCTCGCCATATCCGTTTAGCCAGACGTTTAGTCTGAACATCCGACTGGATCGTCCTAACATAATTATGATAAAAATATGACATAACATTTCAAATTTGGTAGGTGTGTTCAGTTGGCCCTTTAGAGGCGCAATAAGAACGGACTTGGAAAAATTTCCAAAGATACGCCCAAAATCTGCGTTTTCTCAGCTTTATCGAGAACAAATAAACAGAAAATGTTCAAATTTACTACATAAGCTCAGCTTGGGTGCAATAATGTTGTGTTAGAAGGAATTTGAAATAACGCCAAAGATAAGCCAAAATCAGCGTTTTCCAGCGTTTATTGCGCTTTCTCAGCTTTTTCGAGAACAAATGAACAGAAAATGTTCAAATTTACTACAGAAGCTCAGCTGGGTGCAATAATGTTGTGTTAGAAGGAATTTGAAATAACGCCAAAGATACGCCCAAAATTAGCGTTTTCTCAGCTTTTATGCGTTTCCTCACCTTTTTCAATAATTGATGGAAATTATTAAAAAAAATTCAGTACACACAGGTTTAGCTGAGGTGGAAGAATTTTGTTCGCCAAAGATACGCCGATATAGTAACAGGTGTTTTTCGAGATCAAATTGACATAATACGTTCAAATTCGGTACAGAGGTTCCGCTGAGGTCTACATGCAGGCGAGCGAAGCGAGCCCGCTGATCTCATTTCTGGACGATCCAGTCGGGGATCCAGGGGGCGGAGCCCCCTGGCCAGACGGATATGGCGAGCGAAGCGAGCCTGACGGCTAGAAACAGAATATTTTGAGATTATCTACATGAGTATCTACGAGCGAAGCGAGCCCGCTGATCTCATTTCTGGACGATCCAGTCGGGGATCCAGGGGGCGGAGCCCCCTGGCCAGACGGATATGGCGAGCGAAGCGAGCCTGACGGCTAGAAACAGAATATTTTGAGATTATCTACATGAGTTCACTTGCAACATTTTCTTTCCCTTATTCAATAGTGATTCTTAATTATATTATATGTTTTCATTGATTTTTTACGGAATAACTATGCCTTCTCAATCCTTCTTATTCTCACTCCTGATCAAAAATCATAATATTTACAGGGAGGTCGCCAAATTCGAGAGACATTTCATTGTATATTGCAAATTTCGCATTGCTCAACATCATACTCCATAGTAAGGTCTACGTTAAAATAGCAGTGGAGAAAGATGGGTGGACAGTGTTGTTGGCCGATTCTCTGCCTTGCTACTGCAATCTATAAAGGATAGCTGATGTATTATAAACTGCCAATCATTATTTAAAATAATGAATTATTGTATTTGTCAAATAAATATATTCTCCAATGATTGAATATTAAATTTTCACAATTAAGATTAATATTTTATTCCTACATTGTTAAAAAAGACGATCCAGCAGCGTTGCAGTGCTATAAAAGTATAGCACTATCTGCTTTGTGAAATGATAGACAAGGATAGCAACACCAAGCTAAAATCAAATACTGCAATTTACTATAGTAGGAAGTAAATAACACATTTTTAGCGTACCAAGTGATAGGTTAGCGCGATACCACCAAGGCACTACAGTACCGAAACCAGTGGGGCTCGGCGACTACACCATTAAAATATGCTAAATAGCAACGAAAAGTGCACGCAAATATTGTAAACAATGGCAGGCGACATTCCAGTCGGGGTGGTTGCCATGCCAACGATCTCATTAGGGAGGAGCGCGCAATTTGAAAACAGCGCCGCACAAAGTTCAACTCGAGCTCGCTAGACGTAACGACGGCTTATGGACTGCAAATAGCGTTGGTTCATTCATTCCACCGGCGCTATAAATTAACGCAACTACTATCAGGCACACCATATAATATGAAATGTGGTACACACTATAGATATAATAGTTGTTGCGGGGGAGTTGTTATCTAAAGGCTGCTGAGAAGGGTACATTAGTTGTTGTTTTGATTATTGTGTTGGGAAACGAGACAATGGATATCGGGGGAATTAAGAGTGTGTTGTAACAACCCTTTGCAGAGTACCGACTTTGTTACAGCGCATGCGCAGTAGACAGGGGGCTACCGTTGGCCCGGTCACGACATGACACGAATCTGGGTCAAGATAAGCCCGAAATGCTCAACTTGCAACCTAATATATCTGTATATCTGGTGCATAGTACTGGCTGAATTGAAGCCAGTATATCTATGTATCGCATAGATACAGTTTGATTTGAACAAGCATATGAAATCTATGTTTAGTGCAGATACTAGGCGATATGTATGTAGTGTTTAGGTATTCGTGCATTCAACATTGCAATTGATTCATTAGAATATTGTTGGCCAATTCTGATGGAGTTAGACTACTGTGAAATATCTTATTTATTTATTTATTCATGGAGACAACAGGTAAAAACCCCATTTTGCCTCCTTCACACTATACAATAATTATTTCTAACATAATAAAATTTTCAATAAAAAGAAGATAGAAAATATGAGAAAATAATAAATATTATAAAATTATGAGAATGAAATAAGACGACAAATAGAAGGAATATACTACAGTCGTATATAGAATAATAAAAATACAGTAACTGAATTCAATATGAAAAAAAGCACCTAAAATACATCGACCTATGATATTCAATTCAAACTGATTGATTTTTCATAAATTGTTTAATTCGATTTGAATTTCAGAGAAATCTATATCTATATATAAATATAAAATATATATGCAAAATGGCACTGATTCATTCATTCACTCATACATAATCAACAGAGCAGCTAAAAATCTACTGGACCGTTTAAATTTGGCAGGTTTGTTCAGTTGGTCATTTAGAGGCGCACTAAGTAAGGATTTGAAAAAAATATATAAAGATACTTCCAAAATCTGCGTTTTTCTGCGTTTTCTGAGCTTTATCAAGAATTAATCGACAAAAAATTTTCAAATTTAATACATATTTCCAGATGGGTTCTATTTTGTGTAAGAAGGACTTCAAAATTTCGCCGGAGATACGCCCAAAATCGGCGTTTGATACAAGTAAAAAATGTTCTTTTACTCGATTTTGACTCGCAGAAACGTTGAAACCCAACAACCGAATTAATTGCTTCTCTTTCAATACAACATATCCACGTGTGCTGCTACTAAACACTGGAATCTGTTGATAAATTATCGTTTACAACGTCCTAAAAAAGTAACAGATTCTGGAGTCTCATTAGTACGCGAGCCTCTCTATAAATTGACGCACAATTAAATTCAAACTGTTTCAAAACTGGTTGGAGGAGACCTAGTTGAACTCGAGCCAATAGTATTAGATACAATTATTTTTCAAATAAATATGATAATTTTGTATTTTATATAATACTACTATAATATTAGACATGGTAGTATGATCACAAACAAAAAGCAATAATCAATATTTCCTCTAAATATACTATAAGGGAATTTTTACTATACTATAAGGGGAATTTTTTATCGTATCAAAAATAACTGAACTGTTCCATTTAGAACTCATTGGGTTTTTTCTTATTAAACTTGCCTATAAATTGGTTCTATCTGTTCTAAAACCAAAATCTTTCCGTGAACAAATAAACAGTCTCCACCATGAATCAACTTATATCGTATAAGAAATTTGTTTGAGAAAACTAGGTAATTTTTCCAGGATTGAATCTTTTTCTAGTTAAAAAAGTTGATTGGAGGTTTATATTCCCAGAGAGTTCCGACGAGTCCATCTCAATCTACAAATCAAAGATGGAAATCTCACCTGTAATGATAATTTCCAGTTCAAGTAAGAGGATTCCCATGGAATCAGCCACTTGAATAATTCAACTTCACATTCCTCATTTTTCTATAGAAATGGAAAGAAGATTTTTCCACAGTAAACACTACAATTTCTCATTAACTTTAAATATTGATTACCAATAAATTATCTTTGATGATTAGTATTCTTTTGTAAAATGATTTTGTGGATAGTATAACGAGAATCTAGAGATAGTAAGAAAAACAAGGAAATTTCTGGAAAAATCCTCGTTGCCCAAATACTATTCATATTCAGCATTTACATTGAGCTACCATTATCTTCAATTGTTTTAAGTAGCCGAACTGTAACGTGAGTGCCCCATAACCATTACACGTCAATTGCTTATATCTATAGCGTACTTTTGATAGTAAGTACAATAAGTTAAGTAAGTCAGTCAGTCAGTCAGTAAGGCTAGCTGCTGCCATACTGCCACAATCATGCTTGACCTTTCTTTCATTACATGCGATTCCATTAGTCTATCAAAGTACAAACTATTTCCACGTTCGGCGGTTTTCCTTTATTGTTCATTGCTCTCTTTCCTTTTCTTATTACCGTATCTACTTCCTTTCCTCCTCCACCCCTTTCTTCTTCACCTTCAGCCGGTTTTGAAAGCGAATCGGAACATGGAGAATGTAGAGACATCGTTGACTGGGACATGCAATTTTACTTAACATTCCATTCATAGGAACGTGATTTTGAAAATTATTATTATTGTAACGTATTACGTGGCAGGGTATTGCGTATGCCTCGCGTTGACTTTACAGTCTCGATAAAGTAATTATTGTCTCGTCACGCTTGGCCGAGCGTAGGTGGGTCATTCTACAATATTGATTGAAAGCTTTTCAATTCTTATCAATTTACTCGAATTATTGTTGCAACTGATTTTGAAATTAATTACAATCTGAATCAAGAATCACTAGACATTTTTTAAAGTTATTGAAATCAAATCTTAAGCCTCAATTTGATTAAACCTGAGTTTTGTGATGACAGTTTTGAAAATGGAATTTGTTTTGATTCAACGAAGACTTCATTATGAATCAGTCTCAATCAAATGAGTTCAATAGTTTTCCTTGTTTTATGATACATCGAATATTGATAACATCTACAAATACCTGTTCATAATATTTTTGCACGCGAATATTTCTGATCTCTTATCTATAAGATCTTCCTTTCAGATGTTTGTGTGTGTAGAAGTGATATTTTGTTTTTTTTCACATTAGCTAAGTATGTACAGACTTTTGTATCACTTAACTATTCATACAGTGTAATTAATATTATTTTATATAATATTGTTCTTGTTCTTCTGTACACATCCTAATGGAAATGAAAATTATTGTTATCATTGAATATTATTTCATCACTTACAAAGTTAGCATTTTTTATTGCAACCTAAGTCGGCCATTGGCAAGTTTTTGGTACATCTCTATTTTGTCAAATTTAAAAAGGATCTAATCATTGATACCGTGCTGAGTACAACCGCCTTTTGAATTCCATGTTTTGCACTCCCTGAGACACCGAGGCGACTGAGGTTCGCTGAAACCTTCTGCCTGATCACTCCAACAGTAGAGATAACAGTTGTAGAGGGACAGTTGTAACTTTTTCCTGCTTCCAGACATCCCTGATCTCAACAGCCAGGGGGAGATACTTGGATACTTTCTCATTGTAATATTGTTCCAAGTTGTGGCAACATGGTATGCCAACAACAATCAAAATAGTCCCCTGTTATTATTATTATTATTACTAGTAGTTCTGTGAACAGTAGACCTCGCGCTAAGTAAGTTAGATTGACCTGTTGTTATGGTTTCTCAAAAATTAATGAATAATTTATCAATTTAAAATGTCTAGGAAAATCCTAAATAAACATAAAGCTTTCTATCCTATCGTACAGTGACGTGTCGTCCCGGAATGTGAGTGTGAGCGCTGTTATCAGGTCTGGCTGAAACTGTCTACAACGTTGATGGAAAGATACATTTTCAAAATGTTCGATGTTTTTGAACGGGTAGAATTATAGTTAACTGTCTACTAACGTTGATGGAAGATTCATTTTCAAGATGTTCGATGTTTTTGAACAAGTAGTATTGTAGTCCACTAAACAGCTGAATTATGATGCATAATTCTATAGTCTGATTTTTACTGTAATATTGGCGTATGAAGGAGGCTCCTTTTTCCTTTTATATTATCCTTGAAATAAAAAATTTACAAAAACCTTGTACATACTTCGACGCGCAATTTAAAAAGGAACATACCTGTCAAATTTCATGAAAATCTATCGCCGCGTTTCGCCGTAAATGCGCAATATATAAACATTTAAACATTGAGAGAAATGCCAAACCGTCGACTCGAATCTTAAGGTGCGTACAGATATACGCGCCGCGAACATGAGCAATTCACTTTTAATCAGCTGATTATATCTGTATTTTTACAGAAACGGTAAGATACAGATATAAAAAGCTTGGCATCAACTGATTAAAAGTGAATTGCTCATGTTCGCGGCGCGTGAATCTGTACGCACCTTTAGACCTCACTTCGCTCGGTCAATTATTATTATTATAATAATTTATTTGCTTGTGACAATAGACTGCAACATTGCAATATAATTTTCATAAATTAATCACCTCTATTCACAGAATTATAAGTAGCTGTAAATTACTTTCAATAATTTCAAATCTAATTTTCATAGTAGCCTAGGTATTGATATAACTGATAATACGGATTTGAATGAAATGATTCTCGCCATAATAATAGTAGGTAAATGATTCTCACCATCATTCTGCTTGAGTTTTTGTTCCGAAACAAACTATTATTACTATCTTATTATCTCTTATTATCAAGTGAAGGAGAAAGAACTATACCACAGTCCGGCTATGAGGTCGATGAATAAAGGGAGTTTTAATAAATAGTACTACTATCTTGTGTGCCCGGTAGCCTATCTTGATCCTGCAAATTCATCTTATATACTCAGTTGTGAAGTCATAATAACGTTGCTAATGGAGGTACAGTAATAAGGTGATGTACAAGATTATACATGTATGTATTGCAGTATTAAGTGATGAGCTGGAAGCCTACCCTGATCCTTCAATCATCAGAGACTGTTCATTCCTGTTCATTCCTTCACCTTCTGTTCTCGTATTCTCTATGGTCTCATCCGCTTCCATAGAATGCTGTATTGAGATCACTATCCGCTTCTGAATTATTTTTCATCATCGCTACATTATAACTTAATCATTTTATTTGATATATAGTTTGAAATAGGTTGTTTTATGTGCTCAAGATTTGACTAAATTCCATGTGAGATGGATTGAAGCATTTAAATGCTATGGAATATTCAGAAATCTAGGAAATACACTATTAGCATTTTTCACAAATCACAGATTCTCAACAAACTGAATACTACAGGAAAAACGGTACAAAAAACGATTGTTGTCTGTCCATTAACAGATAAAGCAATCAATTACAGTTGAACTCGACTAGCAGTTGTGATGTCTCATCTGTAGACTGGAAATTATGACCAAGTTGGAGTAGATAAAGTTGGATGAATGATTGAGGAGGATAAGGAAAAAAGGAAAGAGTAGGAGATAGGTGGAAGAGAAACAACATAGCTTTCTGGAATCACTTCCTTGAAGTAATAATTAATAATAGTAATAGTCATAATTAATTTGTTTAATTGTACTTCAAATTTTCTTTGTTTTTCAAACGATTAATGTAAAGGAAGCAAAATGGATCATTGATCTGTTGCTTCCACATATTCTTGTTCTCAATAAATAAATAAATAAAGTGATTCTAACTCACTATTTTCGCTTTTGAAGAATAATATTTCTCCTTACTGCAATTCTTCTATTATTTTAAGCAATTTTTCTTGCAATTCGATAAAGAAGTAATTTATAAAAAATATAACCTGTCTTTTGGAAACTCTACTATTCATAAAATTTGGGAGTGGAACAGTTTTGGGCTAGTCCTGATGCTCTCGCCGAGTCATATCTATATTATGATTTGTGATTGTATTATGAATAATAATATGAATAATTCTATTCTATTTCCATTCTTACATGATTTACAATTTTGGGTCACACTGCTCCGATATTCATTCGCTGTATGACATAAATATGATCTGAAATTTTTAAATTTATCAATAATAATTTACAGATTAATCACACATTTACAGATTTAATCAGCAGCCATAATTTTCGCAAATATTCCATCATTATAAAAATATCACTCTTTTGACTTTAATTTTCGTTCATTCGCACATTCAAACTCATTTTATTCTTACTTATCCCTTATTTTCAAAGTACTTTGCTGGCAGTTATCATTATCACCCTCATCCTATCATTCATCATTCATATGAGACTGCATGCTCTCTCATCATCCTTATTGATAACACCTCTCCTTAATCACTTCATATATTCATTTTCACCATTAACTCTATTAAGGAATGATTTAGAAGTAGTTTTCTAAGTTTTTTTTTCTTTCAAACATTAGTTTTAGTATTTTTTTTTTGTTTTGATTAGACTGTATACTGTACTTATTGTTGTGTTAAGGGAACATATTTGGGTCATTACCTGTTGTTTCCAATGTGATATTGTGAATAAATAGAATAATTTCAGATTTAGACTGACTTTGAAAGGATAGTGTTTAACCCGTTGACTCCAGTCATCCAGTCTTCCAGTTTCATGCACAATACTATACTCTACTTGGTCTCAGTGAGCAGTCGGTATTCAATCTGAATGGTCTCCAGGCATAGGCCTACGGACTTGAAATGTGACTTGGTATTCGAGGATGATGCGTAGCATGCACAGCGCGTCTTAAGCATATCACAGAGATCGACTGAGACGAGCAATCACGTACCAACAAAATGAAAAAGTCGTTGTTTGTCGTCTTGTGTCGTCTGAGGGATGTGTTTGTACCAAGTAGACTGAATCGGTCGGTTTGTCGCTCTATTCTCGGCCGTTTTTATGAGGAGAAAGTCACTGCCTGGTAGCGACGTCCAGTTACCGTTAAAAGAGCTGGAACTTCATTAAGTCCGTCACAACGGAAATCTATTATTATGCCGAGATGAGACCGGGATCAATGTGACCTGCCACACATGTGTTTAGGGCTACTAATTGTAAATGATACACTAGCAACTGACACACAATCATAACTTTTCAAGGGTTGAATCTGTTGATGACTAGAAGACCAATTGTCCACTAATACTTCGTGTTTTTGGTGTGTAGTGTTTTCTATTTTTTGTATTTTTTAGTGGAAATCGAATGAAGATAATATTATCTCACCGACTTTGAGTGGGAATTGATGAGTATCTCATGAATTTCCAAGCTGTCATACTCAACTTCTCATCATTATTGTCTGACAACATTTCTATTCTTTTGCTTGCAGGTATGTCATGGAATCCCAAAGTTCCTCCTGTAATTGATGAACCAGTATAGAAAAAATCTGTGAGTAGCTCAAAATAGTTCTGTGCACTGAAATAATATCACAAATTTCATGTTTTACCGACCAATCCCGATTGCAGACTTATAACATGCACACCAAGTGTATGATATGAATATTATTTTTCATATAACCCTAATTAATTCTTCATAAGTACTTTAGTATTGATGGGACTCGACCCATTGGATTCTTCTCTTTTGCACAGACAGGTGTGATTACAGCAAGGTACCGATAATCAACTATTACCTGCGCAATACTCTGCTACAAAACAGCCTTTCCAGATATAGGATGCCAAGAGTCAAGGTTGATATGAACCCTCTTTTCGTATAACAGGAAGACGGTTATTTTTACTTGCAACTTCCACATTTTTTTCATAATAATGCTTTACAGTGAAATATTCTAATGAGTGATACCCGCAGTTAACATTAGGCTCACATACCCATCAAATTGCCAATTACTATCAGCTTGAATAGTATGCAGAATAAAAGTTCTACCCATGATTTCCCTCACACATCACTTCACAAGCTCTCTTATCAACACAATAGGCTCTTTACTGGAAATATGCATGAGATATGAGCATTGCAACACCACCAATTTATCGACAAGTCCATAGAATGGAATTTTAGAAAAAATCTGAACGCTTTTTCAGCCTGCGGTCACAGAAAAACACCATTTATCTTCATCATCAATGGACGTCGGTGTGTTTTGACAAGGCACAAGACCCTGACATTCGCTCTCTATCTTTCTCTCATATTCTCTTGACTAGCTCTCCGTTTCTATCTACACTTGCGGTCATGGCTTCGTGGAAGAGGCAACTTCTGTCGGCTTTTCTCTGGCCAATTTGCGTTACTGACACGACACCTTTGCTAAAGACATACTTTTGTAGCTGTATTTTCTATGAGTATATACATCTAGACACCTGCGAGTGCCCAAGGGGGCAAGTGCCCAGATGTCCCGGTGCCCCAAGTCAGCCCCGTGAGAAATAGTCGAATTAGCACGTGCTTTCTACATAATCGGCATCATTTTGAGATGAGCAATTCCGTTTTGGTGAGTCATTTCCAATCTGAAAGTGTGCAGTTCGAGGTTTCAGGTCACTCGGTCTGGTTTTTAGCTCTTGAGGCTTTACTTGTCGAGATGGCCGGAGCTTGTGGTGCGAATGCATCTCAATTGGAAAAATATATTTGCCAACATATTTTGATAACATTGAACTTTTTGTTCCATTCATTTTTGAAATGATACTCATGAGATCATCTTTGTGTTCCACGAGCCAAATTTTTTTCATGGTGAGTTTCATAAGAAAGATTTAAGGTTGTAATTATGATTGGAATTAGTTTTCGAATTATATCATTGGTCAATAGTTAGATGCATGGAAATTGAAACGTCATATATGTAATTTTTATCATAAAGTCATTAAGTTTTTTTCAATCTGTGAAGTGAATTTAATTCTCGAAGATCGGAGATCAAATCAATGAGGAAGTGAAGCTAAATTAGCTTAATTCCGACATTTTGGAATAAGAAAAGGACGATATGACCTTGATGCTTGATACATTTGAAATAACAGATACGTTTCATATTTGTTGAAACGTATAAATGAGCAAATTTGAGAATGAATTATACAGAGCATCTGCTACACTCCTTTTTGAAAAATTCCCATGGTGGTACCCTAGAACCTTCCGGTATTGTTACCTTCTTCCAAAGCGAAAACCTGTAAACCATAAATTTATTCTTACTGCGACTATTAACTCCTTATCAGTTTGCCGGAATTTAAAATGGTTCACTACCAAATTACAAGTTCTTATTCACCCCTATTGTTGATCGAGTGATCAAGAACACGCAGAGACTCGAATGCGATCTGATATTGTACATTAAAAAAGAGTTATAGATTGGTTTCCAATCACGATGAAGACATGGCTCAAAAAAGATACGGTATTAAGATATCAGCAATATTTATTTAACGATTGCCACCATGCGTGTATCGTTACTAACATGAAGTTTATGGGTTTTACAAAGATTTTCGTATCGTTCATTATTGAATTGGGAGCTCAGAATAAAGGAATGGTTTCTGCCTCCAGGAAACTTCTGCAAATCCAGCTTTTGATCTACTTCGTTCCAGCTGTTTCGTATCTATGGCTTCCATCCACTACTTGGTGGAAATAGAAAAAATCCAGTTGTTTTACACGCTGGAGGGGTATTATTGAATAGTAGATTGTTGGTGCAGATTAGAACAAGGCAAACAACACTCAACCCCAGTGTTACAGATGCAATACAGATCTTGTTGGAGTATTTTATGTTTCCATTTGTCACAGGCACTCTCGTATCGTATCTCGTAAAAGAGAGGTGAATGTTTATAGGACGACATTTCAAGCATTCTGTTGACTTTCAAGTTGTAGAGCTATCAGGTACCTGCTATTATTTCAACCAGAGCTTATTGGCTTCAAGCGGAAAAATCAATTTTATGTTTAGTATTTGCTATTTGAGAAAATGGCGCTACTGGTCTTTGCAATCCTAGTAGAACTATTCCAGCCTTATCCAGTCGAAGATAGTAATTCACTTTCAATTTATTTAAAAGGCTGATTTAAATGTAGAAGTGTTAGTACCATTGCTTTCTTCTACTTAACGACTTTGTAACTTATAACGATTTACATTGAATACATTCTTAAACACACACTGCCAATTTATGGAGTTGATTCCTATGGAAATTTCTATCTCTATCAGTAAAACTGGATTACAAATACTTTCGATTTCTCGGGTTTGTATATGAAAATATCTCTGTCGGCTCTATTGTAGTAGCATGGTTCATGAATTATTATACACGACTGTAGCCTACGCATTTAGCGCCCTTTTTCTGGAGCTTGGGAAGAGTAGGAGGAGAAATCAAGGTGAGAGTTGATGGGGGTCAAGTTGTTATTTATGATTTGGCTGCAGATGGATGAAGTCGATCTTGATGATACCTTTTATTCAACATCTATTCAGGCCTTATGTGGTCTTTTATATGTGCTATACCTATAATAATATTTAGCCATCCCTTCACGTGATGGAAAATATATATTGACTGATATTAATTATCCATGGAAGTTGAATTCGAGGATGTTACAAGAAAAAAGATTTGAAATTCTTAGAACTAATGTTATGTTATATTGGGACGGTTCAAGGATCCAAAGGTTCAAAGAACCTCACACCTAAACCAAAGATTATTGTGTGTCCCAAGTATGTTAGTTGGGCAAACCAATACCTTACAACCAAACATGATGTAAAATTTACACTTCTTCTGAAAAATTTGATTCACTAAAAATAATTAACTAATTCAACAGAACTAATTCAATTTGATCATATTAGTGACTGTGTCAAATGTGTAGTATAAAGTGGATTTGATCAGTAAAACTTTATTATTCTCAATACTCATGGTAATTTTTTCATAATATGGTATAATAAAAATCAGGATAATGCTTGCTGATTTCAATTTCCAATTTTGTTTAACAATGATCAGTTGTGCATGAGAACCAATATTCATTCAGCATGACAGTCAATATTCTATATGTTTTATTCACTGTGTACATAATCCATGAGCCATTCTCAATCTGTATGTTGTCATCAACTGCAATATGTATTTTGAGTAGGTGAGATAACTTGACTCATAACTTACACAGACTAAATCTACATTAATGAATGAATTAATGACAAAATAACAGGAACATTCATAAAAAATTCTCAGAAACATTATACTACCTCCTTGAACCACTTATGAGTGTGATATTTTGTCAAGTGAAAATTCACATCTCACGTAAACTATACAAAAAAATTAATTCTTGTAAGTCACACCACTGAGTACTAAATTGTCAAAGGTTATTGGATGGCCTTATCAGTTAGCTTTTTCCAATTACTAGGCAAACAATCGATAGACCATTCATGTTTTATTACTTCCAGTGCTTTTCTCAAATCATTCAATTGAAAAATCAATATTTGAATGAGTATAGATAATATAACGCATGACGTATTCCTTCTACAATTATCCTCCAATTGCCTCCTCTACTTATTTGTAGAGTAAGAACACTTTTCTTATCAATGTGATAGCGTCATAAGAGGATACAGTCAATTTAAAAAAATGTTTTTCCAGTATATATGTATTCAACGCTATTTTACATGAACGTTGAAGAAGAGAATATCTATGTAGTGACCGTATCCATGTCTGAATCTGCTATTACTCAAGTGCATCCTAGAGTGTGGCGTTGCGTAGCTAGTTTCTTATGCCCAAATAAACAGTGTTATCTGAACGTGGGATCCACCTATTAGTCAACATTAGTGTGTACGTGAAAGCTCATCGTAGCTTGCATTTTTGGAGCGATAAGAGTGTCATTTCGTAGTTGAAACTTGTTTTTTGTTGAATGAGCTTCGAAAATATTCATTAGGACGTATTCGTACTGCTAATGTTTCGAAATAGGAAAATGTTTGAAATATTCACTTCTTTTATATGTGCTCCACATTCTTGATGTTTGAAATCGATGTGAGCTATCAATCGAAAGTAAATTTTGATAGATATTTGGTATCAATGAATGGTTATCCTGTTGAAGAAATGCATTACACAAATAAGGGAGCTACCGTCCCAAAATGGATGAATCCGTCCGTTTTGTTATTGATAATATTCTTCAATATGACTGTTTTGTATAAGCCAAATGTCTTAAATGTATAAGCCAATTTATCTCTTCATAATATTGAAGATTACTGAATTTCTATTAATGAATAGAACAAATAGTTAATTACGTCATTTTTCCATCTTCATTCGGGATTCACAACTGTAATGAGAGGCCTTTCGACTTATTCGTATATCAAATCTTCGAAAATATCAAAGTTAGTTTTCATTATTTGAAAACCCAAAATTGCATGAATATACGAATTTATTCTCAAACGAATTTATTGTGCTTGACTTGTGGCTGTGCAACATTTCCATTATACAGAATGTTTCTGAACTCACTACCAATATTCAAGGGCATTGTTCCTGGGTAAGATACATATCTAGATATCATTTTCAAACTGTCAAACTGTCCGAAAGTCATTGGTTATTCATACAGCCACCAATTTTTTCACTTACTATTTTTTTCTTTAAATTATGGATGAAAATACGGAAATGAAACTTTGCACAAACATTTCTGACAATCAGACAAATTCAAATTCCAATTCCTATTAGGGAGTGCAGAAACACTTCCCATTTATTCTATCATAAGATTAAATTGGATGATTTTATCATATTCTGTCTTCAAAACTTCAATCCTATTTCGATAATCTATATCCAAAGCAACTAAATTGTTTGGAAGTACATCAACCTAAGAAGCTGATATTTTTATTATGACAGGATTATTATTGCTTGGAGATTCATTAGTTCTAATGTCACTAGAAATCTACATAATATTCTATTCAACCAGAGCTGAAGATCTGTTCACTCACGTACCATTTTCAATTTATCAACATTTGTGCAATCTTTCCTCGTTAACCTAGATATGACTCATACCACATGAATTTCTCATTATCTAAATCTGGTGTTGCTTCATTTAAATAGTTAACGATATTTTCTGGTAGTAAGCTCCACTCGGAATTAGACTGCTTTATGTTCAGTAAGCAAATTAAGTACTGCGTAGATAAATCTTGTTGAATATTTTCTCAGAACAAGATCGATTGAAAGATGATTGCTTTGAGAAACAACAAGTCGCCCATTCCAATGTCGGCAAAACATTTTTAATAACCTATAAATCATGCAATTATGCTTGTGAAAAATGGCCTAAAAAATTATTTACAAGCAACAAATATGTTATTCACTTTCACAATACTTGCCTCGAGTGCTTAGTAGTTAACTGAATGGTTTATGTAGAACATTATTTTTTCAAGAACAAGAATCTGATCTATACCACCAAGTAAAATAGTGGAGAGCGAATATTTTACATCATTTTCTCGTGCTCCGCCTATAACAATAACTATATAACCGTAACTATCTGGTTGAACTTCGATGAAAACGAATAAAGCAGATCAGTAAACAAAAGGATGTTAATCTTAATTGCTCTATCACGACTCTGCACTAATCTTCCCTTTATCTTCTTGGTTTTTTCTGCCACACACGCTTCAAATTGTTCGCGCATTCGCGTGCGGAGTTAGAAAAATGGTCAATGAAAATTTCGGCTGTCATTGGCGATAGCAGAGAAATTGTAAATTGTAATTGATATAGGTATTGTTTGTATCGGAATAGATTATAGCTAGTGAAGAAACTATATATATCAAGGCTGAGCGTGAGTTCGTTTTTTAGTATTATTTTAAACATAATTTATATGAATGGAGCCACCGGTATATTGTTCATTTTTTTCAAGCTTGCATTTTTGATAAGTTGGTTGACCGACTCTTTTTGGTGCTTGAAAGGTGATTTTTTACGTTGTCATAATCGTGATCCAGCTATATTTCAGATTTAAAAGACACTTGAATGAGAATGTCTTTCAACTTCAAAACAACATAGAATTTTTAACATGTCAAATTGATAATATTCTTTTTTGGTATTAGTGATCCAAAATGACAACGATCGTTCACCATCATGTTAACAACTCTATTTTTCTTTCAAGTGTTATGATACTGAATGAAATCGAGAAGCTGTTGAAAACAAAGCTGATGAGATTTGGATTTAGGATTGCAAGTGTGACATATGAGCCCAGTGTCGGCTCCACTACTAGTTTGATATCGAGAAAGCTTTAGAATGTAACACAATACTTCTCTTCTCCACTTCTCACATCCACAGCTGAAGGAAAAAGTCATCTGGGAGATCAGTGTCCTTACCTTATTGACCGAGCCAAGTGAGGTCTAAGATCCAAGTCGACGGTTTGGCATTTCTCTTAATGTTTGAATGTTTATTATGTTGCGCATTTACGGCGAAACGCGGTAATTGATTTTCATGAAATTTGACAGATATGTTCCTTTTTAAATTGCGCGTCGACGTATATACAAGGTTTTTGGAAATTTTGCATTTCAAGGATAATATAAAAGGAAAAATGAGCCTCCTTCATACACCAATATTAGAGTAAAAATCAGACTATGGAATAATTATTCATCATAAATCAGCTCTCGAGTGGATTATAAAATGCATGCCATGACGCAATTCAATATCTCAATGTAACTTGGTAAAAAATCAGCAGCTGTGTAGACTATTAATTGCATGCCTCATTGAATGCAATTTTTATGCACTATTAGATGAACTATTGATTGCGTGCAATAACGCATGCAATTAATAACTAAAATAACATAGTATTGTCTCTCGAATTTTCTCGGCTTTGAACTCGGGCTGTCCTGTTGCCAGTATGTCTTGAAGGAGATTAGCTTTTGATGTTAGTATTTTTGATACACTTACCCCAACAGCCATCAGCCGTCAGTGTCCTTATTACTCCTCATATTGAGCACTTGTCTATCTTGCATCACCAAGTGTGATATTTCTACGAGGTTTGATATTTCTATATTTCTTGGATTCAATGAATAGTTCGAGAATATTTATTTGAGGTATAATAGAAGTGATCTCCTCATTTGATCTCAGCCACCCAAACGCGCCTCTTTACATTTTGTCATCAAACTACAGAATTGCAACTAGGAAATGGGATATTTGAATTTTTGTGGGGCTTCCATGCAATGCTGATATATTCAGGAAAACGAAACCGCAAAATCTCAAATAATATCTTGAAATTCCGTTTCTATTAACATTTGATTCGTGTGGTAGTATTATCGCCAGAACTAGAATCGCGTGTGTTGTGTTTCTGTCGAATTTCATAATCCTTTCTCGATTCTGCCCAGTTACAATCGATTCTTACTCCTTTGATTCTTGTCCATTTATGTATGATTATATCAACTTTCGTTTTCATACTATCACTTAGTTTTGAATATGCGTGAAATACTTGTTTGTTTTTTTTTCTTCTTCTTCTTCTTCTTCTTCTTCTTCTTCTTCTCTTCTTCTTCTTCTTCTTCTTCTTCTTCTTCTTCTTCTTCTTCTTCTTCTTCTTCTTCTTCTTCTTCTTCTCTTCTTCTTCTTCTTCTTCTTCTTCTTCTTCTTCTTCTTCTTCTTCTTCTTCTTCTTCTTCTTCTTCTTCTTCTTCTCTTCTTCTTCTTCTTCTTCTTTAAGCCAGCTCTGCGACGGAGATTGGCGATTATCAATGCAATCTGGATTCTACTGACCTCAGCTTGGAACAGGGATATTGAGTCAATGTTGAACCATTCTCTCAGGTTCTTCAACCAGAATATTTTCATTCTTCCAGGCCGGCGTCTTCCTTCAATCTTGCCCTCCATGATCAATTGCAGGAATCTGTACTTTTCATTGCGCATCACATGTCCAAAGCACCGAAGCTACTGGCTCTTAATACAGTAAACAATCTCTACTGTTAGTTTTAGTTTTATTCTAAAACCTTTGTTGGAGTACAGTGATTAACAACAGTTTTACTGGATATGTAACCAACTTATGAGTTAAGACCTCACTCAGAGCTTTCCAATTCAATTTATATTCATTGAAAACCTAATACCAATAACCTGAGTTTCTTGTTAGTTGAACGCCTTCAACGATCTTCTGAAACTTTAGAAACCATCCTTACATGCAATTCAAATGTATTTAGATAAATATCTTGCCCGTGCCGGGATTTGAACACGGGCCTCTGAATCATGAAACCAGTATCTGATCCACTCGACTACGGCCACAGACTATAGTTTATGATAATCATATTCTAAATATGAAAATAATCGATCATTTTGAAAAAGAAAACATTTGTTGGTACAATAAACCCCACCTTTCCAAAGGGGTCTTATTAAACCAGTTTTTCTTAAAACCAGAGTTTCATTCTAAGTTCAGAGCTTTTCATGATGGTTGATTGTTTTGAATTCTCTATAAATATAATTAAATTATCGTGGTATAACCTGAATTTCCCATAATCTCTCACTCCATAATCCCAATAATCTCTCTCTTCTATTAACTCCTTATCTCAAATATTCATTACAAATGCTCTCATCCCCTCCTTCCACAACTTCTTCATGTACAATACTAGCCGTCAGGCTCGCTTCGCTCGCCATATCCGTCCAGCCAGAATATAGAATATAGAATATAGATGAGCTAGGAAACAGTGTTTCAAAGATAGAAGTTACATTAAAATAGACAGCTGTCACTTTGCCACTCACATCAAAAGCTAATACTGAGTTATCATCAAGATTTCATTGACAATTTCCCAATGGATTCATTGATAGACTGAGTAGCTGCAAAATAACTGCATTTCCACGTAGTTTGTGAATGAAAATACTTGAGAGTATTAACAGATATAGTAGTGACAGATAATATACTGTCTAAAGAACTCTAATATAGAGTTGTTGATAGGGCGGAATGCAGCTGGCTTCTTTTGTCAGCTGGAACTATGATTTATATCAACTTAATTGAGTGTATTTTTAAGAATTATCCACGCACTTGCTGAATCAGCCATTGCCATGAAGAAGTGACGTGTAGAGAAAAGTGCAATAATGTGATTTGTTGTGCGACAATCTGAGTGCAGCGGCCTACAATGGCAATGACAATGGGCTAAGCCGCCATTTTCAAGCGATAAATCTCAGGTGAGCAGTAAATAATGTTTATGTTGTTGAGAGATTACTGTGTCGTTTCTGATCGACTGGCGGAATGGCATTGGAAAACTCATGAAACGTGTAATGCTTGAGCTCTTCAAACGTACTTTTGATTTACTGGAGAATTCATTACTGATGACATCCGGGAAGTCCTCTTGGCAATTGGACTATGGCTACGCTTTTTATGACAGCGAATTACTCCCACACCACTGTCATTACGTCGTATGATCTGTTTTATTTATATTATAGCAGTTGTTCTCCTTGCTTATACAGTGAGGAACTTCACTACCCTCAAGGGTCCTCGAACTTCTCAACCAAGAAATTTTAGAATGAATCATTGGAGCATATAGTTGGATGTATATTGAACAGTCGTCGTCGTCTTCTTACAGGAGTAGGCATTAATACCTGTTCCGCCTTCAAACATTCTCCCACCTTTTTCTTGGTCTTCCTATACTTCTCCACCCTTCTGGCTTGTGAGCAATGACAGTTTTGGGGATTCTTCCGTTTTCCATTCTCTGAACATGCTTTCTCCACTGTTGTCGATTCTCGTCATCTCGTTGAGGTATAGAGAACACATTGAGCTCTCTACGTATATCAATATTATAAATACTGACCTCTCTGGTGCATCCCTTCACTGACCTCAAAAACCTCATTTCGGCCGCCTGTAACCTGCCCCGCTCCCTTTCCTTTGGTACCCAGGTTTCAGAGCCATACAGAAGTGTAGGGACGGCCATTACTTTACAAAATTTGAGCATCGTCTCTTTTCGGGCTTTATTTTTCAGAGCTCTGTTAATAGTTCCGCATATGTACTGGAATCTGTTAATTTTTATTCAAGTTCTGATCGTTCTTGTATGTAATATCATATCCCAAATGTGATACCTGTTCCAGTATTCTATTAAACAGTCTAGCATGGAATCAATTCACAGATTACAAGCATAGTAAGCCCAGTAAGAAATTGGGATACTGTATCAGCAAAATATCCACGTAACTAGGATAAAAACCAAAAAATATTGATCAGTGATGTGAAAATAACGTAACAAGTTGAAGTGTATTGGAGTGCACCCCTCTTTAAGTGAACCTGTATATGGAGACATCGATTGTACTCCACTTGTTATGATATTGATATCACAAGAAAATTTTTGTATTGTCCAGCCCAAGATCCTTGTATATTGAGATTGTCAATTAAATGTTTCATTCGTCATAATACTGTAGAATTTTGAAAACAAAAAAAAAACATTATAATACTTCATTCGAATATCAACATGAAATAAATAATATATTTTGCTCAACGTAACCATAATAGGCAAAAGCTGGGGTATTGCCAGCAAATCCTGAAGGCTGTGAGCTACAACGAGCATCTCTCTTAGAAATCTTGACTCGAAAAATGATAAGACCGTTTCATCGATAGATCAATATTGAAAATTAAAAAGAAATTAGGTGCTTCACTATTGAGATGACTATAGGAAAAAACGTAAATTCAAACTGTAAATTCAAATGGAGGTGACATAAGATAAGGAGATCGATCATAAACGATGAGTATTGAAATTAAATTTTTCCACATTTTGAGAAAAATAATTGATTTGGTGAAAAATATTAATTAGGCTTGTATACATTCATCCCTTCTGGTCTGGATTGATGATTTCAATAAATATTTTAATGTGTTTGTTCTTTATTTCGTGACACTAGTGGGTAGTTCTGTCTCTCAAGAAGATTGCAATGATTATTATTGATGCTCGGATCTGTGATTTGAGTGCAATCTGAAAAAAGTGAAACCCCTATTGCACAACTTGATGATAAACAATACAATGTCACTTTTGATTGCAGCTCTTTTGTCATCATAGAGACTGACAATCAATGAATAACATCCGATGTTATTCTGATGAATAACTCCTTGAATTATCGCTTCACAAATGATAAACGTGTCTAGTAATCTTGTATGTTTTCTACTGTCATTACTTCTGTTGGAAGGTATAGACTATACATTAATCAATCTTATAGATTAATATAAATTTTATACATTATATACATAAATATACATTTTTTTGTGTTAAAATAATGCAAACAAATACGACAAGGGAGGAAAACAGGCATTCGCCAAAAACGTTTACTAATTATAGATTTAGTCACTTGAATTGTACAAATATTGAAATTGCATCCAAATATTTTTGTATCAGAGAAAAAAATTCCTGTAGGAAAAGCAGTTTGATTCTATTATTTTTTAATATCCTCGAAAATATTTTTCATTCTCCTAGATATGATTGATGGACTTCCATAAATAGAGAAGTTCCTACTTCAGAGAAACATAATAGAGAAGTGTTCAACATTTCCATTACATCTGAATTTTTTCTCTAGGCATTCAAATTATCTATGTAAATGTGTAATATTTTTCATAAAATATCATTTCAACTGGTGAATTCTTAGGCATCATTGTTGATAGTGCATCTATTTCCAACAAACCACTGACCTATAATGTATAGCTGAATATCATTCATTCGTCACTTTCATTGTAATCCCTCAGTTGTAGGGGATAATTAGGAAACAGATTCGAACCATGACGCCTCCTGTTACTTTTTCTTTTCCAGTAAAACAACTAATTACCGATTTTATGTTTTTTCTCCAAATCCTACGAAGGCGAGAATCGTTGGATGAGGATTCCGATGTCTGCTATATAGTTTTGCAATAATTTATTCTAATTAAGATGCTAGAAGCGAGCCAATTAAATACGAAGTCAACTCTTTTTCTTGCAGAATCTCAGTCTTTTTATTTTATTTGATACCGCGCGCCTGGACAGCAATCGGAGTTTGACTGTAAAATTGATATTTTATTAGGTTCGCTTGTGAATCGGTTTTTAATAACTTTCGATTGGGTTGTTGGTTGCGTTAAGGAGATTATTTAGGAGATTTATGCATGCCTAAAAGCGGTGTGCCAATGATTTTGTCCGAAGCTAAAGACCCGGGTACCCTATTTCAATGCGGGCCAACTGTGAGATTCTATCAGATAAGTAACTCCATCAGGACATGGTTGGAATGTTAAATAAACTTCTCTCTTCAAGACAGCACAATAATGAGCGATGCTATTTTTTCTAAAAATATTTTACAACACTTCTCAGCCAACTTGATGGGAAACGTGAATTGTAATTTGGAAGTGATTAGAATTTCATAAATGACAGTGGAGACTACTGTAAGGTGATTCTGGTAAACTAATGCTGTCACTCTTTAAACTAGAAAAACGTTAGAGAGTTTTATTTGGTATGAGTGATTTGATATTAGAACAACCGCTGGGTCAACCATTTTCTCCATTGAGAGCGAAAATTACTTAATTTATATACTAGTAGTTCTGTGAACAGTAGACCTCGCGCTCAGTGAGTTACATTGACCTGTTGTTATGTTTTCTCAAAAATTAATAAATAATTTATCAATTAAAAATGTCTAGAAAAAATCCTAAATAAACATAGAGCTTTCTGTCCTATATCGTACCGTGACGTGTCGTCCTGGAATGTGAGTGTGAGCGCTGTTATCAGGTCTGGCTGCAACTGTCTACAACGTTGATGGAAAGATACAATTTTCAAGATGTTCGATGTTTTTGAACGGGTAGTATTATAGTCCACTAGACAGCTGATTTATGATGAATAATTCTATAGTCTGATTTTTCCGGAAATATTGGCGTATGCTCCTTTTCCCTTTTATATTATCCTTGAAATGCATAATTTCCAAAAACCTTGTATATACGTCGACGCGCAATTTAAAAAGGAACATACCTGTCAAATTTCATGAAAATCTATTACCGCGTTTCGCCGTAAATGCGCGCAACATAAAAAACATATAAACATATAAGCATTTAAACATTCAAACATTTAAACATTAAGAGAAATGCCAAACCGTCGACTTGAATCTTAGACCTCACTTCGCTCCGTCAATTATAATCAATCACTTTTTTGTATCAATTTGTGACTCAAATTTTCATCAATTTTATCACTTTTATATTTTCAATGGAAGTATCTTCCTTTGAATACATACAGGAAGAAAGAGAGAGTCATAGAAAAGAAGATTGTGAGAGAAGTGGATAAATTATTGAAAAATAAAATATTTTATAGCTTGAAGGAGTAGTGTATGACCCATAACATTCATGTATAAAATATGGATAGGCTTCTCATACTAATATTGTAAGTACTCATTTGAGCCACGTTTACACTAGAGTTGTCAACAGAATGTTGATCAGTTTTCTTCAAAAAAGTTGTTGATTTTTTCTGTAAGGAACAAGTTTAATATTGCTGTCTTCTTTAAGGAATTGGCAACAAATTACCAATGTTGAAAACTCTGGTGTGAACGTATCTCTAGAGTAGCAATAATACAATAAAAAACTTAATAAAAAAAATATTGTCATCAATTCATGTACTCCGAAATATCACAATCATCTGTTACCAAAACACCATTGATATAACAAAAATAGGTATTGAATGAAGAAGTCAACTCATTTTCGTACTGTATTTATGGTACCCGAAAGAGGGACTCTCCAACATCTTGCCGTGTAGTGTGGAACCACTACAGGGCTATCTCTTCCATATCTTGCGGTTCCATGCAAAATAAACATTAACGCTTCCCCTCCTCAACATATTCTCAAATCCTCTACCCACCTCCCTCCTTCACCTTCTACTCCTCTTACCATCTTTGTTGTTCATTGTGTTAGCTCTGGGCAGCAGAACAGAACTCGCAGAATGTTGCGGTCTACAGCGTTGTAGCAACAGATGTTGGCTGGTGACCGCCGCGATATATCAAAGAGCACCATTGTGGCCGATGTAGAAATTATGATTGAATGTTGGAAATTTTTTACGGCACGTTAACCAATTAGAGGCGAACAACATCAACCGCAGATTATACACGGAATGATTCAGCTGCAATTATTTGGAATAGGTATTATAATCCTTGCTGTTTTACCGTGTTAATTCAGATCGGGTCTTTTTCTGTTCTAGATACTCTACAGTTGAACAGAGAAACAGATTTTCTAACTTTTTAACCTACGCCGAATTTTTGTATTAATACTTTTGGTTAAAGTCTTCTGAATTTCTCAACTGAATTTTCTATTCGATTCCGAAATATGTTGAAGGTCTCTTCCTATTGTTTCCTTCAATCATTTCATGCGACCCCGACAAAATATGACTTTCAGCAACCCCCCCCCCCATCGGCAAGAATTTCTAAATGTATTCTTAACAGTATAGTATGCGTTTCATTGTTACAATGAGTTGCATGAAAGATAAATTCAAATTAGAGAAATTAAGTAGTGAAATTATTTAGTGGGGAAGAAGTAGTGTTCGAAACTTGTTTAAAGGATCTGAGCGACAAAAGCAGATGTATTCGTAAACTGCTATTTATAACAGGTTATCAAATGCCACTAACTATGTAAATTTCGCTGCGGTTTTCATTTGGAAGAATTTACGGTAATCTCAAGAATAGTTTTATGGCCATCCACGACAGACGGAGATATAATATAAAGTTATGAGAATACTAAAATATTTAGAACGGATATATAGATATATCATGAGTACATTGAAGAACGATTAAGAAGTTAATATAGATGGAATAGCTACCGGCTAAAAGTTATACGGTTTCGGAGACCCTGATAATATGATAATATACATATTGGGGTGCCTCAGGGAAGATATACTTGCGAGTGGGTATGCTAATTTAGATGGGATGGTGATGGGAGGGGGTTTATCAATTCGCTCCAGTGAATGATGGACGAAAATAATTACATTTTGCTTCGATAAATCACAACACACGGCGGGAAAATTGAATTTTGACGCGGTTTTTACATTGAGACTGAAAAGGAAATATAGCCTACGTGCAGACACTGCGTACAACGTGCTGGGCATTTGGTGAAGACCTCATGCAAAAAGGACCAACGCAAAGCAACGCAATGTTTCTCGTCAACTTCCCACGCAAAATCCATGTTTCTCACTCTTCTCCTCCCCCCTATCCTCATTCTACTGTACCCTTTCTTTCCCCCCCCCTTTCTTCATTATTATATCGATACCTCCAAACCCCCTCTCCTCTCATAATGTGAAAGAAACAGTAGATCTATAACTGAGTACGTGCACTATCTTGTTTTCTTTCATCTCCAAACACTTTTCTCTCCTTAATCCATTTCTTACCGTTCGACTTTGGCAGAATCACAGCTGCCCTTCTTGCTTTCCATTATTTTTTCTTATATGTTATGTACTTCTCTGCTTCGCACGTCCTTCAAAGTGATTTATCAATATACTTGAAGATAGGCTCGAGCTTCTGACTTGAAAGACATAGGATCATTGATTCTTGATGAATGTTGCATAATCAAACGCATCAGGAATATTATTGATGCATCATCATTATCTAATGAATATGAAAGCACGGCAGTGTCATTCTAGCACATGGAAGAGTTTCAATTAATCTCTATAATTAGATTACGTCTCAGGTGTTTTCCATTTTCCTCTCTCCATTTACTAATTTAGGCCTATCCCTGACATACTTATTGTCTATTTGTCTTGTTTTTCCATCATTATAACGAAAACATGTATTGATTGAACTCCAGGTTTCAAAGACCCGTGAATTTGTCTCATGTTATTTCAGATTAGAATGAATGTATGAATTATTGTAGTGATTTTTCCTTTGATGCTGGTGGTGTTAATTTTCTGCTCATAAATTTCAAGAATTATTGTAAATGTATGTAAGGATGAATGAAGTTAGTTTTGATTGAATTGCATGTAAATGTGATCAAATGGATAGTATTATATTGAACCATCAGTAAATACAACTTGAATATTGCTCCTATTGCAGTGACTCTGGGCAAATGAAAACTCGTATGAGTTGGGAATGCAAAATGTGGTCATCTCCCCCTATCCATTTCTATTGATTCAATACGACAAGCCTACACGACTGCAATAGATAGAATTGATGCTCAACTTGAACTTAGCAATCTGCTCGTTTTATATTGAAGAACAACATAAATAACGAGAGTAGTGCAATCCGAGTGTATAGTACTACCAGCTTTTTACAGAGCTAATAAAGTTGGAGCCGGAGAGGTTTAACTATGAATATTTATCGGGAAAACATTATTGCCGAAGGGAATAATAACTGTACAACTGCTCGTAAGAAGTATATAATGCAGGTTTAATTTAGAGTGAATTGTGGAGTGTTGGAGTTGACTTACACTAGCTGCTATTAAAATAAAATCAATGAAATACAGCCGTACAAGAATATAAAATAAATTGATATTATTTTATGAGAGGACTTGATCAGGTTTTAAATTCAATTCATTGAAGGACATTGAAGGAATTGATGGGGTAGGCCTATCGATTTTATTGGAGAAATGAACAGAGTCAACATGTTTGCGGAAGCTCTCTCATAATAAATGTTAATATTTTGTTGATGAATAAGTTGTAACAAATAGAGTATTATTCGAGCAATTGTTATTACTGAGGATACTATAATAAAAATTATGCTAAAAAACAGCAGTTCAAATTGGAAAAAATTTTGTTTACTAGGATGTTAAACACGGAACTAAAATTGATAGGATAACAAGAGTCAGGACTCGATACCATGATTCAGTTTCCTCAATTGAATCTTCTTGATAGGTTTGTTTTAAATTGGCTATTGATCGCCTCCAATTTGTGGAAATAAGTCTTTCGATGGAATTAGGCTGTCCATGTTTGCCAGAGATATAGTTGTTTATATAGGATTGGAGTTTTGAATTAGCCGCCCGATTTAAGACTCAATGATGATGACTCGATTGTGGAGTAGCATCGGCGTCCCAACGTCTGTCTTCCTAAGATACCTATAGTGCGGTCAACGTTATAATGGCAGTGTTTGTTTAGCAATGCTATTGTTATCCTTGTCTATCATTCATCAAAGCGGATAGCGCCTCTCTTTCTCGCTATGCTCTGTTGCCAGATCGTCTTTTAACAACGTGGAATTAATAATCAATTAGAAAATATTTCATCTCAATTATGATATCTCATTATGAAATTATTGAAAAGTATAATGTCTTGCTCGATAAAATATAATTTAACATTTTAAACGAAAATGAACAGTTGATATTAAATAAATAAACCTAATAAAAACAATATAAAAACATGTAGTACCCTTTTTATTTAAAACATTTCAAACAACTAGTTTCGGCCTACTTTGGCCATTCTCAAGTTTAAATGCAAAAATAAAATATCATCTTGTTTATGTCTCAAATGTTTTATGTTTCAAATTAAGAGGTTTTATCAATGAACCTGTATCAGCTACCGTCTATAGAAGGCATTGACAAGAAAGAGGATCGGCAACGTTTGCTCTCCTATTTTTCTCCACTACCATTATAACGTGGACCTCATCATAGCAGCATTTAAATAAGTAAAACTGATTTCAAACTGATCTCATTTTTGTTGCAGGTACAGTAATTGGGGGATCAAAAAACGATTGGTGTTTGAGATAATATGCTTGAAGTAGCTGAAATTTGCCCGAGCTACCTTTCAAAAGAGTGAGTAGTATTATTAGGGATGCAATAGCGATTCTCATTAATGAATATTTTCGAAGTTCCTTAAATCTCAGAACTTTAGCATTTCAATCTCTTGATCATTATCAATGGAAATAGCATCTATTTCAAGATAATATTTTAAATTTTGGATAGAATGATCAACTTCTGCCATCAGGACGGTTGTAGGTTCGATACCCTGCAAGCGCTTGGCTTTTGATAACCTCGTCTCGTTACCAACGCACATCGGACTCTTACGTGGGCATCATCCTGGACTTAATATCCATCACCAAAAAGCCTGAAGCTGCATTTGAATAGTTTAAAAATGTATTTTTAAAATGATGCAACGTTTCTCCACTTTTAGATACAGACTACCTTGGCGTTACTCCTTATCTAGAGGAAGTGGAACTGAATTCAACGTGTTTTTAAATTTAGGTTATGCACCTCTCTTGTGAAAATACGTAAATAAACTTACAGAGATAAATGTAGAGTACTCACAGATAAGAGTACTTGAGTAGGCTATAATGCATGGGTTGCGTAGTAAAATTGGAAATTTACTTAAAAATCGATCAATTTTCAATTCGGCTCAAACAAGTTGTATCAGAACTGACTGGTTTTATGAGTTAGACCACACAATACAGTAGCATCCATTGAATCTTGATCAAGCTTGTTTTCATATTTATTTAGAACTCAATTTTGAGTTACTCGTACATGAATGTGTTGAGAGTTTGGGTTGAGTTTCAAACTTTATTGTAGAACATTGGACAGTTTTCCATATATTTGTCATAATTCATTGATATTTTTGAATTCTGGGAAATATTGATGTAATGGAGAGGAAAGTTATATTACAACCCCTTGCATTAGATCTGAGGATTTTGAATAAATATTATGCCCATGTTTTTGAAGTAGTTAGGCCTAAACCAATTCCATAAAAGGTATTTATGGTAAATCTCAAATTCTATCCCCTTTTCACGTTATAACCGATCGAATTATGTAGCGGGAGTTTATAACGACCACAAAATTTATGGCTTCTCAAACTTTGGCCATGACGTCCACCTTATCAGTACAGAAACTCCAATCGATCTCTATAAGGAGATGGTGACTAGATCTTGCAAGTCCATATTATTGGATTACTTAATAAAGTACGTCGCTTTGCCTTAGCCTGATTGCTAACATAAATCAATCAATCAATGGTCGATTGTGAACCATTAAAACTGGCGCAGTTTGTCAATCAGTCAATCACACGACTTGACATGAATGTTGTGTTACTCCGCAGCTTTGTGCTCTATCTATGGATTTCCATGCGTCGCTAGTGTTCGTTATTAAATACAGCACGCCTGGGCAGTGGGCAGCATGCCCATGTAATTCAACTGTTATTATGAACTTGTATAAGTTGAGTGACTAGTATTTCTACTCATTGTCTTGGATTCGCGGAAACTTGCTGTAAATTGTTGGATTTGAATTGAATGAAGTGTGGATGATAATTATTTTTCTACATTCCTTTCTTCAACTTGATACCTGTACTGAATATTTTTTCCTATCTACCCGAGAGTTTTTTCCTCAAGAAACTATTAATCATAACGTAATATTTTTACCGTTTCCACTATTCTACTGAGATCATCTTCCTCTTAAAATTTTCTCGTTTGAAATCAACTATTAGGAGAATGTCGTCCTCAAAGTATACGCAAGATATCTGCTCTGTTATGAAGTGGGATTCGTTCCACTGGACTTCACGACTGATGCATACCTTACTCATATTCAATTTGAATTAAACACTCTTCAATGACGTCTTGAAGACAACCCAACAGTGCTTTTATTACTCCATGTCTGTAGCTGTGCAAACTGACTGACTCATAGAGCTACAATTGTGTTTTCTACATCTTTATAATAAAGTATTAACATTCATATCTCGAAAATCTCTCGTGATTTATTAGTAATTTGATGAAGGTTTAAGATGCATGATCCTTGCATAAATTATTTGCAGAATGCGATTTGTGAGATTAAGTGGATTTCATATGTGAGATGTGATGTTATTATGGCTGATATCCATATTTGACATACTGATGAAGGAGAACAGGAATTAAATCATATTCTTCGGCACCAAAGATCAAATAAATACTTGTTATGATATCTAGTGACATAACATCAACACTATTAGCAAAGAGATCTGTCCCATTCACAACGATTTCTTTTCCAACAGCTCATAAATTTCAAGTAATCTCAGGAACACAATAATCTACCCTGGCGGTAAACGAGAAACACGTGGCTTTACGAATGTCTAGTTTTGCAATTCAAGTCGTGTTGTGCCATATTGATTAAAAATCCCAGTCTGTTAGAAAAAATACCATATTTTATCACTCGGAATCGAATAATTTTCCATCTCTTGCAACAACAGACTGCTCCAGATCTGCGCTTTTCTATTGACTACATAATAATGTTCTGCTGTGTGTGAAAAAGTGATAATAGCGCATGTAGATGTGGGTTGACAGTGGTCGTAAATTGGAATGTCTTCTCTCATTCACATAATGCGAGCGAGCATAACAAGAGATATTTATGATTTTGTAGGCTATCCTATCCGATGTGCTCTTGATTCCAAATGTACGCTTTTCGTATTCCAACAAATCAGTGAATCGTATTACGGCGAGTGGGGGCATGTAAAAGGCTACTTTGGAGTCCAGTTTAATGCGCTTGGATTAAGTCCAGATATGTTTTCGAGCCATTATATCACGCGGCTTTCCTTCTCTGCATGTCATCTGGGGGCGTGTATTAGGTCGTACTCTATGTGTAATGACTGTTATAAAAGTAAACATTATAGCACGGTAACACGCGGAGTGTTCGCTTCAGTGTAGTAAATTGGGTGTTATAAAGTGTTATAAATTGCATGGCGAGCAGTTTGTTACTTTCCAACGAAATTTCGATCTTAATGCCAGTAAAAAGTAGCATTAGGCTTACCCGACCGCGGGCCAATCGACAATTTTGGATTTGGGTTTGAAAATGCGGGCCATTTTTATAGACGCCCAGCTTGTTGTATAGCTTTGAGGCTGGTTAAAATGTGTTATCTAAGCTACTAAAGAGCGATATTGAGCTAATATTATCCACACCTGACGGCTTCAAGCGGATGAGAAATGTGTAACAAACATATTCAGTGAGATCATGATAGATTTTGGAATGGATCAATATCATCCGACTAATGAGGAGGCCTACATAGATTTTTATGTACAGATTTCATCT
This sequence comes from Nilaparvata lugens, assembly GCF_014356525.2. Classification (NCBI taxonomy): domain Eukaryota; kingdom Metazoa; phylum Arthropoda; class Insecta; order Hemiptera; family Delphacidae; genus Nilaparvata; species Nilaparvata lugens. The sequence goes on along the minus strand of NC_052509.1, from coordinate 39,409,535 downwards.
CAAGGCTCTTGCTCAAATACTACTTATCAATAGGTTTAGGTATATGGTGAACTTTGAAGTTGGAATTTGTCAAACTTATTAGACTCTTTATTAATCTATATAAAGTTCTCATCTATAAGTTTTCACCCTCTATAAATGTTTATTACCTCTCTATCAACAAGTTGTTAATATTGTGTGTATATTTTTGGCTTCAAAATTTTCTAAAATAACTTAATTTATTCAAAGTGCGGTGATATTAAGTGCAATATTTGACTTTAATTTGGTATTTTAATCATTCTGAATTCAAAATTTCCAGCTCATATATATTTTTGGGCAGTACTTTGAACTTTAACTTTCCTCATAGCATAAATTTGTGTTTTATTGGACGAGGTGAACATAACCTTAATTTTGACATTATTTTTCAACAAAATTTGGAATAAGAGACGTTTTGGACGTTGGTCTGTGTTTCTATCCAATTAAGTGAATTGTAATATCTAGAATAAATAAATAATAAATAAATAAATATCTGACCTTATTATTCTTTTCTACATTTAAGTAATTATTATTTTTTCTCGAACAAAATACATTGTATCTCGAACTATTTTCGAATTCCTGGTACTGGAGAATTATGATAAAAGGATTGCTCATTTAAAAATAAAATCAATTAAATTGATTGTTCGCCTGGGAAAACTAATAACATTGATCCACTACTATCTTTCAAGCAATTTGTAAATTAAAACAATATACTACTACTACTACTAGTAGGAAGGTAGGTACTATAGTATACCTACTACTTTCTGAATCTAGAACTTTCTATAGCTATGATCTATTAAAGTTCTGGAATTTAGATTTTCTACCCAAGTACTGAAATTTCCAGTCCATGGGTTTATCATAACACTATAGTTGGTATATTGAAGAAGTTACCTAACACAGTTATTCAGTTCGTACCGAGTTGGCAGATATAATTCAAAATTACATTCAATGCGAGTCTCCCAGATACTGTAATTTTCAAGTACCTGATTTATTGATGTCTATTTGAACAGCGTGATTGTTGTAGAATGTCAGACGGGGTGTCGATTGATTGATTGATTTAGTTATACATGCAACCTAGTAGAACGTGAACATTCTCAGTTTAAAACCAGATAGAAATAGTTCTGTCGATAGTTGTGACCAAATGCAATTAGTTTGAAAAGCCTGTACTACTGCTCACTGTGATTTGCGAAGGAGAATGTGATAAATTATAGTGGTTCATTACTGCTATACACGTCATCAAGTCGCGTCTCGTGCTCACGCGCAATAATTGATTCAATGAAAATTTACTATGCTATCAGGGTAGAAACAACCGCCTATTGCAGGAACACGTGCTTCTAATGTTGTCAACTTTGTTAATGTGCAGTTGTTTCCAGTTCGCCGAGATGCCATTTGCAGTTGGTACATTTTATGTAATTCTACTGTTGTGGCTCGATTCTGTTATCTGGAGCAGAGTGGTTTACGATTTTTTTAATTGGGATGGATTGTAGGTGGGAGGGGTTCTGATAGGATTTCCACTGGAGAAAAGTGGGCAGATAGCAATGTTTCTTGAGGAAGAAAGTAGGCAGGGTAGCATTGATAAAATGGAGACTGTAATAGATCACACGAAACAGAAATCTGTTCTACTATTATTCCAATTTTCTAATTCTATTGTCAAATTGGGAAATGAATGAAGGTGGAATACAATGATTGAGTGTACATGTCAATAATGAAACAATTCAATTTAAATCACCATCTATTGCAATAACAGTTGAATTGCATATAATATTATAATTAGGAGAAATAGTTATGAGAATAATTCGAAATTGAGTAACTTGAAGATGAGCGTTCGATTTTTGTGATTCGCTACTAACTTAAGTATCCTCGACTATATTCGTTACTTGTTGTTTATAAATTCCTACTTGTCTAATTTAAAAAAAAAATATTGTAAATAGAAACTTTGTTGTCTTTAGGTTGTTTTGTCAACAATATTTGAAAGCTCCAGCAATTTTATTGCCTACATCAAGTTCATAACGGACAGATAAGTTCAATTTCTCTCTCGCATTTGCAAGGGTTATTTTGTGTAAAGGATAACGGATATTTCATTTTGAATTATTCTCTGATAATTTTATTATCAATGGAAAACGAGAATGATCTACAGGAAGGGAATGGATAAAGTCCATTTACAGATTAACAACAGTATCTTAGTTCAGTACAGGATAATTATTTACAATACTTAACAATATCATTTTGGATATAATGTCAAGTTGAAAATGAAAAAAAAGAGAATTCAGTCAAAAATAACAGTATTTTCTTATCATGAATACTAAACGGACTTGAAGGAACTGAGAAAAGTGGCAATTCGCAAAATAGTAGGGTATAGAATATTGAGTAGTGCAATTGTATGGATTATTCTCATCTACATTGAGCCGTCGGTCCCGGCTGCCTGAAAAACAGTTGTTAGGTCATGTCAGAGGCCCTGAAATTGATCAGTTGCGATCTGAAAACTCTGACACCAGACCTGAGCCAGCCAGGTCACACGATATTATTATTGACCGAGCGAAGTAAGGTCTAAAGGTGTGTACAGATTTACTCGCGGCGAACATGAGCAATCCACTTTTAATCAGCTGATGCCAAGCTTTTTATATCTGTATCTTACAGTTTCTGTAAAAATACAGATATAGTCAGCTGATTGAAAGTGAATTGCTCATGTTCGCGGCGCGTATATCTGTACGCACCTTAAGATTCAAGTCGACGGTTTGGCATTTCTCTTTACAATTATGTTTAAATATTTATATGTTGCGCATTTACGGCAAAACGCGGTAATAGATTTTCATGAAATTTGACAGACATGTTCCTTTTTTAATTGCTCGTCGACGTATATACAAGGTTTTTGGAAATGTTGCATTTCAAGGATAATATAAAAGGGAAAAGGAGCCTCCTTCATACGTCAATATTACCGTAAAAATCAGACTATAGAATTATTCATCATAAATCAGCTGTCGAGTTGACTATACATTGCATGCCATGACGCATGCGATTCAATGTAACTTGGTAAAAAATTAACAGCTGTGTAGACTATAAATTGCATGCCTCATTGCATGTAATTTTTATGCACTATTAAATAGGATGCAAAGAACTTATAACAGCTCGTCTTCTGGTTTTCTCGCGCTAAATTCTGGAAAGCGTTATATGATAATTAAATCTTGTGTAAGCATGATCTGATCAAATAAATAGTTAGTGTATCAGTGTGGAAGTGCTTATGGTTTGGGACGTTGTTATAACTGCGCAAGGTCTACTGTTCACAGAACTACTAGTTATTATTATTATTGACCGAGCGAAGTGAGGTCTAAAGGTGTGTACAGATTTACTCGCGGCGAACATGAGCAATCCACTTTTAATCAGCTGATGCCAAGCTTTTTATATCTGTATCTTACAGTTTCTGTAAAAATACAGATATAGTCAGCTGATTGAAAGTGAATTGCTCATGTTCGCGGCGCGTATATCTGTACGCACCTTAAGATTGAAGTCGACGGTTTGGCATTTCTCTTTACAATTATGTTTAAATATTTATATGTTGCGCATTTACGGCAAAACGCGGTAATAGATTTTCATGAAATTTGACAGACATGTTCCTTTTTTAATTGCTCGTCGACGTATATACAAGGTTTTTGGAAATTTTGCATTTCAAGGATAATATAAAAGGGAAAAGGAGCCTCCTTCGTACGCCAATATTAGAGTAGAAATCAGACTATAGAATAATTATTCATCATAAATCAGCTGACAAGTGATTAAACAGATGTGTGGAGAAGCCAGTCTATTGCTGTATTTCCATAAGGTTTATAGTTTCAATCAGGTACTTTTGGATGAGAATACTGCGTGAGGTCTACTGTTCACAGAACTACTAGTTATAATACACGTTGTCCAACATGAATACTGATTATGCAAATCGAAAAATCCTTTCTCTCCATCATTGTTTTCCACGTGACAAATGCTAACAGCTGAAGACAAGTGGCGCTGCTTGGCACTAAATCGATTACTATTATTTTTAAAAGTGTTTGCTTTGAATACCAAGGTCATCTCCAAGTATGGATTGTGATCAGCTTCCAGTTTGGTCCAGTTCCGTTATTATGATCATAATCGCGACACTAATCGATTTCATTAATGCACAATGATTTGGAATTTCCATTTTGGTGCCGGCTTGATTGACCAATCTTATGCACCGACACAGAATCGGCTAAGTGCCTCTTCCTAACAAGATTGCTTCCAACTACAGCTATTAATCGCCATAATTTTTCTATAATAATATATTCTTATAGTTCTCAGTACCGTATCTGTTTGAATTATTTTCAATTTGAAGTAGTTTCTTGGAAAAACATGAAGAAAAATGATAAATTTCATGAATAAAGATGATGACCTACGTATTGGGAGATAAGATTCAATTGAGGCTATGATGAAGTGGTGTTTCTTATTTACATACTTGGTATCCGGGAAAATATTCCTGAGTAATGTATTATTCAAGTAATCCATATTTTAAAAACATTATGGTACAGTACAGTAATCCAAAATGCCTCTTTCAAGTGACCAAGGAAATTTATCTGCTGTTATGATCGATCCTTCTTCATGATTTATGATCCGCTCTTCTATTTCAAATTAATTAATCTGCTATCTTTCAAATAATAAGAGAAGCATTTAGCAAAATCTATAATAATTCATTCCGTTTCGATTCAACTCTATAGAACAACAGAAATGAATTTGAAAATTGAATTGTAGTCTGGTTTCCATCTCGCTAATTACTAATATTTATGATTTTTCCCACCTTTCTATCCATGTCTAGTATCAATTATTACGAGTATACAGATATTGTCTATGAAACTGCATTTTATTTTCACCTATTTTGAAAATATGCAGATAGTATTTGAAATATATCTGAAGAGCAGTATCCAGAATTTCAATTGTTCCTTGAAATTGCACACCTGTGATATGCGCATCATTGACAGCTTTTAATCAATGTTTCCAACGCTTTCAAAAATGAAAAACGGCTAAATGTTGTTGCGGCCCATTGAGGTACATAAAGGGAATGAAACTTACTTATAAGGTAACGATCCAAGCCTGACCAGGTCTGTCTGTCTAGGTCTATCCATTGAATAGAGAGAAACTTTTCTCACATCTTTGCGGAGAAACCTCATTACCAGAAGGAACTAACTTGTCGCAGATAGTAAAAGCCAATGAGTCATTGATGGGATTCGACACACTTTTGCAGCTGTGACTAGTGTTGACATGTGCCCACTTGCTTTTAGTCACTAGAAATAAACTGGAAACTTATATATAGTGTTCTTAGAGCAAAGGCAATGTATTATTGATGTTACCTGTCCGGTAGTTGAAGCTTCAACTCTTCTAAGCTTAAGCTAGTGATGTAGTGACTGAACGTCTCAGAAATTCAATCATCCATCAATTACATTGTGATAGCCTATTTCCAGTCTTTCTCTCAAAGTGAAAACAACTCGAATTAATGGAATTTTTGTATTGTAAAAGCCTAAGAAAGAATTATTTCAAATTCACACGTTGAGTTGATTCATTAACAATCCAATAACCTACATAAAATTTATCTCTTCTTTTGGAGAACCTCAATGCTGTCACATTACAAGTTTTATTGGCTCGTTTTCACAATTTGAAGCTATGATTTTGAACCTCCATTTTGTTTGAACCTCCAATTTGAAGTTATCATTATGAATTAATATCATTTTGTAAATGAAATTTGTATAAGTGATCTATATAATAATTATGAAAGCAAGCTCATTTGAGAATACAGGTTCTTTCAACCCATTTCATCTTTTGGTCCTTATGATCCTACAGCGGTATTTCTATCTTGTATCTACTATAAAGTATCTTCATGTACATATTAGCTGTCCCAATCTCACAATTTCTCATTACTAATTTTCGAATTTAGAGGCTGGGGATCTGACTCCGCTAAGATTTCCATTTTCTATAGATCGAAAAAACTCGTCACATTTTGTTCTGAATGATATAGGAAACTTCCATTTGCTTCCATAGGCTTGGGATCTAATATTATAATTATAGAACAGAATAATTTATTATAAATAGTTATAAATCCATTCAGATTAAATTTTCCATTGATCGAGAAAAATCGTAACATTTTGTTTTGAATGATGTAGGAAGTTGCCCCCGTGGAATCTTTCTTGAAAATAGCCTTCCAATCATGCAAGCTACACAACATTTTGTATTTGGAAGGTGTAAATTGTGAACTCTTGTTATAGAAACGTGATGAATAACAGTAATGAAAAATAAGAGTGTGGATGAAACAACTGGAGGCGCTGCTCCTTCACAAGGATAGCCATCCTAGGCAACAAGGATAGTCAATATAAATATAGTTACAATAAGATGTATAGAACTGAGATTGGCAACAGTGCACATGCAGGCTTCCTTTTTCTAATACACACCCCGGGGCCACATCAAACACATTTATTCATATTATTATTTTACTTGTTCTTTTTTGTTTTTACCTTCACATTCTGCCTCATCTCTTTCTCCTTCTTGTTGTCTTCGTCTACGCACTGTCCAGATCCAGCAGCCACATTTACATACGAAACAATGAGCAATTTATTTTCTCGTAACAGATTCTACACAATTTGTACGAACTTGGCGTTGAATCCAGTTATCAAATAGAGAAGTAACACGGAATTTCACAATGGAAACAAACTCCACTTCTCTGTCTGCAACAAACTAATCTGTTACTTCGACATCGTTTTCACAATATAGATAAAACACTTACAAAAATATCACTGGAGGAACACTAGAACATAGTTATAGTAGCCTGTGTTACTTGACAAAGTTAACTAACTCTTCACTACTTATTCAGACGAGAATAATCGGATTACGTTTCCAAATTCTCAAGGCGTGAACATTTTGATGATGATCTCAAATGCGAGGTTTACTGTTAACCTTCCATATTTACATGAAGATGTGTCAATGAACTTCCTGGCAAAACACTCTTACCAAATACAAACATGAAAGCATATTAAGTATTATGTGAACTTTCTAGAATGGTTATATCAATTTCTGTGACCAGTCACAAGATTCTATCGGAGTATAATATTCCAAGGGTTATAAGTTTGAGGATATCGGTTACTTGTTACTTGATATATCTTGCATAGAGACAGCACAATATCAGACAAAGATAATCATTTATGATGAATGCAATTCTCAGCTATTTTTACTTATATGATAATATTATAGCGAAATGTTTCACTCAACTTTATAGCATGAGTCGAAGTATGAGGTAAACTTCCAATAATAATATTTTTTCCTGTGACAAAATCAAGACAAGAAACTTTATATGAGAAAGGAAGGAAACTTTCATCTATAGACAAATGAGAGAATTGTCAAAAATCAGAAAACAAACTACAAAGTCAAACCAAATTGACAAGAAAAAGAGAAGTATTAATTAGGTGGGCTGTAGACTAGATTGGTTGCTTGATTTTGTGAATACAGCTCAATAATTCATGTATTGTTTGCAAGACTCAGTGTTTCTCTAGTCTAATGTTTCATTTTCCATCATTTCGAAGATGATACTGATGATGTTGATGATTTTGACAAATATTCAGGGTAGCGATCTCGACAACTCTGGATACAATACTCAACTCTTGAATGAATTAAACAGACATGTTTTAGAAACTCTTGATCAATCACGGAAAAAATATAAAAACCAAAATCGCCATTTTTGAAATCATCTGTAACTTTCGAATGGTATTGGAATTGAAAGTATTATTTATCGGAGTGGGTAGAGGACAACAATTATTTTCACATCCTCTCTAGATTTGGAAATTTTATCAGAAGTAATTCAAAAGACAGGCAGCTTTGAATATAGAAATTGGCCATATTTTGTGTATTGGAATATGTGCTTTAGTACACTCAAATAATAAATTTTCCACTTTTCGACCGAATTTGACTTATGATGCATGATTTTGGACCGCCTTGATGAGCCAAGAAGAATGAAGTCTGATGAAATCTGAGCATTGTTTCAGAAGTTATAAGTGTTTGAAATTTTGATCCTTGAGGTGTCCTTAAGCGCGCCTCTCCACTAGGAAATAATGAAATGAAGTGCATCTAACGGGTGTTTCTCATAGAACATAATCTCATGAACTTATGTCATTGTGCGAAATATCAATGTGAAGACTATGTAGTTGGTGATGATGGTTGAAGCTGAAAATTAGGTGTTTTTCACAATACAAGGAGCATTGTTGTCAGGTGTACCTGGAAATCTATATGAGATAGAGCGCTGTACCTGATCTCAGATTGTAAAGCACAAAAATACGCCCAGAGAGATTTTAAATTTTACATCTAAATGGTAACAATCGGAAGATATTGTTGATCAAAAACTAAAATTCATCAAAATTGTTTTTTTCTTCAAATTTCACTCATTTTTGAAAAATCATTACTCAGTACTCATTGGAGATAGAGAGTTCCGAATGATCTCATTTCATTCAGAATTTCATAATCTAGAAAAAAGGCGAGAGCAAATTTTCTGTCGGATTACGAGATTTGGCAGAAATAGCTCAAAACTGAAAAATGAGCCGAAGGAAATTTTGCATGAAGAAATTGGTTCTGGACTTCCCCTATGTACCCAAATAATATATTAAAAAATCAGAACTACAATATAAATTGCAAGCACATCCCCTTTTTATGTCTATATTGACTGGACTATCAGATATCATGTTTGTATCCAAATCACATATTATATCAAAATGAACTTGGGGCCCAAACAATTAATCAATCTAGATAATCAATATAACCTTTCTGTTAATATCCTCTCTATTTTCTTAGTACCTATATCGCAATCACTCAGTTTTCATTTGAAAAGCCTTAAATGAGCTACAGTGATTCTTACTACTTGACTCAACATTTCCAATGTTTCTTTCCGACTATCTTGGGGAAACAACATTGCTGAGTAGAACCAGCTGCCGGACTGGAGGAATCTAAATTTGATACATAAATCTGACCATGTTTCCCATTCTGAGTGAAAGACAGCGTGGCAGGCAGGGAGGGGAGAGACGAGGTTTGATTGATATTAATTCGGGAGACGGGCGGCCTCCTCCTCTAGCTCCTTCTCCTCCTTTTCCTCTTCCTTCTCACCATCCATGAATTACGTGTGGATCAGCTTCCAAATTAGAAAACCTGACAAATTCTGATCTACGAGCGGGTCTTATCTTTTCTGACGTGTCTGTAAATTTTAATAAATTTCAATCTGTTCCACTTTGTGTTTCTGTTTCTTTTTCGCTTCCAAGTTTAAAATTCATGACAGCAGCACTCTACTCTTCTCTCCGTCTGTGTTATTAGCTATTTACAACTATTCTTCTATCTGAAGTTTTATCTGTGATGTTTCTCACTAGTCATCATACGCCTTTCAGTTCCGATCCTCGCGCCCTTCATATGGCTTATTTCCATTTTTGGTCTCCTGCTAGACTTGTGTTGAACGCTATTTTCATAATTTTTTCTCTGTTAGAGAATTTTGGTTGTCAGAAATTTCTCTCGCCCTAATATTTACAGCGACGTTCAGCTCCTGCAATCATCAGCATACCTAACCACAAATATATTGTTGTGTAGAATGTTGGAGATTTTGATTTTGCCGTGATGGTAGATCAACAATTTCATTCCATATTGTAGCCCAAGGTTGCAGCTTAAGGAGACAACTAGTACGTTCATTTTTCTCCATTCATTTCGTAATTGACAATCTTCAACTTAGATTATTTCTACTCCAGCGAAGGAAATAGGCAATTTTGCAAACCGTCATACGAGGAAACAAATGAATCATTTGATCTTGTCACCATTGAGTTTTCGATTTCTAAAAATTATTCCAAGGAAAAATATATAACAATGGGCTGAATTATTGATATTTTTATAGGTGTTTTATGAGTTTTATCAGGAATGCATCATTTCGCAGAACTAGTAAATATTTCTTCATCCTTCGTTCACTGAACTGAATGGTAGACACATTCAACGTTGATTTTATTTTCGAATCTCCACTAAATTCTAGCTGATTGCATCCAGCGTCCATTACAATCCACTATTGAGCCGCTGTGTATGTTGGAACCTGGAAGATAGCGTCATATGGCTCGGGGGAACGCAGGACGGCGCATGCACAATGTGAGTACATTTTCATGCTAGATGATGGAAGAATGAAAGAAAAGCATATCGTGAAGTTACCCGCAACCAGGTAATTTAATAAACGAAACCGGTTGTCGGGTTTATACTCAAGGGCGACTATCGCTTCTGGCCACCATCACTGTCTTATTCTTCACTCCACGTCGCTTAACTTCCGAACATATTCCGAAGATATAAGAATGGTATTATTTGAAGTGGGAGGGAACATGCCTTGTTCTGCATCGAGATGTTGAAGTGCTCAATGCTCAATGCTCAATGCTCAATGCTCAATGCAGCTGTCTAGAAAAGCAGATGTGATCTTGAGTAGATAAACGGCATTTGCAAACTGAAGGTTAACAATTTTCCATAAAATTGGATTCAGGCTTACTCTTAGTTCAACAATTGCTCTCAGATTGAAGGTGACCAAAAACTTATCTATGAAATGAACTGTCTCTTCCACAAGTTGTCAATATTACATTTATACTAATATATTATACTACTAACATTACTGATATTAAATCTGCTATATTGCCAGTGTGCAAGGCCCCCGCATGATGCTCTATCACCCTTATACTCGCACCAATAATAAAAAATTGAAAATAATTGTAATTCACTTTCTTATTGTTTGAAAAGCAAAGTAGTAGGAGTTCTTCTGGTAGTTCTCCTGTAATGACGTAACTGGCTTTTGGCCATTTCTACGAGTATTGTGTCATAGAACTGCCAAATGCATTTATTTTCTATCTGTATTTATAATTTTTCAACTATTATTCGAATTTGTGGTAATTTAGTACTTCTTTCTTCCATATTCTCTGATGATTGCATTTTCCACTCGTCTGAGCCGATTCATTTTATTGAATAGGCTATTCAAAGAGGAATTATTTTCGTGAAATAATAAATTTGTGAAAGTGAGTTTTGTAATAACATACTTGAAGTACTAAGAAAAAACTTATGCTTTATGCTTTGAATGCAATACTATTTGCGCGAGTCATACTTGGCAAAGTGTTGTTCGTTGTGCATTTGTCATGTGAATGGGCGTCATCTTCTTCGCTTTTGACACTTTTTTAACGGAAATGGCTCCATATTTACACACTTATTCTAGTCCAAGTACTCAGCGCATATCCTGGAAACGAGCAATAAGCAAACTTGAGTGAAGTGTTCCTTCTACAAGAATCGCTATCGATAACTAACATTATTATTCGAAGCCAAGTTGTGGAGGAAGGAAACGTTATTTAGCAGTTGCATTGTCTCGTCTCGCCAAGTGCTTGAGTACTGTGCCTCTACTCTATCTGACCGGTGTTAGATGTCTAACCTTATTGCGAAACTCAATTTTCTTCATAGCAAAATGATTACCAGCTAATTAGCTACTGTCAACATAAAACGCGGAAAGCAATTCTCATAGTAATAAAATACAGCATACCATAGTGTTTGCCGGCTCTATTGGTAGTTGAGATTTTTTCAATAATCCTCAGAGCACTTGCCATGGGTTTTGTAACTTTTATTTAACGACCAGGCAAATTGCTGTTGATTTAAGTAGCACTTGACAGTAAATTATCACTTGGACGATTGGGGATACCTTCAAATTGAATCATTTAAGACATTGTTGCTTGCCTACTGCACAGAGCGAACAAATCCAAGAAGCCTTTGATTTTCCCAGGCTATTGAGGATTGATATCTACTGATTATATTTCCTTCTCGAATGCTTAAAAAGGGACGTAGAATTTGGTTATTGTACTTTGAAGAAGTATCTAAAAAAATTAAAAAATTCAACTTTATTATACAATCGATCTGCTTGGAGCTTTGATCTTCCCTGTATCAGTCTATATCTATGAGTGTTTCCCAACTCCCTGCCAATATTCTAGGGTTAATGTTCCTGGGTAAAAAACATATCCAAATACCTTTTTCAAGCTGTGAAAACCACAGTTACGCACACAGCCGCCATTTTGTTTTTTTTCACCTACTATTATTTTTTCTAATTAATGACTGGACATACGGAAGTGAAACTTTGCACAAACATTTATGATAATATCTTGACAGGGCTAAAAAATATTATGACAGTTTTTTAATTTCATAAAACAAAATGGTGGCTGTTTGAGTAGCTAAGTACTTTCGGACAGTTTGAAAATTATGTTGAGATATGTTTTTTACCCAGGAACAATGCCCTAGAATATTGTTCGAGAGTTCTGAGACACTCTGTATACAGAATGAAATTCTTAGGTTACATTAGTCAAGCTCTGATCAGTTTTATCTCCAGTATCATCCATTAATACGGCTCTAAGCCCTCGTACTAAGGCTGGCCACTACGGACAGGACAAGTGTGTTGGACATGTGTGTACTTCAGCGAAGGGCAGCTAGTATGACAGCAACTTCCAACATGGAGTGAACACCTAATAACAATTAATAAACCACTGAAAAATGACAAATTATAATGATGCAAAATGATTCGACCAAAAATGGAGCAGCGAAGAAAAAAATAAACAACAGAGAATTGAAGATACAAAAACCCAATCGCAAAAAAATTGTTCAAAGCCTTTCAAATGATGACATAAAATGCATGACGAGCATGTGTGCACACGCACTTTATGACGTTAGTGGCCACCGTAAGTTATTCGAGCCACCCATTTTAACATGGAATTACAATTTATTTATTCATTTGACGTGCTAAGTGCTAATTTAATCCAATCTGTATCAATGTTGGAAAATGTATCAACGGAAATATTGACAAATTAGGTATACTATATAATACTGACTATATAATAATAATAATAATAATATAATAATAATAATAATAAGATAAAGCATGGGATCAGGAGAATGAGGGTGAGAATCGGAGTGTCAAAAAGGTTCGGTAAGGACCTAACGTTCAGAACAAGATGCGGAAATAAAATGAAGTGATATTGAAAAAATGGCCGATATGGAAGATCGAATTATAGTAGAGTGTGAGGGTTTATATAGAGAAGAAGATCAAACTAATATTATGATGAAGGAAAATAACAAGGGACCAATACTGTGTTAGTGGCAGATTTATAAGATAAACTTTTCTATCAAAATTGTCGATGTTGGTGGTAAAATTGTTGACAGGGTAACAGTGTGCACTCTCATCTTAATTCCAACCAATTATTCAAATGACTTATTGTGAACGGTTAGACCATTATTTCGGGTCATCCACTGAACTAGAAATAAGAAATCAAGTTGGCAGCGATTATGGGATGTCTTAAGATTCCGGACGACTTGTGGCATCTCTATGTGTCTTCCTCTTCAATGATTGAAGGGCAACTGGACGCATAAAATTTTATAGCCTCACTATGCATATATAGGCTGATATATTCATAAACATTCTAGGCCATCTAAGTGTATAGCGGTTTCTCTACAGCCTCATTCAAAACTTTGGACAGTATTAATTTGTGCCAGTAATTTATCAACACGAAAATTTCGCTTGTGGATAGTTTATAGTTTTTGGTTAGTTATTAGATTAGAAACTGCCGACTTTTAATTATCACAGGAATATTTGACCGTATTCGAAGTATTTTCGATGGATTTCTAACGTACAAGTCATAACTCAACAAGGTATAATCAATTTTATAACATCCCTGGTAGATATGCGGACGAGCGGTCTTTCAACCGTTATTGATGAGGCCTTGTTCACTTTTCTATTATGAATTTCAACATCCTATTTTAAAAAAATTGCAGTGATTAATCTTGTCTATCGGTTTCTACTCCCTATTTCTATACCAACCAGTTCACTCTTCCAAATTTTCAAATATTTTTCACATTGAGCATGTTGTTACAGTATAGTAGTTGATATCTCTAATAATTCACCCGCTTATAATATCAGTCACAATATTGTTTCATTCGAAAGCTATTGAGTTCAGGCAGCATTTCAAAAGGGAGTTATTAATTCACTACAGAGCATAATGGAAAACGTGTTCATAATAACTGTAATAATATTCTTCGTCAAGATTAAACAATACTACAATAGTATGTTATCCTATCACTTTTATCATTGTTAGATTACCACTTGCAAAAGTTCAGTCTTTCACAAATTAATATTTTCCGAAATTACAAATTCAAGGAAGCATATTCAAGACATACCATATTTATAATATTCCTCAAGGTTTTTATGATTATGAATTAAGATGGTCTCTAAATAAGTACCAACAAAACATGAAAACATTAATTCCAGACTTCAGCTTTTGTATCTCATTTTTACATTCCTAATAAACGTCATGTCAAGTATTTTTAATGATTGATCGTAATGTTGTTCTCAATTAATACCTTTAACATTGTTAGTAAAAAGACTGGAAAAAAGCATAGTTAATTCCTTTAAAATTGATTTCACATGTTTGAATTCTAGAATTTCTCAAGAATTTCCAGGTTCAGAATCTCCAGCTTACGTAGGATAGTTTAGCATAAAAATCTATTGTTTGAAATGTCTGACCAAACTTGAAAATATCTGATGGCATTATTGTTATGTCATAATTGTTGAGAAATGCATCATAATATATCATAAGCATTATGGCTTTAGTTTGCATAAGGTCATACACCATTGAATGCTATCAGCTGGTTCGATCAACGCCAACTACATTTCAGTTCATGACTACGGATCTCTACAATGTTAACGACAAAGTACCTTATTAGCTGCGCGAATAGTAATCAGGGCGGACATGAGATCATCGCAATGCCTTACAGGTACCTGTGCTGGACCTGGACGCAGTCTTCTTTCCATAAATGTCTCACAAATGATGATCGCACTTTTGATTTATGCCTGCAAACAGAATCAAGGTCCAATGATGTCTTACAACATCTCATAGTAGGCGAGTGAGTGAACATCTGCTTCCAATAATTGCAGTCATAATAGAATATTTAGATTTTAAAACAGAAATTCACAGTTTCAAGAGGAATTGCAAGCTTTCATTATAAGAATGCTGTTCAAATGTGTTCAATTCTATGTTTCATATTTTGAAAAATTAATGAATAATTACTTGGGTCACGGAATAAGCATATCAGTAGTGCTTCTTTCCTTTGTGCTTGGGTGAAGGAGTGCTGCCAGTGCCACAATCCTTTGAAAGGTTTCTATAAAAATAATCTTTGAGAGTACAAACATACACATTACTAAGTGTGATATGTCTATTCAATTTTGTTTTTATTTCATCTTTATTCAATATATCTTGTTTGTGATTGATTCTGTACTGACAATTTGACAGGAATAATTTATAATCTACTTTTAGACCAATCTATGAGAATTCGGAGGAGTAACAGTTTGGCGGCTGTGCCTATTGCTACTCCCACAATCATTCTAATTACAGTAATTGTATAATATGAAATTGGAATGTATGTATTGTAATTGAAATGAATGAATAAGTAAATATCTGGAATAATTACTTTATGAAAACGTTTTTTATGCTGTGGATTAGCCCGAAAGCAATCTCCATGATCACAAGACAATCATTTCATTATTCTGTTTGGAGTCGATTCATAGCCAATAACAGCTACGGTAGAGCTTTTCTAATTCAGGATGACAAATCTCTCAAGTGAACTTGCATTCAATGACATCACTAATTTTCTTTTGCATAAGGAAATGTAGTCACTGATTACTTCCAGAGTGGTCTATTTTTGTGAAGTTATATAATTTCGGCTGTGATGTGTAATTGGCTTCCGTTGTCGCGTAATTAGTGATTATTAGTCCAATCATGTGCAGTACTGCAAGTATGCGTGACTCATACCTCAGCGCATGCCGTTGAGCTCTCATTACAACCTGATAACAAACCTGACGGGTAAATCACACAGCTTCATCAATCTTGATCAGTCTAATCATGGAATCGTGAACAGTTATGAGCTGAAGCCCAAAGAATTCAACGTCATTTGCGGAAATTAGATAAAACTGCCGTTGGATAATAAGTTACCTGCTCAACAATGACTCATCTCCACAATAGTAATGTGGATAATTTTGATAATGATTTTTAACAAAGAAAATTAATTAATGTTCTCAACAATTCTACACAATCAATCACAATTATAATTGGAAAATTTTTCTCAGCTATGGGAAAGTTTACGCACCATATATGATATCTTCAATAGTGTCTTTTGCATTGTGGATTCGATAATGCTTCAAGTGAATAATAGGTTCTAGGCGTAGGGCAACTATCTAGTCCTTGTCTGTTTAGATGCACTGTGTGGTATTTAACTGAAAGTTTTGAATGAAAAATACGTATAAATTCCCTATTTTATTACATAGACGAATTTTTCGAGAATTGAAGAAAATTAATTATTCCTGGGGAGTTCCACGAAAGGAATTCATTATCCACCAAAGATCAGAATAGGAAAGAAAACACCTCATTTCTCTTTTGATACAATTGCTCCACAATTCAAGGATTGTGACTGTATTATTCATCAATAAAATTCTAAATTCATTGCAATTCTATTCGTGTTTAAGATCTGCCTACAAATGCACACTGATTGAATAATTTACACATGTGCGGTATGCATGCGTTTTAATTGTCTTTTACAGCTCGATAAGTGATAGATGCACGCCTACTAGATCTAATAAATTTCATATTATTTGAGCCTTGACATTAGATTCATCGTGTAAAGGTTGCAGTTATTTTCTCTGCTATCCTTATAAGTTACTTGTAATTACAGGTATCGCTCGAAAGCCAAGATAAATTCATCTTGCTAATGAATATGCTTTGTTTACGACTATCATACTACTCAATCATTTTCTGTCTCTTTTCACCAATGACTGTAATAAATAGCGGCCTACGTCGATTGCTTGATAGATTCACTTGGAGGATCTTGAGAGGAAACAATAAAATTGTAGCTTGGAACATATTATTTGCTCTTGAAAGCATCATATTTCCATAATATCGTTCTTTGAATAAGATAGGACGTAGGACCATGAACAGTATTATTGAAGATTATTTGAAGAAAATTTGAAATGTGGGAAAGAGATGTTAGTTTAGCATTATTATATACTAGCAAGTAACCCGTGCTTCGCAAGGGTCTATTTTAAAACTTTACACACTGAAAACTTTACGTGATAAAATATTGGAAAATTGAAAGTAGGCCTATAACCATCCACGATAAAGAATCTTCACAGTATGCAAAATTTCAAGCCAATCAGTCCATTAGTTAAGACGTGATGATTAACTTGTAATTTGAAAATTTAAGCAATATAAAAAGGCGTCAAACATAATTTTCTTATCCCGCTACGTGTATAAGCCAGTTCTTTCCATTATTATAGTATAGATGGATGATTTATCAGTATCTTTGAATGAAAATAACTTTTGAGCGGTTTGAGAAATCGAGATGTGCGGTTTTCACCATTCATTTCCTCTTGAAGTCTGTATCGAAATCATGTATCATATGATTTACCTCCCAATTTAAAAAAATGAAGTTGAATTTAAAATGGCGGTTCCAAGATGGTGGACCAGAATTTTGATGCGACAGAAAATCAGTTATTTTTATTCGAATAGGATCCCCAATCATACCTATCATCTAATCGCCCTTTTAAAAGAAATGATCAGCTGTTTCTATACAACTGGAAGCATGAGAAATTGAAAACTTGACGTAATGAAATTTTGAAGAATTGAAAATAGGCCTCTAACTATCCTCGGTTAATTAAGAAGAATCTATATGCAAAATTTCAAGTTAGTCAGTTGAGTAGTTCAGACGTGATGATGCGTCAAACATAATTTTCCTATTCCGTACGTGTATAAGCCAGTTCTTTCCTTTATTGTAGTACTAGCAGGTAACCCGTGCTTTGCAAGGGTCTATTTTAAAACTTGACATAATGAAATCCAGAAGAATTGAAAATAGACCTATAAGAATCCTCGATTGATTGAGAATTTATAAGCAGCATTTCAAGTAAATCAATCCAGTAGTTCAGACGTGATGATTTGTCAAAAAATTTCCTATCCTCTACACGTGTTCAAGTGTTAAAGCCAGTTCTTTCCTTTATTATAGTATAGAAGATGATAGATAGATGGATATATCATCCCTCTATCTATCATCTTCTATACTAAAATAAAGTAAATTAACGAGAATAAATTTTGAAAGGTTTGAGATATCGATGTGCAGTTTTCAGCATTCCTTTTCTCTGGAAATCCTGTATCGGAATCATGTATCATATGACCACCTTTCAATTAAAAAAAGAAATTGGATTCAAAATGGCGGAAAAAATTTCGGTTCGACGGAAAACCTGTTTTTATCATTCAAAACGGATCCCTACCTATCATACCTATCTTCTAATTGTCCTTTAAAGAGAAATGTTCTGCTGCTTCCTTACAACAACTGAAAGCATGACAAATAATTGAAAACTTGACGAACTGAAGACTTTATGTAATCAAGTATTGAAGAATTTAAAATAGGTTTAAAACCATCCTCGGTTAAGCAAGAATCTATATGCAAAATTTCAAGTTAATCAGTCCAGTAGTTCAGACGTGATGATGCATCAAACATAATTCTCCTATACTTTACACCTGTATACGTGTATAATCCAGTTCTTTCCTTTATTATAGTATAGAAGATAATAGATGGATGGATGATCATTTTTATTTTACTAAAAGATAGAATAAGATGAATAGTTTCCTTTTCACAGGGAGTTTTGGCAACCCACAAACTCATTTTTCATTTGAAGATATAAGGAAAAGGTGCATATGACCTTATTTTTTTGCCCAGTTTGCCAAAATACCTCTCATTCCAATATTAAAATTTTCGACTGACTCTACAGTGAGACAGTCATTCTATCAGGGCTCGAAAAATTTTGAAATTTTAATTAAATAAAAATGGAACAGAATAATTTCTTTATGTAAAAATATCTTTATTCAAAGACATATTAACTGCATTCGTTTTCATATTGCTGATACAGCATTGATGAAACTGTAGATTTTTATTTAGCACTTTGTCTCAAAAAGCTGTTCTAGCTGAAAAATTAATAATGCATGCCACGTATATAGTGAGGTCCACGTTATAATGGCAGTGGATAAAGATAGAAGAATAGCGATGCCGATTCTCTGCATTGATTAATTATATTTCTACACTGTCAAAATCATAATTGGCATCGTTGTGGACCTAGAAAAGGATAGAACCACCGGCTTTGTCGAATGATAGACAAGGATAGCAGAATCAAAGTCATTATAACGTGGACCGCACTATAGGCCTAAACATTGCATCAAGAAAACGAAGTTTCAAAACTATGGGCCAGTTGCACGTACGTCTGTTAAATATGGACATTAACGCCGATTAACAAATCAGAGTTAGTTTTACGGATTCATTCCTGTTCCACAAAGATCGTTTAGTTTTTAATTCCGATTAAGTTTTCCGGTTAACTAACCAAGATTTTAACGGTTTCACAATCCGGCAACACTGTAATTTATCTGACAATGATGTTATTAGAATTATTATTATTAACAAATAGCAAAAAAGTGAGGTTATGTTATTGAAGTGGTGACTATTCATTACACATGCGCCATAAAAATGTTCTGTCTGTCGCCAGTGTCGTGCTAACCACGGTATTTAGATGAAAACGGTAACAATTTATAAAACTTATTTTTTAAAACCAGATGATTGTATATAAAATGACGTCAGCAGCACAAACATGCGCGTGACACTTACCGTCTTCTTCTATATACCGTGGTGCTAACTGTAAACGAACCAGATTGAAAACTAAACTCAAAAATCAGAATGTAATTTTAAATGCTGATATCAGCTAAATACACTTCTCTATTTTATTAAATTCATTCATATATTTAGCTCATACTTTGAATTCTGTAGGTTTTTTACCAAAAATTAATTGGAAGACAGCTATTAGTAGGTACCTAATCGGTGTTAGTTGGATTTAATTCTCCATGAATGGGCTGTTGAATTTTTTTTACATCGATCAGTTTAGCCGGCGTTATTTTTTTGCATTTCTTCAAATTTCCTTCATTTCAGCTAATTGCAGTTAAAATGGTGCCAACTAATCAGAATTAAAAAAAAAATTATGCCGATTAGATAAATCGGCGTTATCGCTTGAAATTTGTGTTTTGTGCAACCAAAAGGCATCAGTTAGCGCTAATCTCGATTAAAATATAGCATTTTATCGTGATTAAACGTTAACCGACGTACGTGCAACAGGGGGTAAGGCTCTAACATCTTAAATATATTAGTATCATTGTTGCATAGGCTGCCAGCATTTTTGTATCAATACTCCTGTATTGAAACATGAGCTTCCTGTATGGAAGCACATATTGCTACACATTGCTACCAGCGTATCAATTTCTCTATGAGCTTCCTTAATACAAACACACTTCACAACAATGCTGTACGGTGACTATGAAACTTCTTTTCTATGAATGAAATGAATTAAATTTGAACATTAATTCTGAAAAATCTAGAAAGAAAATTGATATTTGGGCTTCAAGGTGCATGAAATTGATATTTTTAGAATCTATGTGCAAAATTTGGAGATCCAAGTAATTCCCGATTTTCCGGTATGCAATCCACAAGTTGACATGTTTTGATGCGAACAAACGAATAAACACAACCCTACTCTCTCTTATTATATAGATAGATAACTGAAGAAGACATAATACCTGAAAAAATCAAATCATATTGATTTTTTCAATACATCAATTTTAGAATCGATTAGATCATCCTCAATTTGAATCAGGCAGCCTTTTTTTGCTTCCCAATTCCAAACAAAATACCTACAAATTCGTTTCACTCCTAATTTGTGTCTAAGAGTACATTATAACTGAAGAATATAAATTATTACGGTACTAATTTTATTGTGATAATGCTTCTCTTATGAATTACAATAATACAGCATGAAACCCATGTCCATTCATCTTACACTGGTTGAAAAATTTTACATCCAGAGTGGGTGAAAAGTTTGATAACAGCTTAATATCTCATACTCAAAGGTAATTTGACGGTGGGTGTGATTGGGGTTCCTACTAAAATTGAAAATACTACTTTACTATGACTTCGAAATCATGCAATACATGATTTCAATACGAAATTTAAAAAAAATCTTCCAATGGGTTCGAGATTCCGTAAAATTGCCTTGAAATTCCGTATTGAAACCATGTATCGGATGAACACCTTCCTACTTAAAAAAACAAAGTTGGATTCAAAATGGCGGATCCAAGATGGCGGACCAGATTTTTGAAGTCATAGTAAAGTAGTATTTTCAATTTTAGTGGGAACCCCAATCACACCCACCATCAAATTACCTTTGTGTATGAGATATTAAGTCGTTCTCGGACTTTTCACCCACTCTGTAATATATTATTTAATGAAATTCAAGTTCAAACGTAATGAAATCAGCTTCTTAGTCAGTATTTATAATGTATTATACGTTTCGAGGGAAAAAATTAAGAACAAAAAATAGTTCGGCCGAAGCCGAACACTCTACCGCTGGACCACCGATGCATTCAAATTGATGTTTTGTACTAAAGCTATAAGTTGCTCACTTATAAACAAACATATTTTACAACAATGTAAGCTTTGCTTGCTGTATAAAAAATGTCATGTCCCATGATGAAATTTGAACATAAATTAAGAAAAATCTAGAAGGAAAATTGAAATGTAGTCTTCCAGGTGCACGAGATGGATATTTTTAGAATCTATGTGCAAAATTTGGAGATCTAAATCTTTTCCGTTTTTCCGGTATGCAATCAAAACAAGTTGACATGTTTTGATGCGAACAAACGAACACACACAACCCTACTCTCTCTTATTATATAGATGAGCGCACTACACGAATTTTCAAAATTCTCACCATATTTTGTGCTATGCTATTCCCATTATATCAGTCAGGTTTTATAGCACTTTATAGTCGCTTTATGCTATTATAGTCCCCGAAGAAACTTAATCATGAATTGAGCTGAGAAAGTAAGTCAGTTCACGATAAATTGAATTTCATATTGACGCTTCAATTCCAATCCATTGACTCATAAATTTTATGTTTCAGGTATACGGTTCAATGGTGACACTCCATTTGATGCTGTGTAAAAACTGTGGATGAATTAATCTTCTATTCAAAGTATTTGCATGTATTTTCAATCAATTACAAACTCAATGCAAAGTAACTATAAGTTTATGAGTTTATTCCAGTAGAATGATCCTCCCTCTTTGATGATTTAACTATTTAAGTCGTTTAAGAAAAATTCAAGTGATTGAGCTACTTCAGTTCAAGCTTTATTGAATTTTGATCAAGTGAAATGGAAATCGTAAAAAAATCCAACTTTGTTCACAGTCTTCCCTCGGTACTTGGAGAAAACGGTCAGAGAAAACTTCTATACTGGATGGTTTATTATATGGTACGGTTCAGTACTTGAGGAGCTCAAGGGTTATCAGTATATTGGGCCTGAATTAAGATTTGACAGAAGAATTGAAAATAGCCTGCTGATCAGATCAGTTCGAATCAGTGCTTGTGTTACATGATCAGTAGCATAAGTGTTGCACATAGTTCCATATATGATAACAAAATGAGTTTTCCAACGCCTGGTAGCGGTGATTATCCTAGACGCATCATTTTGTAGAGTGCTCAACTCTTGATGTGTAAGCCAACTTTTGATTTGCCAAACCGGTATGTAGTGTGTGTGTGTGTGTGTGTGTGTGTGTGTGTGTGTGTGTGTGTGTGTGTGTGTGTGTGTGTGTGTGTGTGTGTGTGTGTGTGTGTGTGTGTGTGTGTGTGTGTGTGTGTGTGTGTGTTGTGTGAGGGAGGAGAGACTTGAAAAATAGTTATGCGTTATCGGCTTTGGTTCCACCTGATAGTGATACTCTGGTTAATCAGGTTTGTTAGCTGGACATGTGAGAATCGCCAGTCCACTAATGGTTTCCTAGTTACTTTCGACCACAGTCGTAAACATTCAGGTGCAAGTAAACAATTGCAATAATTCTACATGACTTATCAACATAATAAGTTGTTGACCACAACTGTTATAAATGATCACCAGACATGCGCGATTCATATTAATTCGCTATCAGAAAAGAATGGTTGTCACAGTGACGTTGTTGTAACTGGTTGGATTTGAATAAATTTTGTGTGTCTTTTATTTTCATACCTGGGACAGTTTGATTAATTTAGCCGTTACTGGCACGGTACATCCAACGGAGATAGGCAATCTAATCAATTAACGTGCTGCATTAATGGCAGAAAATGTCGTGTTAAAGTCCAGTTAATTTTTTCTTGTGTCTTGAGTCTTTTGTTTGATGTCAGACGAGACGTTGATATATTCTCGACGATTAAGATTGCAGGATGAACACAACTTCCGTGAATTCCGTTCTTTGAAAGTGCACATTTTTTGTGGTTAATTTTTCGAGATTGAGGGTGTAGAATCCTGATAACCGGATGGTGTCAGTTTACTTGGTGAAGAGTTCTGAGTTTTGTGCGTTTGTTGCTTGGATATGTAATTTGAATATAACTCTCATGTATAGCCCGTTTCTTAAACGAAATAATTTGATAGGCGATGTTCTCAACACGTTGCATGAGCCTAGAGATCTGTAGTTCTGTAATTTCATTACATGATCACAAAGTTCTCAATTTTTTAAGAACTTTTAATGATAAATTGATTGTAATAAATTTATCGCAAGATATTACTTGACCTGATTCTGAGTTTACGATCAATCATCAATGATCAATAGAAATTAATGTCACTCCTATTTCATCTCATCTCACATCAATTGAATAATAATTTAAATCTTAGTACAGCAAAGAATGTATTTTTGATGCCAATGATTTTCTTCCGTTAAAAAAAACAATGTACCGTGCTGAAGTACCTACTCTACTAGTTCCCGATAGGAAGAAAAATGGATAATATGACATTCTCAAACATTGAATACTCAGTATTTTTGTATACTGTACATCTACTGTAATATCAATGAAGTCTAATGAGCCTTTCATTTGTATGAGAATAACATTCTATTGAACACATAAAATTGAATACTGTAATCAAATCTAGAACCCTAGGTTTTGTAAAAACTGAATAATTTTTTTGAAGAAATTACTACTAATTCTGTGTTCATTCAATTGTATAAAATTAATATTTAGTATGATATCCCATAAGAATTCACATACCTTCTAGTTTCTCCATTACATTACACGTGTGCAAATAAACAAGTAATAATGAAGGACTCCACAGGATCACCGTTTATGAGCGTTCATCTTTCTATTACTGTATTTCTTCAATTTCTCTCAACGACCACTGGTAAAATGGCAATGATCAAATGTGTCTCCTGAAAGATCACTTTCCTTGCGAGAAATATACGGTTTTCATCCTCTTGATCCTATTGAATGAGAATATTTCATTTCATCGGTTCATATATTTAATACTTCATGCTTCCATATTTACATAATATTATTGAATATGTTAGTATATTGTGTGTTGTTCACCCGCAACATAACCAGATTGGTTTGTCTGCCACTTGTTTCGGTTGCGGTCATTTGACTGAGTGAACTTGCTCAAGTTGAAATGATAGCGCCAATACAAGTATTGGTTGTTCGGACTATATATAGATGAATCAAGTCCGAGTAGAAGGCGACAAAGCTCAGTCCTGAGTCATCTCTCTGTAGACTGCTTGTTGTTGACCAGAACTGATCTTCTCTTCCGTCTTATTTTTTTGCTCTTCTTCTCCTTGTTCATGTTGTCTGGTCACTTCTAACGGTAGTTCTCCTTATGGATTGATTTCACTTCGACTGGAAGCAATCAGCGACCATTTATGCTGGTCAACTACCGCTAGTCCTCATATAACCAACATATATTTGTCTAGTCTTTTGCTGATTTGATGGACATTTTTTGTTTACATATCCTTATAGTGAATTTTGTAATAATATTCCTGTCAGAGTCATGTATTGTTATTGAATTCATCATCATCATCATCTTCTTACAAGGATTAGGCTCTATTGGCCTGTACCGGCATCCATTTCTTCCTTGGTCTTCCTATGCCTCGCTTTCCTTCGGGTTTGTACTCCCATGCTAATATTGGGAGCCTATTGGATGGCATTCTGAATAAATGTGTAGACCAATTTTCCCGATATTTCTTCAGAATATCCAATAGCGGTTCTACATTCAATTCAGCTCTTATGTTGTCATTCCTTATTTTATCCAGTCTACTACAACCTTTGACCGCTCGTAAAAATGTCATTTCAGCTGCTTGTATACGAGATTCAGTTTGTCTGTTTAAAGCCATGCCGTATGTTATTAACGGTATCGCCATTGTTCTGTAAAACTTCAGCTGGGTATCTTGTCTCGTTCGTCATAATGCTCTAAATTCAAGCACATCGTCTAATGAAGATCGTTCTGTTGTCATCTGGAATACCATCACTACAAATAAGAGCACTCATGATGATTGAGTACGAAATTACTTATTCTGCTTTTATTTCTTACTAGCATGTAACCCATGCACCGCAAGGGTATAATAAATTAAAAACTTTACAAACTGAAAACTTGACCTGCCGAAATCTTGAAGAATTTAAATAGGCATCCCCGATAAATTGTGTATCTATATGCAAAGCTTTAAGTTAATCAGTCCAGAAGTTCAGACTTGATGATGCGTCATTCCTGCATTTCCTACCCCATACGTGTATAAGATGATTCTTTCCTTATTATATTATGGACTACCAATGTAGTTTTGCAAAGATGAACTTTAATAACTAAAGACGAGATTTAGAGAACTTTATTCATAACTTTCTGGTCCCTGAAATATATTGCTTGAAATTGAATATTGCTTTAAATTGATCATTGTTTCAAACTTACTGGCTGGGTTATTCAAGCTGTTGAATGGCTATATCGGATTTGTGGATGTGGATCTCTTATTCACATTCACATTACTCCCAAATTTTAAGAAAAACGACCCATCTCTTTCCAAGCATTTTGGTCGTCAGAATCTGACGAGAATCGAATGATGATGTTTTTGGATCTGAATACGATGATCTTTCTGCTACAATGAGGTTCAAGAATTTCGACATTGTAACAGATCATCAAATATGATCAATAATGATTTGAGAAATATCAAGAGAATAATGTAAGCTAATCTCTTGGATTCAATTTCAATTTCATCTCGTTCATTTATTATTAATAATTGAAGAATTATTTCTTAAGAAGAAATATACATTGTACATGTTGTATAATGTCCCTCGGAAACGATTTATTATGTAATCTTTAGCGATTACGTAATTAGGAGTCCGATTCTATATCCTGCTAACCCATATTACTTGGAATGAATAAATTCCTTTTGCAAACTCAGAAGATTCGCGAACAATTGTGCAGTCGGGTTGAAGCTTGTAGCGTCTGAGTCTGGCGCTCGCTCACCACAGAGCAGAGAACACAAAGGTTATCAGTTTATCACATCTCGCCTTTTCGTGATGTCCACCACAGAAACAGAATCAGAGAGAAAGAGATACATGAGAGGGAGAGAGATAGAGCTGAGGTGAAATGACTAAAATAGTTGGCTAGCTGCGATAAATGAGTGGTAGTAGAAAGGAGAAGAAGGTGATAAGGAAGGAAGAGAAGAAAGAGAAAGGGCAAAGGAGAAGAAACACCTGGACTCTTATTGAATATTCCAATCTGCCATAACTACCCACTAACCTAACGCTATCTGAGACATTATCTCAGGATCAATAACCATATCTTCTGTTCATTTCTTTCTATTTGGCTGGTTTAGGCCATCCACTGCTTCTTATGTTTCTTCTGCATCGTTTCCTGGGCAATTCCTGTTCACTCTCTTTGTCTTTTCCCCCATTCTCTCTGTTTCCTCCATCGTGATTCTCTGTTAATTTGACCACGAACGCATCTGTTTATCCCCTAATTTATAGCCAAACACCTTCCATCGATCCTAGCCTAATTGAACGATTCCCAATGGGAATGGACACACTAAAACACCGATAAAACCTGAATTACAGCGTGATTAAAATTGCCTAATGAATTTTTATCTCTGTCTCTTTTTTCTGTTCACTCCCTCTGCTTTTTCTTGTCTCTTATCCGCACTAACTTATCGATGTATTGTGTGTGTGTGTATGTGTTATCAGAGATGGTTCTCTAAGCGTATAGCACCAAAATTTTAATTACTGGAATAATAATATTTTTTACAACCTCCAATTAATATCGGGGTTCACAGCCTGTACAATATACAACGAAACTCCTTCTCACGATAACATGAGCATTTATTTTAGAATTTATCTGTCAATAGAAACTACTGCATGCTGGAGAAATTAGTTTGTGAACTTATCTTCAACTGTTCCACAACTGGTCTTTACCACTGTTCCACTTGTACAGTTTTTCCATTACATTTTTCTGCAGCGAATAATACATTATCTACTACGAAGTTCCAAAGCCACTCTCAACTACTCTTCTAAGTACAGGTAATTGATAAGGCTTCATAGCAGCAGCAGCTTCAGAGCTGGAGAGATAACACGACCGGATTACTTGAAAACCTCATCCAACTCATTCTCTAAACTAAATGCTGCCTCATCACTTCCCTTGTTCACATATTTACAAATGTACTTGATAGATTTGACAGAGTTACATAGTTCAACATTTATGAGTATAATTAAAATTGAAGATGAACTTTCTTACATTACAAACAATACCATACAATACATAACGCTATAATTCTACCACTAAAAAATATGTCCTACTTCTTGATAGAGGAGAGGAGAATCCTACTTCTTATAATCAATAATTATTGTGTTACAGTATTTAAAATGAACTCTTCAACTTGGCATTATTTGTGATTTTTCCCATTTCCTTCTCCAAACACCATGTTTTCAATAAAACATCTTTATCAATTTTTTTTCAATGAACATAAACAGTGTGTGATCAACATTGACGCCTTGCTACAATCAACAATTTTCAATCAATTCTATTCCAACATCTATTTTGTACCTAACCATTCTGATAATGATTTTTGTGAACTGTCTTTACAATAATGATGATAGTAATTTCGCCGCTATTATAATGTATAATTTAAAGCTTTTATTTCAAGTTAATTTGTTTTTCTAGAACAAATTCCATGTGTACAGCATATTCGAACTATATTATCATTTCCATATCATACATATTTTTATATTTTTTCTTTTTTATGTAGTATTATGTTCGTTTGAGAAACAAATGAATTGATTGATTGTTTGATTTCCATCATACAAACAGATTTTTTCCTAGTTAAAAAGCAAGTTCACAAGTTGAACACAACATCACCCATGTTGTTCGTGTTGAACATATCAGAATACCTGTCCAACATGGTCTATCGATTTCCATTGAATTTCATGCCCAATATTCGTTTCTTGTTGGAGACCAGCAAGCTTTTTTGGCACTGACTGCGCGCGGACATTCCTCCCCACACACAATACAATACAACACTACACAGCCTGCATATTAAGCACGGCGACCAGAGGTGGATTGACTTATTTATCGCCTGGGAACATTACTGCACTCTTGTGTTGGAGAAATTACTGACCACGAATGCAAAATAAAATCTGTACCCTATAAAATTCAATTAAAGAAACGAAAATATATTTTCGAAACTTAATATTCAAGTTTAAATCAGCCGTTGATTACTAGTTAGCAGCGGGCACCGTAAAACTTTCTGTTCTATCGATAAAAATGAATATTAATTCGCATCCTGTCAAAATGCAGCTGGTAACTGACAAGTCAATCCAACTTTAATAACCGGCTAACTTTGATTTATTATTCTCTCTGTTGCGGGATTCTTTTCCTTATTTTTTTCATAGAATCACGATTATTTCTTTCGCAGTATCACTGTGCGTCTAATTAATTGATCGTAGGCTATTCCAGGGTTTAGTTTTCAAATTATTATTGGGAATAGATTGGCTGAATTTGCATTGAGATGATATCTCTTTCAAGAAAGAATGCTGTTGACATTGATCATTTACGTGCTAGTGCTGGTAGCATTGGACCTAGTTGTGCTCTAATGGATGGTCAGTAGTTTTGAACAAGTCAAATTTCTTGTGGATGGGCTGGCTATGTTTTTCAAAACACTTCAATGAATCGGTAAACAAAGGATATATTACAGTAGTGAAAATTCCATCTCTTCGAAAGTACGTAGCATCGACTTGAATAAGCATCTACACTTTATTTATGTATTTCTTCTTCTTCTTCTCTAAGCGCTACATACCTGGGTGGACCTTGGCTTTCTCAACTATTCGCCTCCATTCATCTCGCACCATCGCTTTTTGTCTCCAGCCTCTCACTGACATTGACGTCAGGTCGTTCTGTATTCTATTGTTACTATGTTACTCTCATTCTGCAAGCATTTTCAAGCCAGCTGATTCTCCTTGATTTGGAAAACCTAAAATATTGGCTCCTTGTAAAATTCTGTCAATTTCTTTATTGGATCTTATTTTGATTTCTTCATCGTAATATACAGGCTCATATATTTTCCTAACAATTCTCCTTTCGAGTATTTTGAGTGCATTGGCGTTGAAGACGGAGCTAGTTATGGAGCTAGTATTCATATTATTCAATACTCTAATGACATACTCGTACACAAATGTTATATACTGGAGAAGTGGAAGTGACCTTTTTTACTAAAGTGATAAGTCTCTTGAAGGAAGCAACCTTGGCTTTATTCGAAGATTCTTGGAGTGTGTATGTTTGTGATAATTGGGATGAGGATGACATTTTGTCCACGAAAAATAACAGGGCTTACACCTCTTCTATTTCTGCATATCATTTCTGAACAATACAGAGAGTCAACTGGTGGTGAATTAAAAATTCATGGCAATATGACTCATATTTCGCAGCTATTTCTTTCTTCTCTTACACACTCACATTCTCTTTTTCTCTCTTCTCTCTCCAATTGTCATCGGAATGATTCATTCTTTGCTTCATTTTTCTCAAAGAATGGCGTATGTAAATCATTAATAATTGTGCTCGTGTTGTAAAAGTGTCGGAAATGTCCTGGAATGTTTAGGGACAATTTATCATAATTTGTCGTTTCCGTTGATGTCGGAATACTAAATCATTCGCCGAAGGTAATATAACCTACCCTACAATTATACAGTATTGTATAATATTGACGCTATTCAGGGAGCAGGGAGAAGTTTCCATGTAGAGATTTCTGCCATGAAGACAAAATTTACATTCACATTGCGGGGATAGGTTAGTTTATTTTTGTCAATGAAGAACTTTCCACGTATGCTTGCTCGCTTGTAAGAACCAAGAAAATGAAGTTCATGAATGCTCTATTTGAAATAGACTCTTTGATGGTGGAAACTTTGTGGTTTTCTATGAATCTATGTAAATTCAATTTTTCATAGCAATAACATATTCTCATATACAGTACTTTCCATTTTAATGAGTCCAGAAATGAATTGTAATTTACTAGATAAATCCACATTGATCTATTTCGGATCATGAAAATTTGGTTGTTCTGAATCCAAATTTCTTCAATTGTTCAATGGAAATTGATCCATTGTATGAAATCTGTTCTCGAATCAATGGATCTGTTATTTTCTTGATATATCCATCAGTATACTGTATTACAAATTTGACAACCCTCCTCTATTTATGAATGAATGAAAGGTCACTTGTATCATGTCTTTGGGTTCGGGGTCCCTTCATTTCTTGTCATTAGTGGTGCCAACGAAAACAAGAACTTCCTTTGCCTCAGACAGGCTTCAACATGGCGGACGAAACAAGAGAGAGGGTTGTGATGTGTTGGATAGTTATAGGGTGATGTACGCAGTGAATTTCGACTGGAAGTGTGCTGAACAAACCGTCAAACTGAATCAACTAATAGGGGCTGTTTGGTTGGAGATGAAGAGATGAAGTGTGAAGATCTTCAAGGATGAGCAGGAAAAGAAAGAGTGCGACAGTGTAAAACGAGTGCGGAGGACAAGAAAGAAGGGAAAAACGTTAGAGATCAAGAATAGGAAGGAGATGAAGGGGACTGAGATTGAGAAGATGATGATGATGATGTTGAAGACCCTTTGAAATTTGTCGAGACCTATCCACCCTTGACACGAGTCTTCTGTGTAATTTTCTAACAAAGCTTATTTGTATCTTCTTTCAAGATCACCATCTAAACGGTGATGAGACATTTCAAATATTAAGTTTCTCCTTAGTTTTCTACGGAAACTGTTCAGTAATGAGACTGCTCTTCATTATTTTATGGTCTTTTTAGACTTATAAGTTATATTTATCTTGTTTCCCAATCATGAACTGCTCGAGCTCGAATGGAATGTTTGCAAGAAACAATTATGTTTAATGAAGAAAGGCATGATCTTGTTGGCATTGGAGTCAAGCCTGGACGATTTGAAAAATGAGATCCTTATGTAAATTTTTGCGCATATTGAACACTGTAAGCTTCATCAGGCGTTTAATTTGAAATGTAATAATAAATCACTGGTTGCATAAAAACTCTAAATCTCAATTCAATCGGTCTTGGATTGAATAATTTAGGTTATTGCATCATGGCTACTGGATGACTGAGATTATTTTTTAATAATAATCATTATCATATCTTGAGCACCTTTGCCTCGATAATTACCATATTCATAATCGGTTCATGCAACATATCAGCCATTCGGACTGAATTGTTGAAGTGAAATCTCATATTCAATAATGCTTTGTCATCGTATCCAAAGAAATCGGCTTATGGTAATTCGGAGGAAGTCACAGGTCTATAATAATGACACTGCTGTATTTTCCCTCTTTCTGAATCTATTATCCGATAGCAGATAACAATCATCAATTCATTCAAATTGATTCCTACCATGTTGTAGGAGACTCCAACTATTCATTTTCTCATTCTAGATAATTTGATAAGAGAAGGGCAACTTGGATAGGAATATGTTTTTCATAAAAATGCAATGGTTATCTCCAAAGGATCAGTGTAATCCTTGCTTTCCATAGTGTCAGAGTAGATACTATGATTCTTCCCATTAATCATTATTAAATCTGTTAACTCGTTGTAGCTTTAAATTCAAGATTTGAACAGTTTTTGAGATAATCATGTTGTACAATCTAATATTTTTAATCAATCTAAGATTATCAATAGAGGAATAAATTTAAAATAGAAATCTACAAATGATATATGAACTTTGTTTCCCAAGTTTTTTGGGCGATTTTCCAGCGTTTGATGTATAAAAGAAAAGGAAATTGAGTTTGATTTGTTTTGCTTCAAACCGTTCACAGTATTGTGAAAGATTGAGTGAGTACAAAAGATAATTAAAGATTCGAATTCATCAAAAGTATCGGAAAAAATCCATGTGTAGGAACAACAGGGAAATCAAATACCACGTTGTCACATACGCTTTTTTGAGTTTCAGAATTTTCTTGATAACGGAAAGTTATTATACGGTTATTACTTCATAAATGATGAAGGAAAACGCTCAGTCAACCTCCTTCTACTTTCATCTTTGAACAGGCATTATTGATTTATCAATTTTGAAGCATCGATGAGCGAGCCGATGCAACTTCTTTCGTCAGGTTATAATTATAGATAAAAGAGAAAATATCTATAATTACTGTTGGCCCAGACACGAATGGCTCTCAGCTAGGATTCAATTAACATACTATTGCCAACCGAAGAATCTGGAAACCGTTTTTAAATGTCAGTGTCATAACATAACACGGGGGCCTCCACTACTCCAGTTATTAGCGAGTTGCTTGTTGATCTTGTTGCTCTTGGTTTGAGGTGAATGAATCTTGGGAACTCTAGTGTTGGAATACTGCATCACAATGTAATGGATTTGTGAAGCAATGTAGGATATAATTATGATGATACAATAAATTGATTATGGTGGTTACGGTTTCTGATTTCAATCTAATCAGTGCTTACATATCATTGAAACTAATATTGATCCATTTTCTATTATTTTTATTCCATGTGATTCTCTATTACTCTTCGTTTGAAAATTTTTAAGGAGCAGAACTTTGACTGATATTGTCTTGTGTCTATTCCTAAAAATATTGATTTCACAGCCTTATTCCATATGTGGACTCATTTGTTATCTCAATATTATACCTTTTCAGTATTTTTAAACTTCTATTCTATTTTGTTAGCCAATGAATTCTATAAAAGAGATATGAGGCTGATAATTCATGAGTATGAAAATTCACATTATTCTAATTATGATGTTGATGAACGTGGACTGAAATGGAAATCACATCACAATCGTGGTGTTAGAAATTGAAATTATTAATTTCAACATATTTTTCAAAAGCCAATTGTAAACGATTCAGTACAAGTTCTTTATTGTTAATCTTTATTGGTTGATGACTAAAATATCTATGTATTCAATGTACAGAATTACTTGAGCCTACTGAATTCCAATCATTCTTTATCAGATTAATCATTAATTTTTTGAAAAAGAAGTTTCATGGTATTTCCTATTGGCAAGTTTATATGTATGTTAGGAGTTGGTTTGTTAGCAATTCCAAGTGAGTCACCACACATCAATTTTCTTATCTTGAAGACATCGTATGCACTTGTCATTATATCTAATCTTTCTCATTAGAATATCACAGATCATAATCTTCTTATAACTTGGACAGAGAACTCCTCTCATGACTAATGTTTGCTGCCTCATTGATATAACGCGGCACTATCAGCCGTATTGAACTTCAGAAACAGCTACTGAAAAATAATCTGGCCATAACTCAGAAGCGAATGCAGTTCCTGAAAATATTATCTCTGACAACTATTGTGAGATGTTGGGAATTAATAGCATCATACATTCAGCCCAACTACTGTAATGTGGATAAGAATTGCACTCACATTTGCTATTCACTTTTTCCTTCTCCATTTTTTCATTACTCACTCTTCTTATTCTTTTTCTTCATCATCTACAATTATTTCGTCTCATCTTCCTCGTACTTTCTCGTACAAGTTTTCTTCATTTAATCGAGCTCTTATCATTCTTTTCTTCTTCTTCTTCTTTTTTTTTCTTCTTCTCCTTCTTCTTCTCTTTTATCATCATCTTTTTCAACCCCCTTCCCACTACTCATCTTCGTCATTCACCTCCTATCCATACTTACTTCTTCTTCATTCTTCGTCCTCCCTTTTCCTCCAATTATTCCTTCATATTTTACGTTCATTTTACCTGCCGTCTCTTTTATCTTCTATTTATTGTCTAACTGTCTTCTCAAGTTTTATAGCTTCCCTTCTTACTTGTTCTTCCTTCTATTCCTCTTGTAACATGTGTAATACAATTTATGCACGTCCTTCCCTTAACTCAATTTCCCTTTTTTTTATCATCTTTCATCAATGATCTTATTAAGCTCTACCTCCTTCCCAAATTCTACTAGTAAAAAACACACACAACGCACATCTTTCTGTCTCAATATTCTGCCACTGCCTTCTTAATCATATTCAGGTGCCTCTTTAATATTCAGGTGCATTTCGACCGCAAGCTGTCAAGATTGATAGCAGCAATATTCTGTGTTTGGAAAGCCAAACTTCGAAAGCGATTTTTTCCGCACGTTTGCAATTCCCACGCGAGAAAATAATCATCATGTCGGCGTTTCTCACCTTGAGCTGTAGAAACGATTTTTCAGTCTGTCACCTTTGCTACTCCTGAATGTCTGATTAATTTAACGTAGAAAACCGTTTAGCATTGTAAGTCAGCTCACAGTTATCAATTATAGTTGTTTGCCTGATGTTTCAGAACTTGTATGTAAAGAGTTTCCCATGTAGGGACTAGTGCTAGTTGTTGTCAGTAGTTAACAACATTGAATTAAACCTGAATGAATCAGCATTAGTATTAATGACAGGACAGGTTCAAGGCAGCAGTTCGTATGTTGACTTTGTAGCCCACTTGACCATTTCTAATCTCAAACATAAACAATTACAATGAATTTAGAATTAATCACCTCCAAGTTAATCCCTAAAAGAATTATTTGTGTACTGCTTAGTTCATTCAGCTCAAAACATATTTATTATAGTGCTACCTATCTTAAAGCTCCAAGTTATTATATTTTGCAATCTTCAAGGTGTTAAATCATGTATCTGTTGAAATTTCAAACATAACTTATTTTATTATTATCACTAGATATGATGAATTCATCATTACTCGTTTTTGATGTATGTTTTGAATTCTGGTATAATTACTAGATTCCATCGAGTAAGTCAATATTTTTTGAATTATTCTACTGTTTCGAATTTTATCAATCCTGACTCTATCTAATTATGACCAGCTCCATGTCACTTGTATCAATTCGAGTTCGAGGCATAATATGATAATAAAATTGAATTTATCTCTGTGACACGGGGACAACGGGGTGATCCTCTTTGTAGCTCGCTCTCATTATCCATTCAGAGAGCAGTTCATGTTTGAGCTCTCACTTGGGTTCATTCACAACAGCAGACAACTTAATGAATATTGTAATTGCATTAGAGTGTAGTGTAGTGTGGCATTTATGTATTTATATATGTGCTGTAAGCTGAGTTAAATATATATCTGTAGCGGTTTCCGGTGCCGTCAGCGAGCATTCGAAAACCGAACAAATACATTACCGAATAGAGGCAGTAAATTTGTAAGTTAG
The DNA here is from genome assembly GCF_014356525.2 of Nilaparvata lugens. NCBI lineage: Eukaryota > Metazoa > Arthropoda > Insecta > Hemiptera > Delphacidae > Nilaparvata > Nilaparvata lugens. The sequence goes on along the minus strand of NC_052509.1, from coordinate 39,373,899 downwards.
ACCAGTGCCTATTTAAATTTCAAATCTAATTACAGACCTATGCAAATTGGAAGTTTCGGAGCGAGGTCTGTTTTGAAACTCAGTGTTCGCACTCCAGTCTCCAGTTTGACCTTTTTTCTATTCTCTTTTCATTATTGTTGTGTTAGTTTGTGGTTGCTTTTGAGAGCAGAAAATTGGATGAGATCATCATTGCAGCCGATGGTTGAAGTAGATCAGAAAAATATGGAATCCGAGCTTTAAACTTCGACTTCATTCAGTTATCTTGATATAAATGAATTGAGTTCATTCAATCATTATCTTGAAAATAAATTAATCGAGTTCATCCAATTATCTTATTTTGAGTTTGGAATTGAACCAATTTTCAAATTCTTGATGGAATGATCCAAAAATACTCATTTCATTAAAAAATCCTTAATAAAAAACTGTATTAATACAGTCAGCCCAATCGGCAAAACAAGTTTGTTTCATCAATTCACCTAGCACTCTTATTGCCTCTACACCAATTGAGTTGTTATAGATTTCAGAGGAAGAGGAGGAGGTTGAGGAGGGTGAAGACAATGTGAAGAAGGAAATGGAAGAAGAGCAGAATAATGAAAAAGCAGGGATCAGTGGAATTGGAGAGATGGGGATGGAAAATGATAGAGAAAGAGAAAACGGGAGTGGAAGAGCAAAATAATCACCGGTAATACGTGAAAGAGAAGAAAGGCGAGGTAGCAAAATAGGGAACTAATCAGAATTTTTATAGCAATCCATAACGAACATAAGAGAAAGCGTGCCAAAACTAAAAAAAACAGATTGAACAGGTTGAAAGAAAATATATTAATAAAAGATAGAAGAAACATGAGACTCTGTTCGATTGATACTTGGAAAAAATACATGTCAGACAAGCATCACAAACCACATTGAAAGTTGTACAGGGTATTAAATGTGAATGTGGCAACCGATCTGACATGTGCGACGTATTGTAAGTTTAGTGTGAAACATTGTTGACTGCGAGCATGCTTGCTTGCTTTCAGCTCTCAGCTCTCACATCATCAGCTGTCACTGTCTGATGAGTGGTCCCGCTGCGACTCACTTCAAAATGTCAGCATTAGTTGAATGAGAAGAAATGTATGTTATTTGTGAGGAATGCTGAAGTGAATCAGACTGTAGGAGTAGCAGGGAGGAAGGAGGATAACAAGCGGGGCTATTTTAAAAAATGGCATCGTTATCGGTCGTGTGTAGCCTACTGTGTACAGTCTGCCGATGACGACCTAGTTTTGCGCTGGGGCAACATGAATTATTGCTCGAGTTGAAACAGGGAACAGGGTAGGTAGGCTTCAATCGGCCTCACATGTTACGTGCACTTTATAATATAATTTCTGTCAGCCAACAACCATCATAAACTACAGACAACACATTCGCTACGTGTTGTAACATATCCCGATTTCTTCTTCACTAATCCGACCACCGCCTACTTCGGTTATTAAACTGTAATCCTGATGAAACTGTTCACGATGATAATTTTCGAATAAATAAATCGCCGATCAAATTGAAATAATCGGAGGCGGGATTCAGTGGACCGTTCAGGATGAACAGACCACCATTAATTTTGTTTGCCAAACTGCGCCTTATTTATGGCTTGTTCCTCTTCTATGAAATGACACCACAAACTTTGTTTATGCACACTTTCAACATCTCTCATAACACCTCCCTGTGTCCCTGTGTGTTCGTTGTACGTTGATGAGATGCTTCTGAAGAAATAAAGTGTTGGAGATTTTAATCTGGAAATGGTGTTGCTGTTGCTTACTCTGGCCACCCTGCTAGCTGTACCCTAAATACATTTGCCTGATTATTCATGTTTTCATTCTTGGCTCAAGGTAACTAACGTACCTCTATTGATGTGATACCTGAATTGCTCCTGTGATAAATCGTTCAAATTTTGATAAGGGAACAGTTTTGTCTAGAAAAGCTGTTACCCTTTCCATACCAGCGTTATTTTTAAATAGAGTACAACCTACATCATTTCTGAAAACGTATTTGCAAAGTAGGCTGTTATATATTTTTATTCTGTGCACATATTCACATGATTTCAGATTGCAGTCTCTAGTACTACCACAGGGGACAGGTTAGAATCTAGTTCTCTTATTGTCTTTGAGGTTGTCTTTGAGTAGAGGGTTATTACCTTCTACACTATAATATGAGAAATGTATTAACTTACTTGTGAATACTACTCCTCACGTAGAGGAGATTAATGAAGAAAACTGTTCTCCATTGAAGTAGAGCTTATAATAAAAATAATTTTATGTGATTCGACCATTGACCCATTCGTATGTTTGAATTGATGGCTGAAACGCTCTAAAAAGAAATTTGTATGGCATCATTCCATTACAATGCTCTTTGATAATAATGAATTCAGCAAATATTCAAATCTCTTTCAGAATTGATTCTCTTGTAAAATCGATTGCCATGTTTACGGAACAATTCGATTGGAAATGAAACACAATCAGACCAATATGAAGGTTTAAAATTTACTGCTATTGAATGGTTCACGAAGCATAAACTTGTCATGCGCTGTTGACATATATTTTTAAATGTCATTTGAAAATGAATTTATTCCAAAGGTCGTCGTCAGCTTGATGATTGCGGCAATAATGAGGGGCATACTCAGTGGGATGTCGCAGAATGGTTTCAATTTCATGACTTGGATGCCGTTTCGTTTCATTTTCACTCTTTTCAGGCATTCAATGCTGAATTTGTCACGACTTTTGACGTGTTTTTGTAATTGATTTTGTTGTTTGCCGCGTGATTCTTTTCGATTTCTAAATGTGGTCAACTTTTTTTCATTGTTCGTTTTCTAATCGTTTTTTGAAATTCAGCCAGGTTGGTCATCATCGTGCTGCTTTTATGAATTCGGCAATCGAGCCACAGTAGTGGGTGGTTTGTCATGCAAAAGTGAGACTGCATTCGGCGATTTGTGTTTTTAATGCTTTCTAATGGAAAATCGTGACCGTTTTGGTCTCCTGAATTTCTATCTATATATGGATGGCATTGATACTGTATTTCGGTCTGTTTTTCTATGTTTGTAGAAGGTCATGTAAGATGTGTTGTTTTCTTCAAAGTTTTAACTGCTATTTCTCAACACAACTTGTGATGAAATGTTTTAGAAAAATGTTAAAGGCTAATCAAGAGTGAAAAAATTTAGTTTTTTCTGAAACATTTTACCAAAAGTTGTGTTTAGAAATATCAGTTGAAACTTTTAAGATAAAAACACAGAAGAGATCAATTTGGCATGATGTATGATACTGTAAGTTCAAGAAATATAACTTTATAGAACAATAGTGGACCATTTACAAAATGACTGTTCTTTGTGACAATTTCCTGGGATTATAAAACTAATCAAAATTACAACAGGAATCACATTATTTACACAACTCGAATATGAAACATCATTACAAAGACTACATCTGTCAGTAGCATTATCAGTAGTGTGGAAAGTTTTTATTGCAGTGTTTACTCGAGCCAATGGCCATGAAATATCACATCCTCTTTTTGTGGGGTGCGAAGCCCGTGCTCAACAGACCGAATTATCATTGTCCATCTGTAATAGAGAGAGACTCATGAAAGTGGTGGTTCCATTTCATCACAATTATTAGCATATATTATTGTCGCTGCTGGTCGTGTCATTTATTTTCAAAACATTTTCCACATCAAAGTAACATAAAGAACTCCAGCTTGATCATTTTGTTGAATTTCAATGGTTTGATTCGTTTGTCACGATGTGACGCCAGATATCATACAATGTAATTACATTCTGTACTACACTTTATCAAGATTGTAATTACAATGTAATATGGATTTCCACTTTCTGTGTATTGTACCACGTAACATTTTGTCATATTTTACAATTGCTGGTTATTATACAATATAGTATATTCATTTAGAACATGAAGAGTTTTTAGTATATGCAGTGGCAATCATTTTGTAGAATATAGTCCAATGAATAAATTCAGATGAAAAAGAACTGTTGAGTAGGTGTATCAGCTACCAATATCATCCGTTCGTTCTGTAGGTCACACCAATTGGTCAATTACTTATTTATGTGGGTTATGAATATTCTCGATCAACTTATTAATTATATATCGTCAAAACACGATATCGTCTATGAATATTCATGCCAAGATTTTCCCCTTTGATAACGACACAATTTATGATATTAATCAAATTATTCGATGTCTATTGACGTGCGAATTAGAACACAGTCTCGTTAGTCAATACATTATCAGCAAATAACGTTTAAGTTATTGCGTGCTTGATAATGCAATAAATAACGGGTTGTACCGCGGACGCGAACGGCCACAGAGCACAGAGCTGGAGGATACGCTAGCGACAAGACACGTTACAGACAAGGCTCTGTAAGCTTACATCAGCCAATCAACTGGGAATTAGGTAACATATGCACAATTTTAATCGATTTATAATGAAAATTGGTGCTGATGTGATGCATGAACTCAAATCGTGTGACAAAAATTCAAATTGAAGGTTGTTGTGTTATTTATAGGATGGGATTGAGTTTGTGCACGAGAGGAATTAATTGACGTGGATAAAACTAATTATTTGAAAATTACTCATAAATTATGTGAAAATTAAATAACACAGACTATCGTTCGATCACTCTGGTGAAATGTAGATAGTGATAAATTTCAAAACGGTTGATAAAATTTTGAAAATATGTAATACGTAATGTTAATTACAGTAATGTTATAATTACTCAACAATAACGAATCGATTCTATTTTCTTTGAATTTCTCATCGGACATACAAGATTCATGAGTATACAAATCCACAAGAAGTTTTTGAATTGGATGAAATTAATAATGAAAGAAAGAAACCAATCAATTAATAGTTATGCTAGATTAACATGAGAGATGGCAATAATTATAAAGATCAATTGGCAATATTATATACTCATGAATGTAGATTGTAATACATTCATCCGTACCAGTCATGTTTTTTGGTTGATTCCAGCTTCAAATTATATAATTTTGATCTGTAAATCACTCCAAAATATACTAATCTTCACATCTCCCGTTCATGATCCCTCGCTGGCTGAATTCTAAAATATTTTTCAATTATAAAATAATATTATTTTGTATAATTATCATGAAAATCTAAAATTATGTTAATATTTACATGAATTACCGTACATATTATTCATATGTTACCAGGAGTTTGAGATTTAAGTGTATCACACATAAATATATTGGTACTAGCCGTCAGGCTCGCTTCGCTAGCCATATCCGTCTAGCCAAGGGGGCTCCGCCCCCTGGACCCCCGACTGGATCGTCCAAAAATAAGATCAGCGGGCTCGCTTCGCTCGCCTGCATGTAGACCTCAGCGGAACCTCTGTACCGAATTTGAACGTATATCGGCGTATCTTTTGCGAACAAAATTCTTCCACCTCAGCTAAACCTGTGTACTGATTTTTTTTAATATAACTCCATCAATTATCGAAAAAGGTGAGGATACGCAGAAAAGCTGAGAAAACGCTAATTTTGGGCGTATCTTTGGCGTTATTTCAAATTCCTTCCAACATAACATTATTGCATCCCAGCTGAGCTTCTGTAGTGAATTTGAACGTTTTCTGAACATTTGTTCTCGATAAAGCTGAGAAAACGCTAAAAAACGCAGATTTTGGGCTTATCTTTGGCAATTTTTCCAAATCCGTTCTTATTGCGCCTCTAAAGGGCCAACTGAACACACCTACCAAATTTGGAATGTTATGTCATACTTTTATCATATGTTAGGACGATCCAGTCGGCGGTCCAGACTAAACGTCTGGCTAAACGGACATGGCGAGCGAAGCGAGCCTGACGGCTAGTAATATAATGTTCCCCAGGAATAGCTCTGATTGAAGTAGCAGGACCCAATCAATTTTTCCGCGATAAATCAGGACCTCCTAAATAGGTATTTAGGAGGTACTGGATAAATTGGTATTTAGGAGGTACTGGATAAATTGGTATTTAGGAGGTCCTGGATAAATGCATTTCAATCTTCAACTTCAACCTGACAAAATTTTTAATTTAGTTACCAGAACAACTGTTTCGAAGAGGTACTCTCTCTAGATTATAGTTCTATATTAACATATGGTATGGACATTTCAATTATAATTTTAAGATATTGGGACAAGAAGAATATACATGCTAAAAGACGAACTTTAAACCCTTAAAAACCACCCTTAGAGTTAAAATTTCGACAAAAGATTTCTTAGTGCGCCTCTAAAGGGACAACTGAACATAACGACCAAATTTGAACGTTTTTGGTCCGGTAGATTTTTAGTTCTGCGAGTGAGTGAGTGCCATTTTGCTTATATATATATATATATATATATAGATTAGCCATTCTATGTAACAAGCTGATCTGATCTAGAGTAAGCAATATTTTCCAATTAGACCACGTTGAAATCGGAATTTAAATATCGATATACGCAAATTGCAACAGGTAGTCGATCTTGTCCCTCTTGTGTAAAATATAATGAGGCTCATAAAATGTCAACAACTTCAAGTTCCATGTAAATTGCTCAAATAAATATAGTAGCTCTCCTATCTTCCCAACAAAACGACAAGCCTTTCACCCTCTCCAAGAATACTCTCTCCTCTGGCTAAAACACACAATCTATCAATCGAAACATTTACTGGCATAATTTACCATATTATGGACATAACACTCTCTTCTACGCACTGACGAGCTGAAAGACTTTACATATATCCAAAACAATCACGTTGCTAAGATAAATAATTATGCACATGTAAATGAATGTTTACTATTAGAATAATGATTAAATGTAATCTCCTACATGTTACATAATGTGCTCCTTGTAACAACTATTAGGAGCTACGTTGAAGGTATTTGAATTGCAAAATTAAAACCCGCGTATTTAATTGACTACGATATCCTGCTTATGAAGTTGAATAGTTATTTCTATAGAGTTCCGTGTCATGAACTTACTGAACGTTCACAAAATACATCTACTGTAATGCACTACTATTACAGCTACTCTCTACAAAACATTCTGCTACCAATCTTTTTACTTTCCTTGCCCTATTACCATAGGTAAGGAAAGTATTGCTTTCCGAAAAAAATTAATGTACCCCAATTTCTAAATTTCTATACGTTTTAAGGTCCCCTGAGTCCCAAAAAGTGGTTTTTGGGTATTGGTCTGTATGTGTGTGTATGTGTGTGTATGTGTGTGTAGGTTGTCAAAAACAGGGTTTTTCGCGATTTTCTCGAAAATTGCTCCAATGATTTTGATCAAATTTATACCTAAAATAGTCATTGATAAGCTATATAAACTTCCACAAGTCCCATATCTGTAAAAATTTCAGGAGCTCCACCCCATCTATGCAAAGTTTTATTCTAGATTTCCAATTATCAGATCTCAGATATAATTTAAACGAAAAATTTCGAGTTGAAAAGATTGAGCATGGAAATCTCTTCAATTAATGTCCAGTAACATTTTCACCTAAAATTGAAAATAAGCTTGAGATTTGAGAAAATGTAATTATTCAATTGCAAACTGTTGGCAACTGTTGATTCTATTAAATCATTCACTATGAAGAGATAGCAGACCTCGTGTGTCTCCAGCGTTATAGTCCTGTCACCAGCTGGCTTAGATCTTTGAATTGTAGACTTGAGATGCGCGGGAATACTAGCGTCAGGTGATAAATTTTTTTAACGGCAAGGAAAGTTGTGTGAGTGCGCCACACCAGGTTTTTCCAGATGTTATCTATTATTTTTGAAATCCTACAATTATTCATCCGAAATTCATGATATCCTACAATTACAAGAATACATTGATAGACGATGCAAAAATCAAATTACTAGACTACATTCGTCTCTTATCTGGAAGTGAAAGTTCATAATTGATTTAAAAGAAATAATAATTCATCTGTTATCTCTATAAGTTGAAGTAATTTAGTATTATTTTAATGGATGATGATCTAGGGTAAGCAGTCAGCAACAAGAACAAACTATTTCCCTTAGGGCCAGTCACACTATTACAATTAGTTAATTTCACGAGAGGAGACTAAGGCCCGGTTGCACAAGACGGTTGAATTTTAACCGTGATTAACTCCACGAGAACCAATCAGAGAAGGCGTATGAAAAGACGGCATCTCTGATTGGTTCTCGTGGAATTAATAACGGTTAAAATTCAACCGGCTTTTGTGCAACCGGTTCAAAGTCAGCTACTTTTCAATTCATTGCTTCAATTTGAACAACTACAAAACTGAGTTGTATCGTGAATTAAAAACATTTCCCAGGTCCTATTATTTCCAATATAGACTAATTTAAATTTTTTGCACGTTCCCAGGAATCAATTTATTATAAATTTAAGAATGAAGTGAGCATGATGTTATCTATCAAATTAATAGAACCTTATCTGGTAGCTAAATTGAAAAATCCTTCACTTTCTCAGAATGTTTCTTCTAAATAAAATCCAGGTAATATGGCGCTCAAAAAGTGTCAAAGAACACTTTCATAAGGAAACATTTATCAAAGCCACAAGAAATGGGAAATAGTAAATTAATTCAGCGGGTGGTCCAATTCCTCTGCAATGTTTATTGGGACGTTTGGGTAAATCGACAGCAGGCTCATGCTAAACCTGTTCTCCAGCCCAATCATCTTTTCCAGAGAATAGATCTTCTCATTTGGTAATAGCTAGACATTCTTTTTCCTATTTTATTCTCCTCAATTTTTTCTCCGTTCATAAAATTACCACCAAGATGTAAACAACGTATCCTCTTATCTCATTTCTGCCTATTTTCATTATAAATAGCAGCTTGGAAGTTTCTTCTGAGTTCAAATTCGATCAGCTGGTCATTTATCTGGAATGAGCAATAACAGCAGCTTCCAACCAAAAAGTTTTTTCTTTTTTCATAATCATCTGTTCCTTTTATGCACTTTTTTCTTCTTTTTCTCGGACCAGTTTCCCCTCGTTCCCATCCTCTCAATAGTTGCCATCCATAAATAACGAAGCACGGGCATCGGCAGTAGTTAATTTCGCTGAGGCGTTAGTGAATAGAGCTTATATCATACACATGGTTAATTTTCTTCTCTTTTAATGCTTCTTTTTCATATTCTAACGGAAAACCAACAAGTGGTTTTTTAGTAGGACCCCGATATACTTGTTTGAGAGTGTGCATAGTATTGCCTGGTCATTAAATGATATAATTTAGATAACAATAGAATTTAAACAGGTGTGCAAATTGGAGCACAGAATCATGAATTTTTCCTTTAATGATGGCTAAAACTATAATATGGAAAAAATATTATTTATCCATCCAAATCTTTGATCACATTTTCCTCTGCAGAAGTGCTATTGTGGGTTAGTCCGGGTGCAAATGTCATTCCGTGGTCATTTTTGAGTAACAGCCGTGGAAGATGTCTCAATTCCTTCGTTAGATCTAGCATTATAAGGATGGTGATGATGATAAGTCGAAATCACAGGCAAACACCTCGGAAACAAGATTTCAGGGTTTTGCTATATCGCTTGTATTTCAATAACCGTTCAAGATATTGAACCGTTTTTTCGACAAAAATATTTTAAAAATCTTCCTCTAAAATTTTTGTTCTATAAAAATTTTCCTCTTAGAAGCATATTTTTTTAATTATAACCTTCAAAATCCCAAAACACCTTTTTTTCTAAATTTGTTCAAATTTCATTCCATTATAAATTTTTTGTGCAAGAGATACAGAGAAGTTTTTGTTTTATAAAATTTTCCTCTAAAAAGCATATTTTTTAAATTAAAACCTTCAAAAGCCCAAAAAAAACTTTTTTCCTAAATTGGTTCAAATTTCATCCCATTATAACTTTTTTGTGCAAGAGATACAGAGAAATTTTAAATTTATGAAATTTAGAGCGTTTTTTATCTTTGGAACGATATATCTTCATGCGCTATAGGTCAAAAAATGAGTTCTCCAGCGCCCTCCAGAGGAAACCCTGCATGATTTCTGGTGCGTTTTTCCATACGCATGAGGTAACAAGCTAGAACTATAAAATCGATTTTTTCATGACTACTTCATGATAGAGACTTGGAAATGGTGTTAATCTCTCCGTTATAACAAGACGAATTAGAATATTGATGATGAAAACAACGAAAATCATCGACATCATTGAAAAATACAAGATGGCGGTCATTATTGACAGAAATTTTTATATCACTTGTTATTCAATCATTGTGAGAGATATCGGATTGGTTTTACCACCAAAGTGTTCAGAATTAACCAAACAATTATGTTCGGGAGAATCATTCCATTTCAACCACTCTTTCCATTATTTATTCAACTTCAAAAACTTGAAACATACATTTTTCGGGGACAATATTCTACTTTCCACTCTGTATAAATGTATTCGCAGTAGACAATCATAATATTGAACTAGTATTATTAGCACAGTGTTATAGAATATTTCCAAAGCTTCGAAATGACTTCTGGTTGGAGGCTGTAAGTTCATATTTTACGGCTGGAGCGTCATCGGAAAAAGAGTAAAATGTACAGTTTGCAGCGGAAAACACGCTTTTTCCACCAAATGCCTATCCCAAAAATTATTAGATGACCGTGTAACTCATGACTCCTTGAAGGTACAGACTTGGGAATTGTATCAGTCTCTTTGTAATGATGTGTAGAAAGAGAATATCCATGATGGCAATCTCAAAAATGTTTGTCATCATGAAAAAAACGGTTATTGAAATACTAGCGATATAGCAAAACCCTGAAAATTTTGGCGGCCATCTTGTTTTCGAGGTGTTCATGATCACGATCCTCATAATACTAGATCTATCGAAGAAATGGAGACATCTTCCACGGCTGTTACTCAAAAATGACCACGGAGTGCCTTATTCATGACATTTGCGCCCGGACTAGGTTGAGAACACAATAATATGCTATTATAATTATATTTTCGCATCAATGCATTAATAAATGGCTTATCATTTGATGAGAATATGTGATAGACTCATATAGAATTTTATTTTATATTTGAAATACTGATCGGCTTCGACAAAAGTAGACTGCAGATCCATGTGAGATCCTTATTATCTCATAACAGAAATAAATACCAAAAGAGTATCTAGGCTAGTGTATGTCACCTTTACATCAAGACAAATGTTTGCTTACCTTTAGTACCTATATACAATATAGGAAACAATTAGGTATTTTTCAACAGTCATAATTCTGAAAATGTTTTATTCATAGTTTATTTAGAAGCATGATCGCCAAGATATCCTTGAAATTCTCAATACTTGGTAACTCATTCATAAAAACTGTGAGAAGGATTGCTGTTCAAATATTTCACCGAATAGATTGATTTTGCACGACGAATCGACAATTTGCTACAACACATTTGTTGTTGAGGGCTTCCTTTAGCTTTAGATAATACAATGCACAATCTTGAACAGTGCTCGCAAATATGTGCGTGATCTTCAAGAAAATTGTGAAGATGTGATCTAAGTTTTTAAAGACCGGTGATAGAAGAAAGAGATATAAGTTCACAGAGAGCATAAGCGTGGAAAAAGTGTTAGTTCAGACTTCCATGGCAATCTCCAACAACTAGTTAATCTCTAGCTTTTCGCTCGCTCTCTTTCTCACAGTGTCGTTCTTTCATCTTCCCGGTCATTAATTAGATTAATAGATCATTCTAAATACATGTTCCAACAGCTCGTTTCCTCTCAATGGCAACCTTAAGGTCTTCATTCACAACGTAAACGCCTAGAAAAACAACAACTTATCCATAAATCTTTATCAGCATGGAAACGCTCTTAATCTGGACGCATCCTATATTTTCTTTTTACATCTCTCCTTAATAACTAGGAACAGTGTCTTACTGTTCTCCAAACTCAACTAATGTCGAGGTTGTTGTAATAAATCTCCGTTCCCCCCCCCACAACATCACTCCTCTCCCCCTGGTATGCAAGTTGCATTCAACAGATCTGTATTAAGATCATTAGAACGTTTTTGTATTCCACTTGATTCTGTGAGGTCTCCATGTAAGTAATTATTTCGTCTTATCTATCTTACATTAGTTTTCTAATAAGAGGCCATTCATCAATCTTGAATGTGATTGGTATTATGTGCCACTTGAAGTCATTATTGGCTTAAAAAATGAGTGTTCTGGTTGGTTGAGTTTGTTTAAACCTTGATTTTCATAAGCTGAATGTTATGGAGCTTCAAATCAGTTGAGCATATCTGTGTAAGCTCTTAGGCATATCTGATGAGATGTCATTCGTTCAACTGATACATAGCTGCTGGGTAATTCAGAGTACCAATTGCAAATTTTTATCACTGGAAGTGGTTGTAACTTAATTGAATATTTCCGTTGCATCCATGTAAACTGTGGACGCTTAAGAAAACTATAAACAGCCCCTTAAATATAAATGAAGCATCGATTCTAGATCCTGATGAATGAACTTTTGCATTGATGATTGCAAATTCACTTAGGATTAATTACAAAGAAAATATTTCTTTTTTTGTTTATCCATAGACAGAAGTCGATCGAATGAGTTGGGTAGACTCCTGAATAAAAGAATCGGCGATTGATTCCGAGTGCATTCTGTCCGAAATGTTTGTGTTCATCCCTCCACATATTATCCGCGTCATAGTAAGAAAAAATCCCAATCTCATTCATGCCATTGAAACTGATAACTAATTCAAGTCACGAATACACAATATTTATGATGTAAAACAAGAGCATATAGTGAGGATGGGAAGAAGGTAGGCAATTAGAAGAGGAGGAAATCCCGCCAGTTTCCGTTTCACAACTTCGTTGCATTTGCCAACAGCTGTTCATACGAATCACTTGCGAAACTGTTCTTGCCAATAAAACAATTGATCCGTGATCAACCCGATAATAGCATAGTGCACTTGATGGTAATTTATGAGTCGACCACTGCACTGGAATCTGGGTCATTGCTGGCTAGCCACATCATATCCCGATAATATTGTTTTATACGCATTCTGCCAATCATGCCGCTAATCAAGATCGGTGAAAAAACCCATTCTTGACCCCAACATCGTGCTTAGTTCTTTTCCCTTGTTAGCGGTATGCTGTTATCATTTCCTTCCAGTTGCTGCTGTTCTAACGTCATTCATTCATTTTGCAATTGTTTACCGCCCCCGTGAGAAGATCGCTATCTTCTGTTTTTGATTTGTGGCCATATTCGAAATTGCAGCATTTTGTTTGAGTCACAGAGGCGCGAAACGGCTGCTGTTATTATCAGATAGCATTTCAACAGGTCGGCCGGCCTGCAAGGAGGACCTCGTGTTCTAAAAGGAACGCCCATTATTTATCAAATAATAATATCTTAGCTAATTGAAAATGGTCAATTTTCTCAATAGACAACAACCTTTCAAAGTACCTACCGCAGTTGGACTGTGTCCTTCTCAGCCACATGGTTGAATTGTGTGACAGTCCGCTTCATACACAATTAGCTAATCAATTTGAATCTCAGTCATTCCTACAGCCAGTTACACACACATCAATTTTTGGACATACAATTTTTTCCGTCCTTATAAATCCTATTAGATTCAACATAACTTGACAAACATATGATGTGATCAAGTGTCTGTCAAGTTCCATTTAATCTGGTGGAATTTATAAGGACGGCAAAAAATCGTACGTACAAGAATCGATGTGTGTGTAAATGGCTTAAGAAACACATCAATTCATTCCTGAAGCAGTGGTTTATGGAATTGGGTTGTTTGTGTAATATACTATAGCATTTTTTTATAGTAAAGAAGTTGTGTAGTATACGATGTAGATTGTAGAAGTTTCCGAAATACTGTTGTTGTTCATGATTTGGCTATATTTAACTTACCTGATGTGGTTAGATCTGTGTGTATGGAATTTCTAGAATGTTTGAGCATCAGAAAGAACACCATAATCAGGAGAAAGCATAATTTATTTTGATGAGAGTTTCAGCAGCATCAAAAGAAGAACATTAGGATTCCAATAGAATATATTTTCTGGAGATAATTTCCGCATTTGAGGGTGAATTTGAGCATAAAATAGCATTTTTTATAACAAGAAAGTCATCAATGTTCTAAATTCATTTAACCATTGATGTATATGGAAAAAATGAGTTAAGAACTTAGAAGTAGCATGATAACTCTGAATGATTTATTTAATTATGATAGATACAGTAATTTGGTAATCCTGATATTATAGGAATATTCACCTTAATTAGAATTATCAACAGTATACACACTGTACATGCATCCTGGAACATGTATGTTACTGTATAAAGTATGTAACTGTACACATAATATGTTATTACATATTACGAGATTTAGAAAGGTATACGATCATTGATAAATAAACGTTAAAAATAAAAGCTTCATCTTTCATGAAATAATAATTGTATATCAGTAAATCAAGTAAAAAATCACAAAACGTATCCATTAAAAACTGTTTTTAAGATTTAAACATATTTTTCTTGACAGCATATACAAATTGTTGATAAAAAAAGGAAAATTGAGAAAAAATCAAGTAGAACTTCATTGCTAATCGATTATTATGAACTGTTCAAACTGAAATATTCTCTTCTGTAAGCATTCATCCATCGATTCTAATTATGTGATGTAACAACCACCCTTGTTAATTTGAATACATTATTCATCTGCAAAAGGTAATTGAATAGGCTTCCAATCGACTAGTGAAAAATAATATGATAGTACACATGGTAATTCTCATTGTATTATCAGCTGAGGAATTGCTCAACAATATTGTAACACGAGTCAGGCAAAGGCAGGCGATTAGTTGTGCAGTATCTGTTGGATATTATTCAACCTTGTTGGGCCTGTTTCAATTTAGTTCGCTTGTTATTCCATCCTGACATGACCGGTGCTCGCAGCCCTGTACCTCTTATTATTATTTGTGTTGGTATCTTTTACTGGTCTACTAATCTGAATGCGGCTGCACTGGACAGTTCAATGCTGAGCAATTATCTCAATATGCTGTGTGTTCTTTTTCTAAATCGATTGGCAAGAGAGAGACAGAATTAAATTCAGTGAGAGGAAGATGTGACGAGAGCCAGAGACCAAGAGAGAGAAAGTGATAGAAGACAGAGATGGTGACTAAGAGTGAGAACGAGTAAAACGAGATGGATGATAAATTATTTAAAATTGAAATAAGTTGGATGATAAATTATTATTTAAAATGAGTGGCATGAAAGAATAATGAATGAGTTATATATTTATGTTTGCGTTCGTTTACCGAGGCCGTTTTCCGCGTAAGTTGCTCCAGTTGGTCATTGGAGAAATTGTTATGTTCTTGTAAAGTGATATTTTGCCTTATATGTTTGACCAATCTACTTTGGAAGGAATTATGAGTTTTGTAGTTGCAATTATTAATTTTCAACAAACTTCTGGAATATCATTTACAGTTTTAACATGGTATAGTACTTGGTTTCCTGTTCCTAGTTGTTCGCTTTCTAATTGATGTATTGTGTATTTTTCATCTGCTTTATTTGTAGCTCCATAGCTTGAAATGTATTTTCAATTTACACTTCTCAGTTAGGGAGTTGGATTTTCACGAGTTTGCTAGACAGTGTTCATTCACTAGGTTGCAAAATAATATTCATCTCAACTCCCCTAGTGTTGACTGCTGAGTTTTTGTAAATTAAAGGATGCAAGAACGAATCTGAGAACTCACTTCTCATTTAATCAAACAAGTATTATTTTTTTACTTACGCAGGAGGAATACAAGTCACGAGCTCCAGGGGCAAGTTTGAATTTGAGTTCATAGGAGAAAAATTAAATTTTACGTGTCACAACTGGAGAATATGATTCCCTTATTTGGTTAGTTTCAATAATATTTATAATAATAATATTTGGACGATTTGTGACAAAATCAGGAAATTGAAGAAGTTTTGGGCAATAGCCTGTTTTTTCTTTTCCGACTATTGTATTGTTCGCTCTATCTAATAAATAAATAAATAAAATAAATAAATAATTTAAATTTGATGATTAATATTCATAATCAGTCCAAAACACCATTATGTTCTCTCTCCTCCACTAATTATCCATTGATATACTTTATATTCTCTCCTAAATCTCAGGTCATGTGTTTGGCCTAATAGGAAGAATATTATTTCATATATTTTCCGATAGTCAACAATAATTAATCGTTCAAACACCACCGATTTATGTAGTTACATTACAATATTATACTATCCATATTAAAATTGCATTCAATCTTCATTTTCCATATTTTGTAAAAAATTATGTGTAATCTGAAATGTATTGTAACTTACATGAGTTGAGAACTCTAATCCACATTTATTTGAATCTTCTAAGTCTCTATTCACAGTTGAACAACAATCAAAACTTATATCTGCAGTACCTTACGGAATCACTTTCAACTCGATTCTTGAAATTTCTTGCCAAGGTTTGGTCACTGACAATAAACAGCCCTTCGACAGCTACCTGACGAGTTCAGCATGACATACTCTTTGGGATGTTTATTGTACTCTTTGTACTCAATTTCTTAGTACTTTCTGTAGTGTGAGCTTGCCAGCTCTCAGTTTGAACATACAAAACTAGCACCCAGCGGTCAAATGGGAGTGATACATGGCTCCGATACACACGTACACTGTTTACGTCGTGACGTCATCACTGCCAGTCACATTACTTCTCTCTCTCTCTCTTTCTCTCTCTCTGGAAGTGATAACGGTATATAAAATTTCCGATAACAATCTGCTTTATAACGACCATTCCTTCCTATTCGACAACAAAAGTGATCCATTGATTTATCTCGATTTGTGGCGAATTTTGAAATCATTAATGCATTGAATTTCCAGCTGTGACAGTATGTTGAAAAGGTTGACGACCGGGAATCCCCCGGTTTGTCAAAACTACACCACCCCATCAACTTTTCGATGATTAGCACATATTGATTCTTTCAGGCTGTCACCATGAGTGAGAAAATGAACAGTGTTTATGTCCCTACATAAATTGTAAATGCAATTCCATAACTGAAGTAAAACAAACCAAATACCTTGGAATAATTATGGACTCAAGCCTCACTTGGTGTCAGCATATTAATAAATTGAAAAATCACCTCAATTCAATATGTCGGAAGTTATATCACATCCGCTATCTCTTTCCTGAATATATTTTGCGCTCTCTATATTACGCGCTGATAGAAAGCAGATTACAATATGGAATCGCAGTATGGGGTGGTGCATACTATTCCACTATCAAACCACTTATTGTAGGACATAAATATGTCATGAGGACCTTAGCTAAGAAGCACCGTATGGCAAGTTCATATCCCTTATTCAAAGAATGGGGGTTTCTCCCACTAAGATATCTATATTTCTATAAAGTGTTGATGATCTTTTTCATTAGAAGTGGTAAACTTAATCCAGCTAGTAGCACTTATAGCTTGAGATCGACAGGGAACTGGATTCCACCCAGACCCTACAAAGAAATCTATCGAAGACACTACCTATATATCTCACCAAGAGTGTATAACATGTTACCCTTAAGCTGCGTACACATATACGCACTTCCAACCCGCACCGAGCACGCTCCGCTTTCGTACCGCCCTCGTACCGCCCTCGTTCCTCCATCGTACTACAGTCGCTCCGCCCGCGCATCCATCATGAAGGTTACGGAAGATGTTAGATCTTCTCGCGTTCCCCGGTCGAACCACTGTTGCTCCCCGGTCGATCATCAATCGCTCTGCTGGAGTGACGTTCGGTTGCGGAGCAGAGCGAAAGTCTGTACGCACCTTTAGAATTGAAACAGCTGAATAATATGATAAGCTTCAAGGTTAAATTGAAAGTCTGGTTATTAGAAACGAATGATGTTGAAGTCTTCTTCAACAAATTAACTTAAATCCTGATAGAAATAATTTTGTTAAAATAATTTTTTTAGACTCCGAAATCTACAGTTGATTCCAATGATGTATAATTTAAGTAAAGGACTGATTCTGAATAATATTGACAACACAAAATTAGTAAGTTGTAGCCCGACCAAGCACCGTCACCACAAAATAACAAATTAAATCAAACATTTAATATTTTAATGTGAACAATACATAAGTTTACCTCAGTTTATTATTATCTTTTTGTTCATCTACAAATTATAAGTGTGTTTCTGGTTTATTTCTTCATGCTGGGAGTCCCATATAGGCCTTTGCCTCGGGAGTACCTAAATTATTTCCTTTCAGATGTTTGTGTGTGTAGAAGTGATATTTTGTTTTGTTTTTTCACGACATTAGCTATATACAGACTTAGGTATCACTTAACTATTCATACAGTGTAATTAATGTTATTTTATATAATATTGTTTTTTGTTCTTTTGTACACATCTTAATGGAAATAAAAATTATTATTATTATTATTATTATTATTATTATTATTATTATTATTATTATTATTATTATTATTATTATTTCAGTCCATGAGTGAAATTGGTTTGTCAAGACGAGGTATTAACTGGTTAATAGATTATTTGAATAACCGAAAGGTTACTGTTAAAGTAGGAAAATCCTACAGTCGCCAATCTTGGACCATTGCTTTATCTGGTGTCAGTAATCACAATGGTTGGTGTTTCAAAGGAAACTAAAATATTTCAGTATGCTGATGACACAGTTATGGTAGCCAGCCACACAAGTTTTGATGAAGCAAGAATATTGCTACAAAGAGACTTTGATAGAATGCAAAGATGGATCCATGATAATGGCTTGACTTTGAATTTTAAAAAAACCACATGTATGCATATGAGACCGCCACGTCAAACCTCAAAGTCCACTAATATTACTATGCATTCCTTAAATTGTCTACATGAGAATAACTTTGGAACTCCTTGTACTTGTAATGAAAAGGTCAAACAAGTTACAATTCAAAAGTATCTTGGTATTTTCATTGATGATTGTTTAAAGTGGGGTCCTCACATTGATAGTGTATGCCAGCGTCTTCGCTCATGTCTATTTGGTTTATATAACTTACAGCGATCTGTCTCAAAGAAGACATTGATAGTTGTTTATAAAGCCCTAGCTGAATCCGTAGTAAGACACGGTGTCAATGTTTGGGGTAATGCAAGTGGCTATGAAATTGATAGAGTTAAGAGATTACAAAATTCCTTGCTGAAAATAGTTCATTCAAAACAAGAGAGTTACCCTAAGCCAAATTTGTTTAAAAAATATAGCATTCTTCCTGTAAACGAGCTCTTCAGATATGATATCTTATTAAATAATTATTTTTCTAATAACTATAAAATGTCAAGTAGAATTTTGCATGAGCGAAGACAAGGTGCTGCTTATAAGAGGTTTATTGTGCCCGAATACAATAATTATCATGGTAAATGTGAACTTAGTTATGTTGTACCAACTATTTTCAATGAGTTGCCAGATGATTTAATTGGTCTGGATAGAATTTCAATTGTTAAGATGAAACACTTTCTGTTAAATAATTTGAGTGAATTTGAATGATCTTCATAAATTCTTTCTTTTTTATATATTTTTTCTTGTGTATTATTGTTTGTGATAACCAACAACTGAAATCCCATTGTTTTATTATTTTATTGCTACACAATACAATCAAATGAATTATTATCAATGTATCAATTAATTTTTTTTCTACCCAAGATTGACAACTATTTCTCTTTTGATATGATTTAAATTGAAAATTATTATTTTGGGATCACTGATTGATTGTATCAATGTACCAATGTACTATTTCTATGTTTTTTTTTAATATAATGTAAAACTTGACTCCTCCAGTCAAACCTTCTTTAGAAGGTTTTGGAGAATTTATAATTCGTCTGGTTTATAATATTTGAAATGTTCTACTGAAAGGAAATCTTCTTATCTTTTGTCATTCTTGCTTTTTTTTTATTCTTCATTTGTTTTGTTTGTAAGATTTCTTTTTATAAGTGTATTTTTCATTTCTGTTTGTTATATTTTTTATAATAAACTCCCTTCTTCTGGGGGTACCAGGACGAAGGAAAAAGGAAAAAAAGGAAAAAGGATTATTATTATTATTATTATTATGTTTGCTACGCTGAGTGACGGAGGTTCAAAGCTATTAGTGTTTGAAGGTTTTAAGTATTCACAAAATATAATTATCTTTATCTATCACCCACATTGTCTTTGTCATTAAAACAAGATTCAGAAATGAATAGTCAAAACATTAGAATGAATGATTGAGACGATGTGTTTGCTAAAACCAATTTTTGGTTGAGACAGAGATTATTCTTTCAAGATGACTGTATCTTAATGAATGATTGTTCGTAAAATCATGGTTCTATCCCAATCTTTCAATATCAATTAGAATGGAATTATAGGATAGAAATATGTATCTCATTAACTTGGCTAATATGTTGTCATAATACAGTAGTGTTTTGCTTGAAGTTTCCTTAGGATACTTTAGTGAATTTGAATTTCGCTCCTTCAGTCGGGGAACGTAATATCGGCTGCTAGTGAGAGCGAAATGGCATCATCACTCGTGATGACGTCACGTTCAATCTGTGAGTGGCTGAACACATTCTGACCGCTGGGCGCAAGTTGCAAATTACCCTCAGTTTGTAGTTTCGATACTTCAAAACAATGAGAATGAATGTGAGCCAGCAGCCCTCTTTTGTCAAAATTCCTTCTAGCATTGTCCTAGCTTCTTTCCGTCTCCATTGTCCTGCAAATGCCATCCCTCACACCTCACACCCGCTCACCCTTTGTTTATCACCTACACTTTCAATTCTTTCTTCTTCCCTTCCAACTTCCACATTCTCCAACTGCACATGTTATTGCAAAATGCCAAATTTAGTCTGGTTTGAACCTTCGTAGCTGCTAGACACCCGACCCGTATCTAGTGATTTTAGTGAACCGACTCCTAGTGCTACTACTGGCCTCTCACTTATATCCTGGTAATATTATTTTCTCTTCTATTTATTGTTATGAGTATAAACTACTATTTTTAGGCCCAATATTCACTTGAATATTAGTATTATTGCTATTTTCATTTATAACTGTTGATCCTTTATTAATCTCTGTTTCAATACTTTAATTTTTCTTCATTGCAGTCAGATCTGTTAATTCGTCAATGTCTCAATAATGGATATCTTTGAAATATTTTTATAATCAGAGTCACTATTACTAAGTTATCTATTCTGGTTCTAATCATTTTCACCACTTGACCCTTCCTTATTTCCCACACTTCCCATTATTCGTTTTTCTCATTAATTATTCCAGTCATCTCTCCTTATCTCACATCCCTTCACCAATCTTCTCCCTTCACCGTGCGTATCATGCTTCTCTTCTGCGTCTCTTTCTCCTGTTTTTCTTCTCAGTCTCTTCTTCTCATTTTCTTTTCCCACTCCTGCTGCTTTACTACTTGCTCTTCTTATTTTTGTTCAACTTTTGAAGTGTGATTTGTGGTTGTGTTGTCCATCCATTCACTGTTAGACGGTTTTTTTATCGACAGTCGATCGCAGTCTAGACTGTTGAAAAAAGAATATATTCGGAATGAGGAGACAGTGTTGTCGGAATCAGAGGACGGATGTCCGTCTGGAATCACAATGGATGACAATGGAGCATTTTGTGGAGCATTAATGGACTCGGGAGCCCCCCAGGGTGATGGCTCACCTCCCCGGGGTGACAGAATCGTTTGTGTCCTGTATCTGTAGTCATTTGATCAGTCATCATTTTCAAGCCCGAACTTGACTGAATGACTTTGGGCCACAGGCATCAATGGATGGTGCTTTTAGACAGGCCAAGAGCATTGATGATATGTATATTGATGTTGGATGTTAGGATGTTGGTCCTTGTTTGGTAGCAATTCAGGAAGCATGTCTTGTTGGACACTTTTTGGTCATATTGAGTTGGTTGTTGTTTTTGTTTCTCTTATTCTCCTGTTGCTTCTTGTTTTCCCTTGTCTCCTCACTCTTCTACCTTTACTCTCCTCTTCAATATTTTTATTTCAATCTATGATATCTTTTCTCTAACAATTTATTTATGTGACTGCTCAACTTGATAAAATTGCTTGAGAAAAAAATTCATTTTATTAATTTTGTTTTCTATTTTTGTAGGTGAGTGCTGTTCATTGGTCTAGTGTCTGTCACGCATTGAATCTGAATTATTTTGCCGTAAGTAAAATAAAATTCAATAATTTATAATGTGTATTTCTCGTTCAACTGAATTTTATTGGTTAAATAGTTCAATTAAATGTATTTAAAATCATAACTACAGTTTAATTCCAAGAATTTATCAGTAGTTATTCAGTAATTTGTATAATACTATTGCAATAGAATTCTCATAAGGTTCAATAGCATGAACCCTTGTTCTCACAGGCCTTACCAAGCCATAAACATTATTTCATCGAGAGTTGCTTTCAAACTGATCTACATACAACAATAATTGAAATAGGAGTAGGCTTATTGTGTGCCCTGCCATTCATGATTTGCATGTTACACTTGTGCTCTGCAACATATCACACTCATAAACTTCTTCTAGTCTTGCCTTCAAAGTAACGGTTACTCTCCAACAAACATTTAGTTACATGCATCTGAGAGAGAATAGTCAATGATAAGTAACCGATTTATTCCAAAGAGCCGACTGAGGAATTGTTACCAATCTATTCATGAGGAGGCTGTGACAAAGACACAAATCCATATTCAATAGATGAACTAGTACTCATTCAAGGATAAGAAACCGATTCCAACAATTATGCATGGGAAAGGGTCTTTTATGATAATAGGCAACATAGAATCTAACTAAGAAACATCATTCATATATCGTGTATTTATCACGTGTACCACTTGCAGAAGATAGAAGGGTACACTATTATCAAGGCTCAGGATTCAATAGAAGTATCAAAGCCAATGAGGAATGGTCTGTGTTGGTTAGGTTTTATTTTGTTTTTCATTGTTACCTAAGGTTGTAGTCCAAGATTCTCTCCAGGTTGATTTCAATTATTCACAATGTACCACAATGCCCTCTTATCCTCAATTAGCCTTGCAATTGTGAGGAGCCGAAGATGAACCAAGTCCTATATGCTGGTAGTAGTGGTTGTTGATCATTCTGCCTTCTTTATGCTTTCTGTCCTCTTCTTTTTATGCTGGTTCCGTAGCCATCATTGCAGCCACTTCATATCAGAATGTTTATTGCCGCTATTCAGACTCACAATTGCTGCGGATTGCTTCTCCTTCTCTTCTACTTCTCCTCCCTCCTTCTGCTCATTTGCATGTTTATTCTCCTCGAATGACATTACGATCGGACACTCGACGTCGACTGACTGCTATCTGCGTTTCGTAGCAACTGTCAAGTAGCCTGCTAACTCAACTTCTGTAGTTGGAGTGTTTGAGTTTCTGCAGCGATTCAATTTGATCGGTTTTATTGTGCTGTGACCTTTGCTGGAGGACGATCTCGATAGCGATGATCTAGCATTGAGCTATCATAGTCACTACAATAAATTGGATTCAAGTGCTTCTATATTGATCCAACTACGTTATTCATGGATATGTGATTCAATATTGGTTGGACAGGTAGTTCCACAAACTTTAAACATAGAACATACGATACTAGTCATAAAATAGGAGGGAAAATGAAAGCTTTCAATAGAAAACAGGAAATGATTTATGATGAAAACCTTATGTTATTATAGGAATGCATGAGAATTGGAAGAATCAGGTTGAATAATATTATAATTTCTCTCAATTTTCCTGTATTTTCAAGAATCTACCACTGTACAAGAATATTCATAGGCCTTTCACAGACATAATACTCCATAAAATGCTTATAGCAGGAGGTCGTATTGAAATGTTTTATTTGAAAATCTCAAAGTGAAATATATTTGATGAACATATTATTTGAATTGGAGTATCAAACGCATCATATCAACTCCCAATCCTTGTTCTTTTCAATTACTGTATTTATGTATATGTTGTTAATGGGATTGAAAAATTATAGAATTAGTTAATGAAAGAATGGAGTAAACTGCGCAGTTAGTACTCCTCCGGAAATTCCTTCTATCCAGTTGACAAATAAGTGTGTCAGAGACTATAAACTCACAACTACCCGTGTAAGCCCTGAGGACTAGATATAAATAATATTGACAGGTGCTTGGGAGGTCTTAGCTCACTCACTTGCTGACAGAAGATTGTCCAATTTGAGTTCATGGGGGACTGGTTCGCCTTAATGGTAATGTGTGCCTCATTTTTCCACTCCAAATACATCCAAATTAGAATCAATCATCCATCAGTTCGCGTGTGGAATCAATCAATCAATGAATGCGTGTATGTCCGGCTGTAATTAGCTGAATGCCAACTTACGAAATACATTCGCTAGATAATCCGAAGTTAATTTCCAACTAAATAGTGGCAGGCACATAGCGGAAGTTATTTATTTTACCAGAGCGATTTATCAACGCAAAAAGGAGTTGAACATTTTTCGAGTGCGACAAAGTAGTTTGGGTTTAGTGTATGTGTGTGTGTGTGTGTGTGTGTGTGTGTGTGTGTGTGTGTGTGTGGTGTGTGTGTGTGTGTTCGTAGTTTGATACTGAATATTTGTCGACTGACAAGTTGCCGAAATGGGAAATAATAATCATTAGTTGCCTGTTGCCTGGGCAGTCGGGACTGACACTTGGGGATGTGACACGAGCCCTATGATTACCTGCTATGTTAGCGCTCTCCTCTACTCTCACTCCTCCATCATATAATGCTATCTAGCCTCTTTCTGTTGTTACGATATGTTGAGTTTCGTTCACGGCTGCTTATTTCACAACATCATTCCTTGTTCATTGTGTTAATTTTCTCATTTATGTTTTAAGTTTTATTCTCATCCTATAATTTTCCTCTTCATCCTACTGCTAATTCTAAAACTTATATTCTAGATTAATTTACAATTATTTAATTTTTCCATCTATTTTGTACCATAATTTACATAAATATAAGTGATTAATCCTGTTGATACTCAAATTCATTTTCTACATTCATTTCTAATTTATTTTTCCTATTCTTTGTCATGCGGTTTCATTAATCTGAAAGATTAATCCTAAATCCTATTAAGAAAATCCATTTTCTATTTTCAATGTCTCAAGTGCAGAATCCTTCATTCAATTTGATACGTTTCAAGAATTCACAATTTAGTAATTGTCTTCCTTTTTACTCTCAGTCTGGTATTAGGCCTACGCAGTTCTTTCTGATTCTTTGAAAAAGTATCGAGAAACATTCCCTCTAAAGTATTATTCCATTATATTTGTGTCTCATTATGACTCTCCTCCAGTCAGGAGGATTCTCCTCAATTAGTTATTGGATGAAATCGATGCTTTTGGTATTGCATTTACATTCTCGTCTTGTCGTCATTTTTCATCACACTTCAATCTCCTGTGCTGCTCCCAATTTCTAACACTGATCTCTTCAAACCAATAACATCTCTAATTTTGAAACTTCCTAATTTTTCATCCATCATCATCATCCTCCTCGTTCCTCCCGTCTTCATCATCATTTTCATTTTTCCTCACCCCTCTATTCATTCTGTCTTCTTTATAATTCCCATGTCTCCTCTATCTTATTTCCACACTTTCATTGCGTTTCTGTTCCCCATTCCTAGATCTTATTCATCTTCTACTCCACCTGGCCACATTCTACACACCCCTTCATTCATCATGTATCCGTTCATCGAGTTCTCTCGATCATCCTCTCACCTGCAGCCTCCAATTTGTGACGATTTGTTAGCGCCACAGCCTCAGCCTCAGCACAGTTAATGCACGACGGTAGGCGTGCATTTGAGGCACGCACTGCACACCAGAGAAACGCTATTAAATGAATGGTGTACCCCGGGACCCCGGCTCAACATTCATTCACTGCCATAACATATGTCCAGCTATTAAAAGATCATCAATAAACGATCTAAATACCACTCTTCAACCGACGCTACTGAGTTGTACTAAATAGTTATGCATATGTGTGAGTGTGTGAGAGTTAGTGTAGATTTGGTTCAGGTTAAACTTGACCAGGGAGGAGTAGTTACAGGTACACGTATGTAATAGTATGTCCCTTATCAATCATAGTTAAACGAAGGTTGATGAGTGTCTGGTAGACGTGTGTAATATACTGGGCGGTTAAATGAAAAGAGATTGCGGTTGTGTTGTTAGACAAGGATGGTAACCAAAATGATGGAGCGTTGTTTTTGATGGATTCGAAGATCTCCGGTTGGGCATTACGTATAATTAATAAGTGAAGTCACAGTGTTTAGTCTTTTAAATCCTAGCTTATGAGATGCTAACTGGTGGCTGGCTATTAACCGGACTGTGAGACCTAGCGGCGGTCTAAACCGCAAGATCAGTGTGATGAGTGTTGAGTGTGTATGGGAGGGGGGGTGCATTGGCGGTGCCGAGAACAAAACAGAGAACGTGCTCCTCTTTTGGTCAATCATTGTCCGCATTCCTCCATCTCTCCTCCTGTTTCTTCACTGTATCCTTGCACTTTTTCTATCACTTCCTCTTCTCCTCCTCCTTCATTCATCGACATCGACATTGCCATCCTTGTGGTTGCGATCCAGTCGGAACAGATGGTGGAGAGAGTACGGTATGTGTCGCAAAAATGCCCATGCTATGTTGCTTCTCACGTTCATCAATTGAGTTATGCTTTTTGAACATTTATTCAATTTGTCACAATTTCTACTTTTGTATGAGATATAATATATTATATATTATGCATTTTTCCAGATACATCAATTAATTATTGATGTTACTGTATTTTTCCAAGAATTTCTTCTCTGTAACTGGAAAATAGTTTTCAACTAATGACTAAATTTAATCACTCCAGCTGGAAAATAATCAACCTAACATCACAGAAGCTACCTATAACCCTATAACATTATAAAATTGATTACAGTATTAAGCAATAATCAGCAGCTGCTGGGGAATATCCTTTTGTGATAGGATATTGTTGAGTACATCAATTTTAAGTCCATATAAAAATAAATTTTTAACCAAAGCGAGTGTGTCAATCCTTGTACAGCCATACTTCCTTGTATACATTCTTCATTCTCTCCCACTCCTTTCTCTCTCTTGCAACTCTCTGCCACGTCGCTCCACCGCATACTTTTCTGAACTCTTCGTCCCATCCATACGAAGGCCTTCCTCTACTTCTTCTCAAATTACGTGGGTACCATTCCAGTATTCTTTTCGTCCATCTTTCGTCCGTTGTCCTTGCGATATGTCCAGCCCAATTCCATTTTCTCTCTATTATCATCTTGCCTACATCTTCAATTTTTGTTTCATTTCTAATCCATAATTTTGTTTTCCTGTCTTTTCTTGTCACTCCTATCATTACTCTCTCCATCGACCTCACGGTAATTCTAAGTTTCTTAATTATTTTTTCATTTATAGTCCAGGTTTCGCAGCCGTACAAAATTGCTGGTAGGATACACGTTTGTAGCAGCTTTTTCTTATTTTCCATTGATATCTTGGATCTGAATAGATAGCTGTACTTTTTGAACATTGCCCATCCTATTGCTACTCTTCTGGTAACTTCTCCCCATTGACCTTCTCTCCCTATTTTCTGACCGAGGTAAATGAAATGATCCACTTTCTCTATCCTTCCGTCCTCAGTCACCAATACTCTATCATTTTCATCACTGTTATATGTCATTACTTTCGATTTATCAAAATTTACTTTCATTCCAATCTTTTTTGTTACTTCAATCAAATCTTTCAACATACCGCATACCTCCTCCGTATCATTTCCAACTATAACAATATCATCAGCAAATTTCAAGGCATTTAATTTCACACCGTTGATATTGATGCCTCTCTCTTGCCATTGCAACTTCATTAGAGATTTTTCTAAGACTGCGTTAAATATTTTAGCTGATGGTATATCTCCCTGTCTCAAGCCTCTATTCACTTGCATCACTCTACTTTTTCCTCTCAAGCTGAACTCACTTTTCATATTTCCGTAGATGAATCTGAATATTTCCAAGTACTTATTGCTTATTCCCAGGTCTTCAAGTGTCTGTATCACAGCTGCTGTGTTGATTTTATCAAAAGCCTTCTCAAAGTCTATAAATAGTAGCACTAGTGGAAATTTATATTCTTTAGAATTCCTTATCAACTCCTGTAGGACTAGGATGTTATCCAGAGTGGAAAAGTTTTTCTTAAATCCGGTCTGGCTGATTGGAGTTGCTGCGGTCAAATATCCGTCTATTCTGTGCGAAATTATTGCCATGAATATTTTGTATATACTTGACAGGAGACTAATTGGTCGATAATTCTTGACTTCCTTTTTATCACCTTTTTTGAAGAGCAGTAACAAGTTAGCTTTGAGCCATATTTCAGGAATCTTTCCATTAGTGAGGCATAGATTAAACAGCCTTGTTAGTATTTCTATCACCTTTTTTCCTCCCGCTTTCAACTCTTCATTCGATATTCTGTCTGGTCCTGCAGCTTTTCCCTCCTTGAGACAAACAATTGCCCGTTCTACCTCTCTTTCCATAATCGGTGGACATTCTTCGTTTCTATACTCATTCCTGCCGCGTTCTCCATTTTTCAGTTCCATGTTATCTTCTTCCAGTTCATCCTTTTTATAGAGGCTCTCATAGAATTCACAAATTATTCCAAGTATCCCTTCTATTTCTCTTATTTCATTTCCCTTCTCATCTTTCATACAAATCAGTGTGTTCATTCCTAATTGCTGCTGCCTGTTAAACTCTTTGACGCTTGTCCCGAGTTTCAAAGTCTCTTCTAATTCCTTTGTTTTCCTATTATTAGACCATTCAATCCATTTCCTTCGAATTAGTTTGGAGATTTCACTAAATTCAATTTTTCCTTTGCCGTGTCTTTTTAGTTTTCTTCTCTTCTCTAACAATTTAACTATCTCTCTTGGAACTTTTCTTTTCTTGTTTTCTCTTAAGTTTCCTAGCAATTGTCTCGTTTTTCTCAAGGTGTTAGTCAGTTTATCAGTTATAATCTCCATATCCTCACATTCGTTGATTCTCTCTTCATTCAAGTTATTTTGTAATTTTTGTTCACCCCTCTATTCATCCTGTCTTCTTTATAATTCCCATGTCTCCTCTATCTTATTTCCACACTTTCATTGCGTTTCTGTTCCCCATTCGTAGATCTTATTCATCTTCTACTCCACCTGGCCACATTCTACACACCCCTTCATTCATCATGTATCCGTTCATCGAGTTCTCTCGATCATCCTCTCACCTGCAGCCTCCAATTTGTGACGATTTGTTAGCGCCACAGCCTCAGCCTCAGCACAGTTAATGCACGACGGTAGGCGTGCATTTGAGGCACGCACTGCACACCAGAGAAGCGCTATTAAATGAATGGTGTACCCCGGCTCAACATTCATTCACTGCCATAACATATGTCCAGCTATTAAAAGATCATCAATAAACGATCTAAATACCACTCTTCAACCGACGCTACTGAGTTGTACTAAATAGTTATGCATATGTGTGAGTGTGTGAGAGTTAGTGTAGATTTGGTTCAGGTTAAACTTGACCAGGGAGGAGTAGTTACAGGTACACGTATGTAATAGTATGTCCCTTATCAATCATAGTTAAACGAAGGTTGATGAGTGTCTGGTAGACGTGTGTAATATATTGGGCGGTTAAATGAAAAGAGATTGCGGTTGTGTTGTTAGACAAGGATGGTAACCAAAATGATGGAGCGTTGTTTTTGATGGATTCGAAGATCTCCGGTTGGGCATTACGTATAATTAATAAGTGAAGTCACAGTGTTTAGTCTTTTAAATCCTAGCTTATGAGATGCTAACTGGTGGCTGGCTATTAACCGGACTGTGAGACCTAGCGGCGGTCTAAACCGCAAGATCAGTGTGATGAGTGTTGAGTGTGTATGGGAGGGGGGGTGCATTGGCGGTGCCGAGAACAAAACAGAGAACGTGCTCCTCTTTTGGTCAATCATTGTCCGCATTCCTCCATCTCTCCTCCTGTTTCTTCACTGTATCCTTGCACTTTTTCTATCACTTCCTCTTCTCCTCCTCCTTCATTCATCGACATCGACATTGCCATCCTTGTGGTTGCGATCCAGTCGGAACAGATGGTGGAGAGAGTACGGTATGTGTCGCAAAAATGCCCATGCTATGCTGCTTCTCACGTTCATCAATTGAGTTATGCTTTTTGAACATTTATTCAATTTGTCACAATTTTTACTTTTGTATGAGATATAATATATTATATATTATACATTTTTCCAGATACATCAATGATTGATGTTACTGTCATTTTTATTCCACTACAATTTATTGGAAGACAATTTCTCTTTTGTTTTATTAGTGTAGGGAAACTAGTAGACCTACTAAATATCCAATAGAAATAATGGGAGATGTTATTCATTCTTTTCAGATTTGGGTTTCATTATCTTACTCATCAACTAAGGATTTCATAGCATGAAGCAACTCTTGATGTAGATTAAGCATTAATGTACAAGTATTTGTATACTCATTTGTTACGCCTGGGTCTGGAGTCTGCGTGAACTCTGTCTCATTGACTGTATTCCATAATAGAAGAAAGATTGCTTATGCTGTCTTTTCTGTATTATTTGAGCCTAGCAGAGCTGCTAGTCAGCCGAGAACGCAAGAAACAGCCAGTTGATGCATCGCTTCCAACTCACACTTTTACCACAGTCATCTCCTCCATGTTCGACCTTTCAATCAAAATTGTAGTTTGCCACCAACCTTTGCTTGAAATGTCAAAAATGTTATCGCGTGCGAGCGAAAATTAATAGACATCTCTCGATCTGCACTCCTGGGCTCTTTCCTAACCTTGATAACTGAGTTTTGTTCGATGATTGATAGGTCAATGACGAAAGTCAGACATTCGATTCACTTTTTTCTCTGACTACTTGTGGTCGTGATGTGGATTGATTGTGTGATCCCACCAGGTTCAAGGCTTCTTCCAGAACATAAATTTTGTTCTGTCATGTGGTTGCTGTATTTCGTATTCATAGACACTACATGCAGAATTTCAGCCTGGACAATATTAACAAATATGGAAAACTGTTTCATTGAGTGCATTGAGATAAAGTTTATCAACTTATTAATTGAACAAATGTAGTGTACATCATACCATACTACCCTTCTTCCAGGCTTTGTTGGAAGATTGAAAGCCAATCATCTTCCAACCCTTCTTCCAACATTGGAAGATTGAAAGCCGCTCTACGATGATGATACTTCTAATGTGATATTATATATACACCATATAATACAACAGAGTGCAGCCAATAATAATCATTCTATCCTGTGTTCAGAGGGTACTATTCCTCCATAAATATTATTGTACTATTGAAAATTGATGTACCAAAACATATCCCAAATATTTGTTGAAAGGTATGCCTTTCAGTTGTTACTGCGCTTTTCGTATCTTAAAAAATGTAATTCTTGAATTAGTTTCAAAGTTGATGAAGGAAGAGTGACCCTGATACGATGGTGGGCTGCTCATTCTTTTTCATGTGAAAAAATGATTAAGAATACGATTTGATAGCTCTTAAAATTTTTGAATTCAAGTAATTGAATAAGTGGAATGAGAAAAGTGAATAGAATATGAAAGAGAGAGGCTGAGAATTTCTCACTGTTGCCAAGAAACTAGCGAAGAAAGATATATTATTCCAGAAGTATTTAGTTAGCGAAATACACTGGTAAAACAATGCAGCAACTCAGAGCTTCTATGTACAACATGCTTTGTTCTGAAGCTGAACTCTGCTGAAACGCAGAGTGAATATCATGCACTAGAAGGTGTAGAATGTAATTAGTCATACTAGGAGGCAGCAAGCATAGAAAGGCAGCGAGCTAATTCAACATGCAAGCACGCTGCCGTCAATAACAGCTCACTCTCCTCGCTTCAAAAATGGCAGTAGGCACAAAAACTCATTTTTCAGGCAGCTCATTTGAGAATCCAACGCTGGCGACACTCAATTTCCAGCTGTTTGAAAAATTTTTAAGTAGCCTTGTTCGCCTTTAGTGTAGGGAGCTTACTGACTGGTTTGTCAAAGGTCCATTGGCCAGTGTTGGGACCATTTGAAAGCTGTCAAAATTCCTGTAGTGCCAAAGTAATGTTGTCGTTCTGTGGACGCAGCATTGTCGTGCATGTTGTGTCGTTTATCATGGGTGGTTATGCTGTTGTGTGATGGTGTCTGTGTCCTATATGAATGCAAATTGCTAGCTGCAGAGGACTGGAGAATGTTGACGGTGTTGAACAGTGCTTTTTTATTTAGAAATTTTGTATTGATTCAAACGAGTCTTGTCAACTCACGATATTGATTCAAACGAGATTGTATTTTGAAATTGATTGACTGAATCTTTCCATGCTGAGCAGACGTGATAAAACATTGCTGAGTAAAACATGAATTGAAATTTATAACTTTTGATGTTTTATGATAGTAGCCCCCAATAGTGATATCAATAATTAATTTTCACTTAATCAATTATTCACTCTTCTGGTATTCTGTATTGTTCGCAAACAGTACAGTACTGCAGAACTATCAAAACTCTCATGAAAATCAGAAAATGAAAATTAATGTGAAACCAATCAATCATTTGAACTACTTGGTTCAGATTATTGATTTTAAATAGGAATCATGATTCAGTATTCAATTTAGATGGGAACACATATCTGTTTGGAATAAAAGCACAGACGATATTAAATAAAGCTCATTATCATTCAATACACAGAGAATAGGATAAATTATCAAGTTATATGAAGTCATTATGAGGAATGAATTTGTTATATCTTTGATATCTATGAATCAATTCCAATTCATACACCACCTCTGAATTATCAAAACTTATTTCTCTACAAATATTAATTCCACAGTGTTTTTAAGGCAACAAAAAGTAGAAACTTTAAGTTTTAGGATTTCCATTGACTAAATTGAAATCAAATGCCAAAAAACTTGGAAATATTTCTAGGTTAAGATTATAGCACAAAAAAACTACAATATTTTGTAAGGAAGCCGACAAATACAGCCAATGAGTCCCGACTTCTTAATCCGTTTGTGGCTTAGTTATTTTTTGCGGCATTCTTGTTAATTTTTTGTGTTAAGGAAAATCAGGTTTCCCGTTATGTTACGGTCGCTTTAGCGGGTGATGGTTGGTTGAACTAGCATTACAAGTTAATAATTATCAACGGCCGAGGCTTAAATGAAACGTCCAGACAACTTTGGG
The DNA here is from genome assembly GCF_014356525.2 of Nilaparvata lugens. NCBI lineage: Eukaryota > Metazoa > Arthropoda > Insecta > Hemiptera > Delphacidae > Nilaparvata > Nilaparvata lugens. The sequence continues at coordinate 39,340,731 of NC_052509.1, read as the reverse complement.
TAACGAACAGTGTTTTTGACAGTCGGATAATCTTTGCAGACATCTAAAGACGGCGCTGAGAAAAGCAAACGAGTCTCGGTAGGTAGTAGCTATGGTGAGCAGGTTGGATGAGGCAAGGCAGGTCACCACGTTGACAGCAGCAGCAGCACATCGCAACTGTTCAGTAATTCTGATTGGACGATGGCGCACATGTCAACAGCAACGCAACGCAACATGTCTGCACTCAGCAACGCAACGCAAAGCAACGGTCACTGTCTAGTTGTAGTGCGCAGCAAACCGGAAAAATCAGATTTCTATCACAAAAAGCTAGTTGATTTTTTCCTATAGTAGCAACGTTTTTCGATTGAAAGCCTGCTGGAGAGAAGTGCTGGCAAAATGTAGGCTATGTGGGTACAAGTATAGACTGTGATTCTGACTCTGACTCTGTAATGTGCAATTAGAGTTCTTCTTCCTTCTCAGTTTACTGTGAAACAAGCAAGAAGTTTCAAGCAGTGTTTTCGGGGGTAAATGAAGTTATTTCGATTGTAAATCACAAATTCCAAGCAATATTTTTACAATCTCGATATACTTACTGTTCACCACCGAAAAAATTTAGTGAAAAAAATGTGACTTCCCTCCTGAAACACTATCTTCCAATACAGTGATATTGCATGAATTTTGAAAATTTGATGAATAGATTATATTTTTTATTCCCATGATCCTAAATCGATTGTTGAATCTTATTATACAAGAGATTTCTCACACAGATCACAGCTGGTGGGTAGAATTCTATTCCATGTATTCGGTAGTAGTTATAATGCAGAAAAATGTAGGAAGAGCTGACATGCCTGGGGACGCGACTTGTCCAACATGAACACAATTCGAGGATGCTGGTAGTGCAAACATTGCGTGAAGCTTACAAGCACGCAAGAAAATCACAAATTCTTCTTTCGTACAATTCCAGCTCTTTTCCTTTTTCCTGTTCATGCTCCGCAACCTTGAAATCGAGCCAATTTTCTCTGTTTTACTTATTTCCTGAGAAAATTGATTTTATCACTATGCAGGCTCCCGGTGCGATCTGAAGTCCCTCTGAATTCTCCTCAATATCCGTCAAAAAGGCAGTTTTTCGAATGGAATATACATGGTATAAATTAAAACTCATTCAAACCTAATCTTATTCATAATTATTATCAAACGAAAATCCCAATTAAATGCTGTAAATCACCCCGAAGACTTCTGCTACTGCAAATATTCACAACAGGAATAACAGCTAGATGGAAATTCGATGAGCGCTACTATACAAAAATAATCTTATTCATATACGAATCTTATTCAACCTTATTCAGATATTGTTTCTATGGTTAAGTATCTGAGAACCTTTTAGTAGAAGTTGCAGGTTTTCTAGTGACTGGGCTCTCCATTTTTTCTTCGTGCAGTAAATTTGGATTGAAATGTAATTACAACTTTTCTAATCGACTCCCAATTTATAAACAGTGTTTGATTAAATGACTCTCAGGTCGTGTTCATAATAATGAATTTTTCCGTATTCCTTACTGTATCCTCTACATTTTTCTATGATGTCGCAGTAATTTTCACACTAGCCTACTCCTTCTCATAGTCAATCGCACGAAAATAGTCCGATGGTAATTGGAACAGATGAGTGCAACTCTGCTAAATAAGAGTTGATCAACGTTGTCCACAGCTATTAATGATAATTGATTGATATTTTTTTATAATACACCTCACAAATTGGCAAGTCTATTGGTGCGGGTGTGGTGAGGGGGACTCGTGTGCTCCAATTTCCATCGGACTATTTTCGATGGAAATTGAACAGATGAGTGCAACGTTGCCAAATATGAGTTGATCAACGTTGTCAACGTTGTTCACAACTGATTGTAGATAAGAATAATCAATTAATAGTTCTATAATACACCTGACGAATTGGCAATTTCTATTTCTATGCGTGAGAGGGGGGGAGGAGGTACTCAGCCGTTCCAATTTCCATCTGCCTATTTCCATGCAGTTGACTATAGTAGAATCACTTGATTTAAAGATGAATTCAAATCAACCATGATCATTCGCTAAATATTTTCTGGGATCTACAGCTTGAATATGAAAAATAATTAGCATAGAGTGCACTGAGCAATGAATTATCGTGTAGGTTTGATTATTTATTGTGAGACGATTGAAAGCTCCATATTAGATTATTTTCACAGTAATTATACAGTGTTAATGCATCCTGACCTTTTTGGAATGAACTATTTCTGTAAAAGAAACTTGCTCTCCAAGGAGAACAACTTATCACTGCTTCTATTATATTTTAATATATGCTCTACTTATTGTGAAGCCCTCAACACTGCACTGCATAACTGTAAATCATTTTCACAGCAATAAGTGAATTATAATGTTTTCCTTGTGTTGAAGACCTGCATATCATATTCAAAGCTTGGCAAACCACCATTGGTATTCCATGCATAACAACATTAGTTATAGTATTTTAATTTCAATTTTTCAGAAAAAATTACAATAGATCAGTAATACGTATTACATTATGAACCAACCTTACTAGTTGATGATAGCTATTTCAATTATCATTATTATTTTTTTAATGAGATTTGACTGCAATCAAACTCTTTGTTTAATGAACAGTTGAATTCTAGCTCAAATTAATTGTATGAATATTAATGTGAAACAAAACAGTTATCAAAATTAACATTGTTCTGTGTTCATCACCCTTCCTCATTTCCAACATTTTAAAGTATAGTTCTCACTCTTGCACTAAACAAAATAATAGATCGAATGAAATTTCATGTTTTGGGAAACGTCATTAGACTAGGGAAACCTTGATGAATCCAAGTTCATTCATTCCATGGAGAACTGTAAATTACTAATCTCTCAGAAAGGTACTGAATTGGTTCAAGCCCTGCACTGTTTCCATTTCAGTGTTTCCAACAAGTCAAATATATCATGAACCTTACCTTATTACACTCAAATCATAGTTAGTTATTGACCATGACAAACCATACCCATACTCAACCATTCAAATCCTGCTGAGGCAGTTCAGGAAGGCCTGTAGTTAAGTGGAGGCAGTTACCATTATGCGGTTAAAACAGAAGCGCAGACTACTTAATTACACCTGGTAAACCGGTAATAAATGTTTGCCTTGTTAATAGTTCAATTAATGAAGTTCAATTTAACGCTCGGTTGGATGAGTTAAAATAGCATTGCACTCAGTACCATTTAGTTGGCTGTCAGTGCATCTAAAATTGAAGAGTTAATTATTTTGTAGCGCAAGTACACGATGTAATGATTATGTGGCGAGGGGTGAGCGAAGGATGCTTGCCGAATTAATTTATAACATCTGTTGATAGGCTAATTACGAATTATAGGCTACTCCCCAGTGAGGTGATCGTTTTTGTAATGGTTCGATTTGATCTTCAGGAAGTTATTACTGAGGGGAAAGATGCTAAGAATATCGATGTGGAGTATCTTGTAATTTGTACTTAATGTTGCATAGCGCGTACTCTACGCTATGCATCCGTCCGTATCTCTCCCTTCCGATACATATCTATAAACTCAGTTTTTATCGACTTGTTCGTAGTAATTTCCCTACCAAGTGGTAGCTCTGCTATTAAAAACTTGTGATTAATCATTGTACAACTGTCATCAAGCAAGCACTGATCTAGTTTGTAGGGGGTCAATTGATGCCTGAATCAAGTTGTCGGCGCGGATACCTGGTTCTTTTCTATGAAATATGTTTTTCAAGCGGTGGGAGCATTTATGTGCCTCAGACTCATCCAATGAGAATAGCCAATTGTCAGTAATTGATGAGTTTCCAGCCTATTTTCTCAGTGTATTTTTAAGCATAGTTATTTATACAGAAAAGAATATTTTCTGTAGAATCTACTCATTTAGGAATTGAGTGTCTCCATATCTCACATGTCTCTACTCTCTCCTCATCAACATACATAAATTATTATCTGCATATTTAGATTCAAATCCTGGATAAAATGGATCTCTCTCGTTGCAGGTTGGTTGGCAATGAAAACTTCAACCTCCTGTTGCATTTTAAGTGAACCGAACAAATTTTTGGGTAAATACAGAATTAGTGGTATTCTAGAAACTGCCAATAACTGACCACTATGAAGTTTGTTGTCATAATGTATTGCTCGATGTTTCATTTCATAAATGAATTCTGTTATTTATCACAGTATAAGTGAGAAGTAAAATGCTTATGAATAGTAGATTTGGCTTATGAATTACAGAAGTGAATCCATGCATCAATAAAATGAGTATTGGAAATTGTATAATATAGTATACATTTTTTTTTGTTCTGTAGTGATCGATTGATCTATGTCAATAAAATTTCTTCAATTTGTGAGAATATTTTTTATTCATTTTGTAAAGTGAACAACTACAAGGTTGATTTGGACTATATTTATGTAACCTTATCTGAATTTGAGAGAAGTAGCACAAATAAAAAATGATTGTCTCCCTATCATTCTAATGGTGTCCTTATCGTTGAAAAAAGAATTAAAACGACAAAGCTCTTCGGAATACTTCTATGAATTACAGTATATTGAATGAATCCAAGTTGCCAGAATATTTCTTGTTATATTAATAGAGAGAGCGATTTTCAAATAAAAATCGAAAGATGATTGTAATACTGAGACCTGTAGAATCGAGAAGGAGCAAGCAAACACAGGGAGAAAGCAAGCAAACAAGCCAGATTGCACGAGCAAGCAATATAATATAGGGAAGATCGCAGAAAATGTCGAAGCCTCTGAGGATAGAATACCGTAGTTGTGTTATGTTCTAAAATTCCCTCTATCAGAATAATAATATTGTTCAGTGAGATCGTCAACTGAAAATAAGAAAATGTGTTTTCATAAATGTTACAGTCAAGCATCACGCAATACCATGCTTGAAATTTTCAGGAATCCGTATCGAAAATGAGTTAAAAAACCTCGAGAACCGGAAATTGGCCGCGTTCAGACGTCCGATTTCCAGATCGTTTATCGAATTATCTTTTGAGATTTTCGGTTGGGCCGATCGATTTTGCAGTGCGTTACCGCTAAGAGCATCACCACTACATTTTTCTCCTCCGATTTGCATGTCCCAAGCCTATTAAAATTACGTAGCTTATTCAATTAAGGAAATTGGTAATTTTAGAGCTGCATACAATTTTTTGCGTCGAACCTTGCAATTTGTTGCATGATTGAGTGAGTGGAGGTGTCTGGTGGGATCCAGAGATTGGTTTGTTGCAAGTTGGCTTCTAATTGACAGGATCAATGGTTATTAATGGGTCTGCGGTGAATAATCGGACAACTAATGTATTAAGGCTCTAAATATAATTGATGTGAGTTGGATCAGCCAGTTTGCGGTTTCTTATTAATTACTCGCGGTATTTATATTGATTAACAGTTTTGACGTCCGCAGAGGACAAAATCCAATCAATTGATCCCGTTTGATATTGATCGCGCTATTCCTGAGTCTGTATTATAATTGTATGAATATCAATAAATAAGTTTCGTAATTGTAGAGTTGTTGTGCGAGAAAAATGAATCCAGTTTGATTGCAAATGGGTTTCTTTGATCATCATCTTTAATAACATGTTCTCATACAGTTTTCATGCATTTAGTAGTTTGAATAATTTATTGTGGAAAATTTAACTGATTACTGATATTTCAACTCTTTAAAATGAAAATTTATTCCCTCGTTCTTTTCTCTATAGACTTAATATAATTTGTATGATTTTTTCATGTAATAAAACAGGAGGAGTTTCCCATCACCTACATTTTTAGTTTCATCAATATTGTCTTCCATCAAGGATCTAATGTACCAAATCATGTGAAATAAATCTCAAACTTCATCAAATTCTACCAATTCTACCAATCTTATAATTCTATTCCCTTATATGGAATAATGATTTTCCTCATCAACCATGCTATAAATTAAACTTAAAAAATTCTCACTTTACAATCTCGATTGATTTTCGAATTTTTGAAGCTTTCTGTACTCTTACTTTGTCGCCACTCATTGCTCTATGATTGCTCTTATAATTTCCGAATAATTCTTCTGAAATAATTCATGTTTCCGTATCCCTACCCCCAGTTTACTTACTTCAAAGTGACCCGACTTTCTAAGAAGTTATTATAGAAATCCTTAATCCTTGAATATTTCTATCCAAACACACAAACCCATCTACACCTTTTCCAACTCTTCATACCATATATTACCAACCAACCATCACCTCTACTTCAGTTTTGCTGCATAAAATCCGTCTTTATTTGCTAAGGAAGCAAAGTTACGCCAAGACAATAAATCAAATTCGGATGTGATAATTAGGTTAGTTGCGGTCATTATTATTTGGGTGGTCTGTAACCTTTTGCATGTCTGGTTCATCGAATAAGTGTTCATAAATATACATACATATACGCAACGATAATAATGCACGACTCGTGCTGTGTATTGTTCGGTTTACAACGCTCAAGCTCGCGCCGGTTTTAAAACGGACAGCCCACTATTTCAGGCATTAGCAATATGTATTTGGTACCAGCACCAATTAGATACGTAGCAAGTGAGCTAAAGCGAACTTTGATAACCGTAAAACAACTCTAGGATTTTTTTTTCGTTTTTTTATTCATTTTTTTATGATGCACCCGAATAATGCACTCCGCCCACGCAGACTGACCGGAGTTGATAAATATGTATGGTTGCTTCCAGCAATTCTTTTCTCCAGTGGGCCGGTCTCTTTGATGAGTTGGAATTATAAACTTCTCCAGTGTTCATTTGATTGCTACTGAGTGCAAGGCTGCAGTGATCATCCTAGAAACCTTTGGAGGATAATGAATTTTGGAATTTATGCGACGCATTGCGTCAGTTACTAGCCTCTACTTTCAAAGCCTGTACAATCAAATTTCAGAAAGGAAACGAAAAAAATAGTCGCAATAACTCTCATTGTGTTATCTTGTTTTATCACTCACTTGACAAGGAACATGGAATGAATTAAACTTGAATTTTAAAAAACACTTTTGAAGTGAAAATACACTTACACAGACTGTGGGAATTTACTCAGATGACAAGACTATGGTGTGGTAAGGGATGAAGGTGGTGGAATAGATTGTGGTGGGGGTTGGGTTGGTGAGGCGGTAATTTTGAACTGTGGACTATTTTGTCAAAGAGTGTTTGGGAAGAGAAATTTACTTGATCATTTAGGAGACTGTTGGGAAACTGTTTTGTGTGGTTGTAAATTTCGTATTGTTCTAATACATTGAGTTTTCTGCTTTTTTGTGAGATATGGAGTATTTCAAGATTGGTGGCGATGTCGGTGTATGTGTGGTCTGTTGATATAATATGGTCAGCAAAGTTTGAGTGGCTATGTGGTTTATTAATGGCTCTGATGTGCTCTTTGTATCTTGTCTGAAAGTCACGTCCAGTCTGTCCGATATACAGTTTACTACAATCATTACATTTCAATTTGTAGATACCTGGTTGCTCAAATCTCTGTTTGTTTGTTTGGTAATTTTGAAAATCTTTTCTCAGTGAATTTGTTGTTTTTAAGGCGATTCTGTATTTGAGTTTCTTAAAAGATGATGCTATTTTCTGTGATTTTTTGTTGTAGTGTGTGAGTGTGATGAATTTTTGGTCATTTTCCATATTATTCTTGGTTGATGATTTTGTTCTTATTTTGTGGAGTAGGTTGTCAACCAGAGTGGATGAGTATCCATTTTGTTGGGCAATGAATTTGATCGTGTTGAGCTCTTGATTGTAATCAAATTGTGTCATGGGGATATTCAATAGTCTGTTGATCATGTGGTGGAAAGCTGCAAGTTTATGTTGGGTTGGGTGGTTGGAGGTATTGTGAATTACTGTGTCAGTTGGGGTAGGTTTCCTGTATATTTTTAATGTTTTTAAAGTATGGTTTTGTTTAAATATGGTGATGTCCAAGAAATAGATTGTACTATTGTTTTCCAGTTCTATGGTGAAGTGCCAATTTTGGGTGTATTTTGTTCAGTTTGGAGTGAAATATTTCAGTTTGCCTGGTGTTTCCTTTGTATAAAATGAAAATATCATCAGCATATCTAAACCAGCTGATGATTCTGTCAAACTGATTGAGAATGTGTTTTTGTTCAATGTTGTGGATGAAGATCTCAGCTAAAATGCAAGAAATGGGGCTCCCCATGGGGAGACCGTTTGGCTGGAAATAATATTGGTTATTGCAACAGAAGTAATTCTGTGAGGTGACTAGGTTAGTGAGATTTACAATTTCATTGATATGTTCAGGTGGTGTATTATTCTGTTCCAGCATTGTTCAAAGGAATTTTACAGTTTCGGGAATTGGTACATTGGTGTATAAATTTGAAATGTCTAGTGAAGCTATTGTGGAGTTTTGTGGTATTTGGATTTTCTGAAGTTTTGTGGTGAGATCAATGTTGTTTTTCACTGCAGTATGATTATGAAAAGTTATGTTATCTCTTATGATTATGTGGTATCTAGTAATTTGGCTAGTTTGTGGGCAGGTGCTGTTGTGTGATTGATCAGTGGTCTTATTGGTACATCTTGTTTGTGTATTTTTGGGAGAGCGTTGAGTTTGGGTGCTTGTGGGTTGATTTGTTTGAGAAACTTTTTCTGGTTGTTTGGGATTATGTGCTTGGTTTGGTTGATGGCATCTTTTATTTTTGTTTGATATGTGTGAGTTGGGTCAGTTGAGAGTTTGACTATGTTATTGTCATTGATGAATTTGTCTACTTTCTGGTCTATGTCCTTTTTATGCATTATAACTGTGATGATGCCTTTGTCAGCATTAGTGATGACTAGGTTGTGTTGTTTCTGCTTGTTTTTTATGCTTTTCAAAATCATGTGTTCTGAGTTGGTTTTTTCTGAGGGCTTGAAATTGTTTCTGTTTCTTGTTATGTCCTGTCTCAAGTATTCTTGGTCACGTAGGGTAGTGTTTTGTATTGCAGTCTCTGTGTCTATCATGGTATTGAATAATTGGGATTGTGAATTAGGATTGTTTGTTTTGATGTTGTGTTTCAATCCTTTGTCTAGTAATTTCATTTCTGTTTTTGTGAATTCTATTTCAGTGTTGTTGATTGTTCTTTTGTGAAAATTATGTGTGGATGTTACAGTTGGGTTCTGGGCATTCATAAGTTGAGTTAGTTTAAGGTTGTGTTTGGCTTTCAACTTGTTTTCCATATAATCTATAATTTCTTGATTGTATGATAATATTTCATTAAATTCTATATGATGTAGTTCTGAACTTTCAAAATACTTTCTAAATCTGAACTTAGTTGAGGTTATCTTTCTGTTTGTACAAATGTTGAATGCTGTTTTTAATGTACAGTTTCTGAGCTTGTTTTTTAGTTTTTTGAGTAGGGGAGTTTTGATTTTTTTATACTGATTTTTGCATAGTTAGGAATAATGTTATTGTGTAGACAAAACTGGTTGAATGAAATGGAAAGGGATGTATCATAACCTTGATATGAGTGTTTTCAAGTATAAAAGTAAGTGAATTTTTACTTCAAAAGTGTTTTTTTAAAATTCAAGTTTTATTTTAACAGTAAAAAAGTATGGATATACAACAGAGTAATGGAATGAATGTCGCGAAGATGATTTCAGCATCACTCTACACAATATTCAAGTTTCCCTCCCAATTCAGTTCAAGAATATTTGTCTTGACGTCTTGAACCACTAATCATTTGATCTCATCTCTATTTTAGAGATTATAATTCACTAACATTTCCTGCATCTTATGAAAATTGATTATGATCCCAATTAGTTATCACAATTATTCTCAGTGTGAGGATGTAGGGTTAATTTATATTTTTATTAATTGTTCAAATACCTGGTGATTAGTCTGCAATAAAATAGCTGTTGTCAATATCAGCTCGAGATCAATTCACACTTGGCACATAATACACCTACTGGAAATTTATAAATAGAATCAGTAAATACATTCTATGCAAAGCAGATAATTTGCATATTGACAGATGATGATGGAGTTGTGTGTTAATTATCATACAGCTTTTCTTTTTATCTGGATATCTGTTCCTCATATTCACTTCTAAATACAGTTTGGCATATATTCTACCTACCCAGTTGATTCTCTATGCATGGTCTGAACAGTTATTTCCCTTTGATTCAACATTGGTTAAAAAAAAATAATTTATCACTCCCAATAATAATTTCCATCCAGTAGCCCATTCACACTTAGGCCTTACCAACTACGGAATCATACCGAGCGTGAGTTTTTTAAAGGTATCATAAATGCTTCCGACACTTTGTCCTTGAAAATTAGGGGCCGAATTCGATAACCTTGGAACTGATTGATGTCAGTCGGAGCAAGGTATCATAACTGTCAAATCTGATTCATACAATATTTCGTAGGTATCGGTCGGCTCAGCTTGTGTAGGTAGTTGCAATTCCAATCGATACACATATCACGGTTTCATATTTTAAACAAGCGTTAAATTTCCTAGGAGTTCTATTTCATTGTAAAGATATATTCACAGAATTCCCGTTGCTATAGAAATACACTCACTTATGTTCTGTAGCCTACTTCCTTTTACTCAAGTTACTATACTATGTAATGATTCATAGCTAATTCTATTTCCGTAGCAACTTTTATTATAGGCTATTCATCGACCATATTTCCATCTCAATTCGTTGAATATACCCCAAAAGTATTTCCAGTAGATATATTTAACAGTTTATTATATAAGTAATTCAGTCATTGTTACGGCTTCATTAGACCTTAGCCAGAAATTGAAATCCAGAACGTGATAAGCGTTAAAACAATAGCTCGATGAAAATAGTACCTATTATTGCACTTTTATCAAAGTACGAGTAACACACTCAAGTATGTTCATCCTCAATTCTATAAGTGATATGAATTAGTCTCGCATACTGTGTACTGCATGTTCGTCGAGGGTATAAACAATTTTCGCTATTGTCAACAGTTGAATGAGAAAATTGTATATGTTTATAACTTGTGCATGGCATGTGAGAAGAAGATCAATACTATTAACCTAATTAATGATATCCAAGATATAACTATCTTATTATTCTTAATGATAGATGTCAAGATAGCAACGGTTGTGCAGGTGAAAAAGCTGAAAGTGCAAATTACAGTCCACGAGAATACAGCTATGGCGAAAATAGAAAATGACTTAATAAATCAACCAACAATGAGCACCAACATAGAGTTGGCGCTATCAACTGTAAAATTATTAGAATAATAAACTATAAATAAATAGAATAAACTATGATGACCAATAACTTCGAAAGTTAAACTTCATCCACATTCATGAAACCCTCAGTTACTTATTAGCGGTCATGATGTTTATTCGGTCTATTCACGGTCCGATGCCTTATCCAACTTGTCCAATTTTTGATCTGATATCGGACCGTGAAATGGTTGGTTGGATGTTGGAAGTTTAGATACATGAGTAGGTTCATTTAGAGGTCCAACACGAAGGTCCGACTTCCGACTAGCCGCGTTTCAAGTTTGACCGTTAGTGGTACTGTAAAAACGATCCTACCGTACTCTTGTTGGACAGAGTTAGTTTCAGAGAGAAATAGAATAATACCGATATTATAGGTAAGTCAATTAATCTGTTGGTATCAAGTAAAAACAATTTTTAGCCTCAACAAATAACTAAAAAATACACAAAATAGCATCTAGGAAAAATGAAAATATGAGTTGAGTTAGCATAGTGAATTAGTGGTTATTGTTGGTGGTGGCAGTGCGTTATCATTGAAGTGGTAGGTGAACACCATACACCAGGACGCGTCGTCCTGTCGTCCATTGTTGTTGTGAGATGCAGAACAATAGAGCAATTACCGGGCCGCTTGTCAATAGATGGATAGATTGTGATGGATGGATGGAACAAACAAAACTACAACATATCAGCCAGTGTCAGCACTCAGCACTCTACCCAATCAGCCTCTCAATTATTCAACCCTGGTCACAGTTCAATAATTATATTGGTTCTCTTAGGACAAACAATGTCTTCTTGAACGAGTCCTATAGCTCCAGGATATTATGTCCAGTTTAGATGTCTATCGTTGAACAAATTATTACTTATTTGGTGTTTGAAGGAGTTTTTTTAGTACATTTTCTGAATCTTTGCTGATCTTTAAAAATTTATATATATATATTACTTATGAGGTATTTGGAAAATATGTCGTTTTTAGTATGTATTCTGAATCTTTATTAATTTTTATCTATCCACACTAAACTCTTTGAGTATCGGAGAGACATATCGATGAGATTGGTGCCTGAATAGCTTACTGCTTTCTATTTACCAAATAAGAAAATGCATAATATAATGACTTGTAATAGTCATTCTATATATATATTCTCCTATATGAATAAATAGTTTGGTTTTATCGATATGAATAGATGAATGGATTTCAAAGGATCGGGTTCAGCCAATAATTATGTCAACTATATGTAAATATGAAAACCCAGATTGATTAAAAGACTATATCAACGAGTTACCAATCATATTAGCTGATTGATAAGATATTGTAACTGTGTTTACAATCAATTATTTTATGACCTGTATTTTAGAATCCTTCACAACTCCAAACTATACTAGAATAGATAGAATTGAATCGGTTTTGATTTTTGCAATCTACTATTTCACAGTCATAGGTTACCATACGTAATATTGGAAATGGGTGATTGAAATATTGGAATTGTGACTATGGATTATAATCTTTATTCATGAACTGCAATATTCTCTTGAAAGCTAAACCTCTTACCTAAGCTAAATGCAATAGAAAGTGATCATGAAGGTTTGCTCACAAAGCTCTGTGAAAATTATTTATGACCAGAGAGAGAGAGAGAGAGAGAGTGAGAGAGAGTGACTCCCGTTGTTTTCATGTATGCATTCCGTGAACCTTGCATTATTGTTTCATGGCTTCAATGTATTATGCCTTAAATTGGAAGTGAAGTAAATTAAGTCGCCACACTGTTAACTCCCCTTAATTGAGTTGTTGAGCACAATTCCCATACTACATTCTTCATGTTTGAGCTTTTAAGACAGTTGTAAATCTCTCCAATTCACGGCATTACTGAGTGTATGTTGAGCGGATTTATTCGCAGAGAATGTAGGAGCTGTAATTCTCGATTATTGCAGCTGTAATTCCCAAGTTGAAACTGTACTTTTGAAATGTTGAAGTTGTAACTCTCCGGGCAACATTGATTCGTTGAAAGTCAAGGTTTGTTATGTGGCTGTTCATTCTGTTAACGATTATCACCTGTTTATGTTCGCCAAGAAAAGTATTGATCGTTTTGAAGAGCATGAGTGCTTTCAATCATTTTAATGCTCTCTCCTGAATCATCTAGTATAGTTCAAGGATTATGCGGAAAGAACCTGAGCACACCGCGGGGTACAATTAAATATCCAAGAAAATTGTTCAAGACTAAGAATTTCATTATCTACTGATTAGAGGAATTGGATGTCTGATCTTAACTAGCATCAATCTGATTTGATCCAGTAAGGTTAAGCGTTTTTATAACTAACAGGTGGAGTTTTATTGATTCATAACAAGTAATTTTTCAATGAGTTGATGATTTTTGAAGGAACTAAGAGTTAATCATCAAAGTTCTGCTGTTTTAAAGTTTAATATGTTTCCATAGCTAGATAGTGGTAGTGTAGGCCTATTCAAGCATAAGTTACTTATGAATCCAGAATGGAAAAAACTCATATTGAGCTGCGCAAAATGTCTCACATGTTGGAGTTGAAATTGTAAATGGTCTCAAGAAAAGAAGTGAAAATCAATTCTCCAGTGAGCAGCGTTACGTTTTTGATAATTCTGTTGATTGATTTCGAGTTAGAATAATCTAATCGACGATGTCAAAATTTTGCATTGCTCCATTGCATTTCTTTAATGAACAAACTGATCTGGTAACAGGAGAAGTGGTACGATATTTATTGATTTGTATGAAGAATTTTGTTTTTTCAGAACTTTGATGATTAACTCTTAGTTCCTTCAAAAATCATCAACTCATTGAAAAATTACTTGTTATGAATCAATAAAACTCCACCTGTTAGTTATAAAAACGCTTAACCTTACTGGATCAAATCAGATTGATGCTAGTTAAGATCAGACATCCAATTCCTCTAATCAGTAGATAATGAAATTTGTATGTAGAGTTGCTTTAAAACTTGATTTTATTTTTTGTCTTACTGTATTCAATATTTGACTTTGCCTATTGTTCTAAGAATTTAACGCCAATAAAATCATATGTATTTATTTAATTATTACTGTATTTTTCACGAGAGGTTTGCCTTAAGCAATGATTACGGCTTGTAAATTTCCCTTTAAATTTCTCCCTAAACGTACATTTCGAAAATGGAGCAGCTAATAGATAATAATCGAAAAATTACCATAATAAAGTTGAAGCCGGGTCATAGTTCATGTCCAGCCAGCGCTTAACCGAGCTGCATTCTAAATTTTTTCTGCCGTAATCCGAAATAAGCCTTAAAAATCTTATTATCTTTGATACGATGATTGAGTCCCCTATCATTCTGTGCACCTTTTTTCATCTGTAGGAGGAAACCCATTCAATAGCTCTAATGAGCACTGTTTTCATCATTAAATGTCAGTTGTTGTTGCAATATTTCGTAACACAATATACGGTCCGCCGTTAATTTATTACGTTATAAATCAGTTGTTTCACGTTTTAGGCGTTGGAAATAAAATTGGAAGAAAAATAAACTAGAAAGATAAAAGAGAACGGTGTGATCATCCTGACACATTTTAAATGAAATAAAAACCCAGATTGTGGACTCTGATCGTAGATTAATAGGCTTGATTGCTACAGTGTCTGATATTTACTTTTGTAGTTTTCTCTCTCCCTGGCCTTTCTTTATAAGTGAAGGTGATGATGAACGAGAGGGAGTGAGAGAGTAGACCGGGGGGTGAGTCGGAGTATGCTTAATATTCTGTTGAAAGAGATTTATTTTATGACTTTAGCGGCTATTCTGTTGAGTTTAAGTCGCATGTTTTACTTTTTATCTATTTCCTTTTTTCATTGATACAAGTTCATTTCTCCTGTTATTTGATTCGGCTTTCTCGTAAGTGCTTTTTCGTCCAGACTATATAGGTGATTGCATTTGGTTCTATGAATGAGTACCGTTGGTAACCATATAGTATGTTATTTCTTCATAGCGCACCATAGATGTCTTCTGATTCTCTTCACTCAAATTTAACTTCTTCGTGTGCAACTTAGGGTGTTTATTTTTTCTAGGGGGAACTCAACGGAGAGACTCGTTTTCTTCTCACTTTGAATTTTACCATGTACCAATACTCAATTTTTTGTCGGTTTTTGTCAAGACATATTCTAAAAGTGCAAACTTCTTAGAATTGGTGTTCTATTTCATATTGATTTATAGGAACAACTCTCTGTACACAATATAATGAAACGTTTAAAATATAATATAATATCAACGTTTTAAAATGAGCATCATTGTCTTTGTGGAATATCGACAGGCTCTGTCAGAAGTAGTCAGCCACCGTTTACATGTGGATGGCAATTACGTGATTGTTCATGGCAACAATACGATTCGTTAGCACCGAAATTTAGTGGAGCGACGAGAGTGTGCCTTCTGCCTTCTGCCTTGCATGATTGCTGCCTGATCATTTCGCCAATTTAAAGCTCCTCCAATAAAGAGGGATGGATGCATATAGTGAAATTCACTTCGAACTGTCAGTATGTCTTATATTTAATTCCAATATTTCTCTCTGAACTGATGCTGATAGTTCGAAGTGATTGTTGGTGTAGTGCCTATCTCATCGGTCAACGTCCATTATTAATGGAGCGTAAGACGGTGCGCCCTTATAAGGAATGTAGGCACAAATAAGTGGCGGCTGAGCTCGTGGTCCAGGGTTCGATGATATCAAGTGGAGAGGTTAACTGCTGCAGACGTGCCAATTTGCAAAACTGGAAGCGACCACAATCATTATTATTATCATCGAGGCGAAAAAATTGTAGACTCTGAACGAAATTTGACGTTATAAAAAATGACGCCTACCGATGTGCACACGACAGGCTGTCTTCCGTGAAGTTCACTTCGGGTCGGATGGAGTTCAGCAGGCATACGGTTGGCTTATATTAGGCTCTTGGATGATTTATTAGTGAATATCGGGGACCGAGCTTCGCTCTGGAGTACAAAAGCATAAAAAATGTATTACGAAAGGAGAAATAGAGGGGAAGCTGAATTTTGACAAAATGCTAGTATGCATAGTGCATAGCCTAGAACCACAAAGCTACCATTGTCTCCCCCCCCCCCCCCGACTGGACCCATCCGAAGTTTGAAAGTGCAAGGGTTTCTAATGTGTTTTTCTATAAGGAAGCTTAAATAGAGATAAGTTATTTGCTCGATTGTCCTCACTTGTAATCAATTCGTGATAGTTCCCTTTCATAAAATAGGCTATAAACTGAGTTGTTAATAATGTTAATTGAATCTAGCCCCTTTCTTGATACAAGCTGGATTTGGGCGACTGAAATAAATAACTTCGTCTAGGTGTTGACAGGAGCTATTCGTTCATTAAAAATATCGATCCTATTATGGTGCGGGTAGCATGGCAGAAACCAGATGACATCGGTGTGAGCAGGTTGGCTACTAAATAAGCTAGATGTGTATCATCGTCAGGCTAGTCATCTCTTGTTTGGGCCAATAATAAGTTGGGAAAATCGGTGAGGCGAGAAGTTAAGGACAACTTTCTATACGGTTCGATTCCTGCCGCGAGTTGTCCTCTTGTCATATCACTGGTCCCCTCACCCCTCTCCCGGACTACTGACAACCAGTGAAATCATGATATTAGAAATAACTACACTTCTGTCGTCGTAGCCTGCATATACTCACAAACACACACACACACACACACACACACACACACACACACACACACACACACACACACACACACACACACACACACACACACACACACACAAGACTCCAGGAATCTGATATGAACACCTGGTTATAGCTACATGACAGTCACAACTATACTATCCTAGCTCTATCACACAGTCAACATACATCTTATTGCTTCCGTGCCCATGTTGAATCTGTACTAACATCGGATCGCATAGCTTTATTATTATGCTACATGCTGAAAATATGTTGAAGACTGTAATAACTATTGTTTCTGCAATTGTTTGCAATGATAAATTACCTCCGCAATGTATCTGTGGGTTGGTTTTATTGCTATGTACTTGATTTGAAATAGTTTGTCTAGAAGAATGTTTGTTTGTACAATAGATGTGAAGAGGATTTATGAATATTGGACATGGATAAGTCAATTATTGTTTCCTGAACTATTTTCAATGGGCTATGAAGCTAGGAGAGATCACAGATTTTTGAATTCAAGTATGTCAGTTAGCGTTTGTATATTTTCGTAGAATGTGATCTGTTCTTATCTTTCAAATAAAAATTCTTGCATTGTTTCTAACTTGTTTTAATGTGAATTTTCTATAACTTTTTCGTTTCTTTTTGCAGGTTGGTTGCCTCCTGTAAGCAATTGATCATGGGAGGAACCTCGTGGGTTCTCCAGAATGGGATGAAACATCCCCCAGTTATGGTCATAAATGATTACAACCTTCAGGTTTGTTTCTATCTTATATCTCTCCAAATGTCCAAAAAATCCTTTTATGATAAAACTGTATGTTTAGCTCCTCCCAAAGTCCTTATACCTGTAATGATAATGCTTTTTGGAAGATTTCCATTCAGAAGCTCTCCTGAATCCATTCAGGTATTTTGAGTATTCAGAGCCTTCCCAATCAGTTTTTCTCAAATGATCCCCATCATATTATAGATTTTAAACACATCATTTATCATTTATTTGTATCTCATGTATCATAAACTAATAAATTATTTGAGTATTAGAATTTATATACTTGGATGGGACTGTAGGTTAATCACAATTTGAGAATTGAACTCCAGTCACAACGGATCTTCGATCAAACTTGCTCATGAGTTTCTTGCCTTTTTCATAGGATGAGCTATTCCCCTCTTCCCTTGTCTCTTGAGATGAGTGGCTCGCCTCTTCTAGGCGCTAAAGTAGACGCCATATTTGAAAAAGCCGTATCATTATTAGACCCGGCAAAGACAACCGAAATCATCTTGTTTGTGTGTGTAGAGCCCATTGTTTTTAGTATTTATTCGTTCGTAGATTACGTTTACAGTCGTCAAATTTGCATAAATATCTTCAGCCACAGGAAAAAGCACACTTTTGTCTGTGTGATGATTTTGTTGTTTTTCTCGCAGCCTTTATTCCGCGTTTTTATGACTGACTGATGAATGCGAACGCATGAGCGAATGCCTTATAAACCGCTTTGTGCCGGAGAAATTGTGAAATTACAATACATCACACACAATAGATGAGTCTATAGCTCTCAACCGCCGCAGAACGCGATATCTGAAAACCGTGCATTTGACGTTTTGTTTTGTTGTCTATTTTATATTGTCGCTATTATTTTAGTTATCGTTGTTTCATGAGTCTGGCGTGCTGATGCATATTCAATTTCTTTCGACTATTCATTTTCTTGCTAATTATCATTTTAAATTATCCACTGTTATTATCACTATCGAGTGGCTGGGAATTGTTCTTTGATCCCCGCATCACTATTTCTGTGTCAAGTGAAACTGATAACAGAGTCATGAATGTCTGTTCCTCGTAGTCTATCGGTAGCTTCATGTATTTGAAAAATTCTTCGAAAACTTTTTTCATTTAGCGTAAGTTTTAGACATTTAATATCACTGCTCGCCAGTGATAATGAATTTTCCTTGAAAATCAACTTCTTGAATTCAGCTAATTGAAGTTAGTAGAGTTCACAGTTTATAGTTCTTATCCTATACTATTAAACGAGCAACTTCTGTTTATATGTTTGGATGTTCAGATGTTTATAATATGTTTGTATTTCACCGGATCTCGAAAACGGTTCTAACGATTCTCAATTTCTAACGAATTACAATTCTAACGAATTTCAATATAGACCCATTCATTTTTAATATCGGGGACCGAGCTTCGCTCTGGAGTGCAAAAGCATAAAAAATTTATTACGGAAGAAGAAATTATAATAACATTCATACAGAGATGTTCTATCTAATCCTATACTATTAAACAAGCAACTTCTTTTTTTATATGTTTAGATGTTTGGATGTTCAGATGTTCATATGTTTGTATTTCACCGGATCTCGAAAATGGCTCCAAAGATTCTCACGAAATTCAGAACATAGTAGGTTCATGATATAAAGATTCGATTGCACTAGGTCTCATCCCTGCTGAAGGACATTAAAAGGCATTTTCGAGATCATTTTCGAGATCCGGTGAAATACAAACATATGAACATCTGAACATCCAAACATCTAAACATATAAAAAAAGAAGTTGCTCGTTTAATAGTATAGGATTAGATAGAACATCTCTGTATGAATGTTATTATAATTTCTTCTTCCGTAATAAATTTTTTATGCTTTTGCACTCCAGAGCGAAGCTCGGTCCCCGATATTAAAAATGAATGGGTCTTTATTGAAATTCTGCGCATGACACGTAAGATTATGACGATCTCACTTTGATACTCTTGAATTATTTAACTTTCTGTTAATAGTTCTCTGAAACTCTATTATCATTCACAATATTTCTGAATCATCCATTCTTAATCAAGTATCTCTACATATTCGTATTTAAAGTTATCTTTCTGTTAAGTTTTGTTTTCTGTTATCCTTTCATTTCTCACTTTTCTCTCTAAAGCTTTTTTCTTCCTGATTTTAAATCCCCTTGAAGTTATCTATTCTTTCCTCTCAGTCAACGGTCAACTGAACTCATCCAACAAATTCCATTCCTAAAACCCTCCAACCCTCCATTCATTCTTCTCTAGATCCAGAGTAAACTCTCAACATTAAAATCCTGCGTTAAATTATTCAATCCATCTGTCATTACTATTCGTCCGTTACTCATTTCAAATAAAAAGAAAAACCATTACTCTAAATCAAGGTTGCTTTTCCTTATCTGGTAACTTTGTCCCCGATCAGCTCTTATCAATTATTATCTCCTACAATATGCCACACAAATAGTTTATGCCCTTGACTCCGTGTGTCAATTTCCGAACAAGCAAATCGTGATTGATATTTCCCAATACAAACTCCAGATAGATTGATGTTTCACAATCCAATCCAACATCGGATTGATGTTTCAAAATAACAACTAACATTAGAATTGATGTTAATAAATTGCTATTGCTTTGAAACCGAGCAGATAGCTCTTGAGTGATATCGCTTGTCGACCACCGATTCATTCATGCAGCCATGCACGATTAGTATACTATAGTAATCGCATATTCAACGTCGCATCGTAGTAATGCATCAGTCAAGCGTACAATCACTGAACCATTCATCAGTTTTAAATGCTAGATAGGCTTCTGGATAGATTTATGATTGCTCTTCTAATAGATGAACGAGCGGGCCACTTTCTCTATTTTGCTAAGCCGTGCGCGCTAGCGAGCATGCGCGTCGGTGTGCGAGCTTTAGCATAATGCTTCATCTGTTGAGAAAACCCATTTGCATGTAGTTGACACTAACTTAAGATTTAGACACGTTTGTTGGATTATGTTTCCGACCATATACCTCTGTTCTCATGACAATTTATCAGGTTCCCAATATTTCCTCTCATCTCTTTTCCTCTCTTATACTTCAAACTAGGTCTCTGATCAACCGTCTTTTGTTCCTCTTTAGGCCGAGTACATACATACTAAAATCAACTGGTGATAGCAACTCAACTCAGTTATTTGAAGTTTCTTTCTCGTTTTCATACCAAAGGAACCAAAGTTGACCAGTTCGTCTGTATGTGCTTAAAAGGAAGAAAGAAATACGAAAGGAAAAATAGAGGGAAAGAAGAACGTCACATAGACGGTGTTGTCCATCCATATAATGGAAGCAATTTACACAGAAGCCAATAAGTTATGGCATTCTTTACAAGATTTGAAAGAATATACCAAAAGGTTTTTCAACTTTTGAGCAAGACTAGCTATGAAATGTAGCTCGATTTAGTGTATTGCTATTAGTGTATTGCCACAATTTGCCAGCCTTTCTTAGTTACAACTCTATTACTGTATGACTTGATGGTTTGGTCGTATAATCAAGCAAACTGTTCAATAAATTGAGTTGGAAGACATTATTTTCAAAAACAAACAAATTGAAAAAATAAACTTATTGAACAAATAGTTGTTCAGAAGCACTGATGAAAGAAAACACAGATTTCTTCTTCTTATGAAATTATTCTTTTCTCTGTGTCAGAAGCCATGACGGTGTTCTCTTCACAAGAGCAACTGCTCAATCTGCTAACCTTTTTTTAGAACCGCTGAAAAAATAGATTTTGAACCCCCACCCCCAAGAACTTCGTGGATGCAGTTTGCGTCCACAACCCCCCCCTCACTATGGGAACTCCTCAGTATTGTTCGTAAATCGTAGTTGTACTAAATACAATATTAAAATATCCAGTCTATGATCGATTTTTATATGATACAACCAGGTCTCATTAACAAGTAGATGACAGTAACTACTTTATATTTGAGTAAGAGTACCTTGCTAACAGTTCATTTATTTATTAAATAAATATATGTTCATTATAATAACATAATAGGCTACATTCTATAACCTTTTCCGCATTTATTGTGAAACTCTAAAAATTCAAATCTTCTTATATGTTCCTTACATTCAACACAAGGAAATGCTTGATAAATATAGCTGGAAATGCTATATTTTGATAGCATATTTGAAACAGGTAACATCTGACACAGATGGAATCAAGATTGAGGACTAGTATTTATTTATGTTGTATTGTTGGCTAGCATGAATGGAGCTATCATATTTTAGTCTTCAGAAGCTGCATTGTATTATAATAAATGGTAAAGCAGTAACAGTAGAATTGATACTAAAATGTTACATAGGTGTATTAGAAGAATTGAATTTGGCATGAATGAAAATATCAATCAATCTCAGCTAGTCCTGTCCTGGCACCAGGAAATAATCAATCAATATTTTTTGTTCATATATCTCTACTCTCTTCCGTCCCCACTTCTTATATTGATCATTTTTCTCTCTCCTTCCTCCTTATTCACTTCCTATGAGTATCTCTCTCTCAATTTGTACATTTTATCTTCCCTCCCAGTGCCTTCCTTCAATCGATGTACGAAACAATTCACAATAACAAACTTTTCTCTTATTCATTATCTCTCTTGATTCGTTGTTCGTCTCTCTTACTTCTGGTCATAGACCGCTCATTTCTGTTGCTCTTGCCAATGATTTAATAACACTTAATGATATATTGAAGTTGCAGGTTCCTTATTTGAGTATGGCTTTCATGCAAATCATGCTGAAAGTGATGTGTGTTTGTTTAGGCCTCATTGTGGATACGGTAGGCTTCGGCTGCCTGTGCCCATACATGTGGATACTATGGCTGTGGGAGGGGGCCTGAAAGCTGATGGAGCTAATGATGTCAACATATGCAGCCAGTCTTTGGATTCACTGCTTGCTTTAGATGACCACCCATCGAGACAGGCCTTAAATTTTCATTTCCCTCCTCATCATCCACCTCCTCCTCCTCTTCTTCATCTTCTTTTTTCTTCCACAAGTCACCTCATAGTATTTACAACGTGCCCCAAAACTCTCCTTTCCTCCCTTTAATCATCATTCTACAACTCTTTGAGTTCAACAAAATTTAAATCTTCCACTTTCTATTCACTTATTCACGGTATATTTGATCCGTTACTCATTCAATTTTATCTTAATAAAGTTAGTCTTTTCTCTGTCTCGCTCCGTTCTACTCCCAAATGAATTTCTCTTTCTACATTGGTTTCATACCATCCTACCGCTACGTTCTCCTTAGTGTTGTGTATAATCATGAATGAGAAACGAACACTTCTAGTAAAACATGAATCCCGGGTTTTATTTCTGTTTTTGACGCGTATTTTGTAGGACTCATTTAAAAAATTCAAATTTTCTCTCCCATTAGTTCTTTCTAATCTAGTATACTGGGCTTGTTGTGTTGGTAGGATTCCTTTTTGAATAGAAAACTACATAACTTGAGCAATCAGGTACGGAGGATTAGGGCTGAGTTGATTTTTTCCAGAGGGTTACTTTCGTAGGAAACTGTCTGGAAATGAGGTTATGGCAATTAAATTATAATTCCAGTTCCAAATCCCAAAATTTCAAGAAATCACAGAAATTCAAACAACATATTGGTGGTTGCTATCTGATTGCTGCCTCAGCCAAGTCTCTTGCTGGATGAAAAAATGTCGGAGGTAACAAGATAGTTGATCAAGATGAAGAGGCGTTATGTAGCCGCGGACTAGCGTGGGGTCATTAGCTGTAAACGAATTGTCCTTCTTCTCATTATTATTGTAGTCGGAAATCTGGCGTCGATGTTTGAGGTGAACAAAGACCTCTCACACACGACAAGGACAACACGCCTTATAAAACAATTCATCATCCGCCTCATTCTGAGGATGACATGTCTTGCCTGATGTTGAGACATAACAGAACAGTCAGTCTGGTCTTATCATCATCATACCGCAACCTCCAATTCGATCTTTGTTATATAACGGTCCACTTGATGGATGTGTTGACAACCTTGAGGTGTCTACCAACTTACAATGTCAGGTTCAGACACAACGAACGTTTGGTTCCGTTTATTTCGTAAGATATCAAGTTTGGCTGTTTAGCTCTGTTTAGTCTGTAGTTAGTTATTACCAATTCTACTTGTTTTTGTACTTTTGTAGGATGAAACACAGAGGAAAGTTTTTATGGAGATGAATGATCGGATATAAAAAGTATTTCTGAAAAAAGCCAAGCTGATTGAATAGGTGAAATCAAAGTACCTAGAATACATTAAGCCCCATACAACAGGATGAATACAACATAATGTATTCTAGATACATTAGGTGAAATTATTGATTTACAAATTTTTGCCACATAATTAAATAAAGTAGAATTAGCACTCATTAATTTTGTGAAATTACATATAATCACTGAATGTGATTCTGGTGCTAAAATTAGAATTGTGTAACAGACAACTACAAACTGTACTCGTTCATTTGACTGAAATACGTTTAAGAGTTTGGGAGATTCAATATGCTTCAATGAGAAAACACAAGTTTAATCGAAAGATAAGAAAAGTTCTAAGGGACGGAAGTAGGTGTGAGAGGTCAGATTTAAAGAGAGAAGGAAGTTGAATATGGTGGATGAAAAATAACAATGATGGAGATTATAATAAGTAAGTGAAAGAAGAGTAGAATTGTTTTGCCAAAAATAAGTGCAGATACCAAATCTATTACTGATAGATAGAAAAATGAATTGAATTTATTGTTTCGGAAAATATATCTGAAAATCTATGTGTACTACAATATAAATATGATATTCTCATGCTCAATCTATCATTATCACGTTGTTTGAAGGTTTTTTGGGTGATTTGATCGTACTTCCAAGAATAATCTTGTTGGATTGGAAGCTATATAGGTTTCGAGACTCAAGTAATTCACCAACTTTTCAACCCATTACTTTAAGAAGAATATACTGTAATTCTTCATCAAATATAATTCTGCAAGGAATACTCTTCTATTGATCATAACACTACTGTACTCACGATCTGAACAGTACTGAACAATGATCCTATAGTAGCAAATATTGTTGAATCATTTCCTCTCAAGTTCTAGCTGATAAACACTGTTATCAAGGCATCGTGCAGAGAGTTGAAGCGGGTAACGTGCTTACTTATCATGAATTACAACAAACTGGCAGTGACCGTGCAATCTCTTTATCCATACTGTGCAAGACGGCATATTTTAATGCGCTGTAACATTACCAACAATAGATATCCAGCAGTTGAATGGAACATAGGAATAATGAACAAATTTTACTACCTATACGTGTAGTTTAGACGGAAGCATTGTTGAGGAACGCTTTCCAGTGACCTGTTTGTTTTATCAGTGTTGCTTTTCACTTCTCAGTTTTACCTTTCTGATAGCTTCCACTATTATCCTTCTATAATAGGATTTATTCTCGCAGTCCAATTATTCAGGACATTTGAATTGTGTACAGTGAATCAAGATCAGAAAATTGAAAAATAATTAGACTAAAAAAACAGTGAAATACTGTCAAATGAGTGGATAGATTAATCGAATTCTACAGACATTTGGGAGGGTGTTGTCATGACAAAAAATATTTTTTCCTACAGATACCTTGAAAAGTGACCATTCCTGCACTGATTACAGAACGCAAAGAACCACTTTTCCGCTCTAGTGCCCAAAGTATTACTTTGCGTACTCTTAATAGTTTGCGTATTATCTTGCAGCCATCCCAATCAGCTGTTGACATTGTTGGCGTGTATTTTGAATGCGAATTTGTTATATCTATATTTTTCTGATTTTCAAATAAAGAAGAATGAAAACTCATTAAATTATACATTTTGAATATTATCAATTATTCATTATTTCAAATGATATTTTTTTCATTCATAAATTGATTGGTTGAAAAATTATTTAGAAATTAAGATTTACTCAAAATTATTAAAATTTTTAAATAAATTGGATTAATTTAATTTTTAATTTGAATGAATTATCGATTATTAATTTTCAATTGGATTATCAAGTTGAAAATAAATTAAAGTTGTTATTAATAACAAAATTATACAGACAAACATTTGATGGATTTCAGCCATCATTTTACCCATAATCAACCACTTCTCATATTCAATGATAACAAACTGTAGGAAAAATTTAATGTGAGATATGTGCTCAAAGTTCCTCTGCTGCACTCAAGAAACCATTCCGGCCTCGCCTACGGCTCGTGCGTAAATGTTTCTTTCGGTGCAGCAAACTGTCACTTTGCGCACTAGTTGCACAAATAACTATTGTGTAATGCCGATTTTCTTTATAGCGAAAAAAAGAGCATACAAATTGAGTTTATACTTTCAATTCAATTTATAGCGTAAGAAAGAGAATAAAAATTGAGATGATACTTTAAATGCTGGAGGTGTAAAGTGGAGGTGTTTTTTTATAGGTTGAGTATAATCAATCGCAATTCTGTAATCATCATTTTACACAACAATAAAGAATAGAATGATTTTTGAATTTGATAGCGCGACAGAGTTTGATCAGTAATGTCAGAGACAAACAAATAGACTTACACTAACTTATCCTTTCTCTATGGTAATGTCGTCCACTCTACCACTTGACTACCATATAAGTACGAGTACTATCAACCTTAAGGCTTCCGGTACACTTTTTTTATTCGAATTGGATAATATCTTTTCTAATATAATTGTTAAGATCATTATAAGAGTTAGAAAAAGTGGCAATTGGAATTTTTAAGTGGTCTAATAAGCGAGTTATGGGCTGTTGAAGTAATAACTCCGTTTTCTTTCCATATCATTAACGGTTTCGAATTATTTCCCATTGTAGTTTGTTTAATACATTCAGTATATCATTTGCTTTGTTCTAATATGCGTTTTTTCGTGATTAATGCCAAAATAAACAAGTTATCGAATTTACAAAAATGTTACTTTTTTATTTATGAACGATATGAGGAATAAAATGTTTTAGTTTGGAAAGATACATTTTTGAAGTTTTAAGAGAAGTTCTGTTAATATAGTCGAAACCGTTTATAATGATTAACCGTTTAATGATGACCTCTTATAATGATTTTAACAATAATATTATAAAGAATTATCGAATTGAAAAATCTGGTGTGGCGCACACACACAACTTTCCTTGCCGTTATGAAAATTGATCATCTGACGCTAGTGTTCCCGCGCATCTCAAGTCTACTATTCAAAGTTGGTGACAGCTGGTGACAGGGCAAAAACGCTGGAGACACACGAGGTCTGCTATCTCTTCATAGTGAATGATTTAATAGAATCAACAATAATTTGCAATAAATTGAAAAATCAAATTTTCTCGAATTTAGAGTTTATTTTCAATTTCAGGTGAAAATGTTACTGAACATTAATTGTAGAGATTTTCATGCTCAATCTATTCCACTTGATTGTTTCTGTTCAAATTGTATCTGAAGCCTGATAATTGGGAATCTGAAATCGAAATTCGCATTGATGGGGCGGAGCTCCTGAAATTTTTACAAAAATATGGGACTTGTGGCAGTTGGTTGAGCTTATCAATGACTATTGTAGGTATGGATTTGATTGAAATCGTTGGAGCCGTTTCCGAGAAAATAACGAAAAACCCTTTTTTGACAATATTTTCGCCATTTTAGCCGCCATCTTGAATTGCATTTGATCGAAATTGTTCGTGTCGGATCCTTATAGTGTAAGGACCTCAAGTTCCAAATTTCAAGTCATTCCTTCAATTGGGAGATGAGATATCGTGTACACAGACGCACATACACTCATACACACACACACACACACACACACACACAACACACACACACACACACACACACACACACACACACCACACACACACACACACACCACACACACACACACACACACACACACAACACACACACACACACACACACACACACATACAGACCAATACCCAAAAACCACTTTTTTGGACTCAGTGGACCTTGAAACGTATAGAAATTTAGAAATTAGGGTACCTTAATTTTTTCGGAAAGTAATACTTTCCTTAGCTATGGTAATAGGGCACGCAAAGTAATTAGTAAGTGTACGGAACAGCCTTAAAGCTAAACGTTCATAGATAAAACTAAGCCAGAAGGATATGGAGTCTGAAAAGAAATCTTTGGAAGCCATAATAATTAAAAAATAAGTACAAATCTAGTTCTACTTGTTATTTTCACTACAATACTATGAAAACTCAAGGAAGTTGAAGTTGGACGCATTGCGTGTATGTAGATGTGGGCCTACGATCGACAAACTACTTCTACTCTTCTTGGGAAGATCACCTCTGTCTCTTCTGAATTAGCTCTGCCACTAGGTTTTATTATTATGAGCTCATGAGAATTATGAGTTATTAAATTAAAATAAAATATTTTCTAGCTCGCAAGTTGAATTCATTCATGACCGAATTATCATTTCACCAACATTTATTTTCGTTTCACAACTACAGATCTGCTGTCGTGGCACACACATCTGTTGGCTGGTTACTGATTTCATTGATAAAATCCATTTGAATATAAATTAGATATCGGCTTAATAGGTTTCGGTTTGTCGAGAACTTGTTCTCAACTACTCAAAATCGATCGGTGGCTGCAACTGCTCGGAAAACGATCGGAAAAAACGACTGTAGGCTGTTAATGAACGAAAGCTGACTAAATTATTGCAGCGGTGTAATATTTTTGGGCCTCTGGAAGATGATTGAGATTTCATGCCTTCTAGATGAGGATAATTAATAATTTCCTGCCGCTGAACTGAAATATATTTGAAGGTTGTGTGCAGTTAATTATGTTTAGTTCTCGTTTCAATATACCTGATAAGGCCAGTAAGGTAAGTTTGAAATTAATCACATACTAAATTCAGTTGAACTGATTCAGAAATCAGTTAACTGATACTGAGCTGGCATGAGCTGAGCTTCTCACAACATTACATTATACACACGTGCCGTTCTATTCACAGTTCCCAGTCACAGGAGTTGTCCAGTATAGAAATCAGTAATAGAAATTTTGATTTCTATTTGGGTCGCTTCTGTGCTCTCAGCTCTTCAGAACTCACTCCTTTCGTTGCAATATACCAGCTCACACTGATTTATACAGAATTGCTTGTATTTGAACAAAACCCTCTCGATACGTTGATGTTTGAGGATTATTCTTGATAATTGCTGCGTTTCCCAGTAATAATTTGAAACATATTGTATGAGAATTGCCTCTTATATATTTTTTTGAAATTGATCAGGAAATTGTTTGAAATTGCATTGGTTTTTTAGTTGAATTCCTAGTGATTCTATGAAACAATATTCAGATACGGTACATCACCTCAATATTTGGAATTAAAAAAAATGGTTCAAAATGCAGTTCTAGTTCAAGTATACTGTAATTCTAGTGGAACTATGTTTTTTATTATAATTTCATTGATCAAATAACTGAATGATATCGATTTTCCACACCTTATGTACGAAATAATCTTGCAATGTAATCGACAAAAAATTAAAATCCATTTCATAGCAATGACACTGACGCTAAATTCGGTTCCAAGAAGAGAACCAGTGAGTGTTGCTATTTTCATCAACGATTATAGCTGTAATCGGAGCTACAGCAACAACAAGGTTTAGGTTGCAGTCATTGAATGGCTTCTATTGAGGCGTTTCGTAGCCGTCTTGATTACAGATCGCTGTCGTACCGTTCCAAAATATGAATAAATTAAGCGTTACACATGAAAAAGCTGGAAGAAGTATACTACTACATGGCATTCCGCCTACTCAAAAGATGATGGTGTGCTCCCTGTATAGTAGGACCAATACTACTACACTTTCGGCTTTGTACTTATATTCATTTTTTATTTCCACTTGTTCTCTATTTACATGCTCAGTGGGTATCGAAATCGCTACTATAGTTCTATCTGGGTGCTATAGTTCCAGCTATAACTAACACATTCCTGTATCTTTATTTGGTTGTGAGAATAAATTATGATGTAAGAAAACTTCATTTTCGGTGGAATTTATTACTGATGACTTTCATTCCAGTTGCTTGTTGTCCCCGATCTTGAATTTCCATCTTGTTAAGCTACCGTTGTTATGTTGATTATTGTTTTTCTCACTCTTCAATTATTGCTATGAAATTTGAAACCACTGCTTTTATATCACTGTATTTCAAGGTAAATTGCAGAAAGTGAGATTTCAGACATCATACATTTCGGTTGAGATATCGTCCGTGATAAGATATATCTCATTTCATGATCAAAATAAAAATTACTAAATAAATAATTTTATCCATTGAATAATTTGATATTGCATTCATTCAGTCATCATGCAACGATTTGCAAAATGTTCCAAAAAACATTCAGATACTTTGAAGTTACATTAAAATGCCGCTCAGCTATACAAGAAACGCTACTGGAGATAATATAGCATTTTTTTATTTCCACAGGGTTTCATCATATAGAGTCTCTAGTATAGTAATTGATTTGTTATTTTCTATCATACAAGGAAATTTATCATTCTAGGAAAGACATATCCATAATGTCTCAATTAATACTACAGTCCGAATTTTTGAATCATTCCAGTTTCACTTTCCAAAAGAACGATTCACTCAACAGAGCACATAGGAATAACAGACAAATTATGAATAAATAGACTAAATATAGAGTTATGAACTAGAATTTTCGATCAACTAGATTCCGAAAATTCCGATCAATTGGTTAGAGTGAATCTTATTGTATAAATTTGTGAAAAGAATTTCTCTTGAACGGGTAATATTCTGAACAGCTAAAGGAGAAAAATGGAGTAATACAGATGCTGTGAATTTTCAAATGATAGGATGAATTACGTGGTAATGTCTGAACGGTATGTCCGCAGAGCTTGAAAAACATACTTTGCAAGGAAAGAAACAAAGAAGAAGAATGAAATCAAAATTGAAAGCCATTCTCAAATTATCGAAGAAGATCAGAGGTGGGTTTTACTCGAGCTTTCACTCCAATCAGTACCGGACGTTATTTCGAATGCAATTTTATTGATTTTGTGGTCAGCAAATGAGAATCAGGAAATGCACTCTGTCGCCACTCAAATCCATACTCTTCTATTCCCCTCCTCACTCGTCGAAGAGTGCAAGAGAATACGACTAAGGAGGAGATAGAGGCAGATAGGACGCCGAAATATGTGATGGAGGAAGAGAAGATGGAGAAGAAGAAGATGAAGGATGAATAGATAAAGAAGATTACGAATAAGAGAAAAGAGAAACTAGAATAAGATAATGTAGAAGGTAAAATGGAGTAGGTGAATTTGAATATGGTTAGACTTCAGAAAGGATTAAGTGAATTAAGAAGTACTAATTAAGTTACGGAAGAAGAAGAAGAAGAAGAAGAAGAAGAAGAAGAAGAAGAAGAAGAAGAAGAAGGGGAGGAAAAATAAAAAGAAGAGGATAAGAAAACGACGACTAGGAGATGTGTGGATGGATGTCAACTAGCCTTTATTGGAAAAAGGAGAAACAGACTTAGCAGATAAACCAATGTGATGTAGAAGAAGAGAAAGAATGAGAAGGCTAATAATATAAGGCAATATTGGCCAGCGGTGCATTCAGCATTATACATGGATGCAACTGCAAAAATCTGGCTGATAAGTAGGAATGGAGTTTGTGAATGCAGAGCGAAGACTGCCCTGGTAATGGCATTCCCTTGTACAACATCCAATGGGAAATGGGGAGTTGTCCGTTCAGATAGCACAGAGTACAGAACACAGCGCACAGTGTACCGTATCGCGTATCCGGTCGTCGTCTGCTCACATAACCTATAACCCAATCTACTGTTCTTCTAGTTCGTCTTCTACCTAAGTTTAGGTATGTCCACTCATAGACTTATTCTGGTTTGTTCATAATCCAGAAGAAGAAGATGAATGTTGTATTCTAACTGGCTTTGAAAACAACTTAATTCATCTCAACTTGGAAATAACCATGTAAAAACCTTGTTGATGAGTTGAATATGTATGCAATTGATTCAGGTAATTAAAATTTCAAAAATTTTATTAGAGGAGATTGATGCTTCTTGAATTAATTAATTGCATGTATTTGTAGGTGAGATTCCAAACAGCGTATCCAGTTACCGTATTTTGAATTCATTCATAGAGATGAAAATTGAATGAATTTGAATACTCCCTGTGATGTAGTGTAGTTCCCTGAATGAAGACTTATTAGGCTTATATACTGTACTGTGTTTGTAAACCAACTCCGTTTACTTCGTTTAAAAAATATTCTACTATTGTATTGACCGATTCATCTTAAGTGTTAAGTGTTTCTATTCCACGTGATTAAATGTACTTTGTCGAAATACTTTTGTGAGAAATCCATTCTGAGAGCCAGGTGTGGCATTTAAAGTCACTACACTGTTTATAGAGCCACAATTGCACTTCAATGTGATTTACGCTGTATATAATATCTCAGTTCAGTGTGTTTAGAAAGCATATTATGGAATAAATATGTTGCCAGTGTGTAGCGTTTATTTTATTGATTGATAAAACTGGTCCATTATTGGGTCGCTGGCTGGCAGGCCTAACACTCGAAGATTGAGATTGTTGCGGCCGAAGATTTATATCGAGAGATTTACGACATGTAAATACTTCACGGGAGGCTTCCTGACCTCAGTTATTTCGAAAGCTGCTTAAAACAATAATAAGTTGATGGAGAATTTATGGATCGATAATAGGGGATAATTTCAGAGAAGACAGGACAAATTAAAGAATGCGATAGAAATCGAGCAGAATTAAACCTCTATATATTCAGCTATGACTGTTATTAATGGAGCCATTCTTATTGAACGGTGAGGCGAGATTAATGCTCACGATAATGATTGTAATGACACCGGTATTATAGGCGTTACCGAGCACCTTGGGTTCGAAAATCGACCGAATGGATTTTAAGAGACCTCTAATCTCGTTAAGTGAAATTTGGGTCAATGCGTCTCGGACACTCTGTTGCGTGTGTTCGTAGCATTGTTGAGCTATGTTTATTTATTGGGTTTTGTTGGATCAGTCGACAGCTAAGCCAGTTACATATGCAGCTCACAGCTCTGTGCACCCAGATTATAACTCACCAGGTACTTTGAATGGATTAACCCACTGCACACGGTAGACATTGATGTATTTTCTTCTAGTTGGTGCAACTTATCACTTGGTCTCTACATGCTGTAGTTGGGGTGAGCATTACACATTACACAACCCCTTCCTCACCTGCAAACAGATACAGATGAGAACTTTACAGCCGTTGTTTATTTGCTGCCGAATGACGAGTGATCCAGAAAAGCTGGTAACAAGTTGTAAGTTGTGGTGAAGTGGAGAGTGGAGTGGCAGTGGACACTGTTGCAGGAGTGCGGCCTGTAGCCTGTCACCGGACTGCCTCACTTTGGTCGGGAGCCAGCTTGATAAGAGAACCAGAGCACAGTGTCAGTGCTCACTAGAACCAATATTGCGGAATGTGAATTAGGATGTTTTCCTAATGCCATTTTATTCCTGCTGCCTAGCGCTTTAGTGCTTCAATAACTCATTTTCAATTTGTTATTTTTCAAATCGTTGATTAATAACCTTCTCTTGTTGGTCTCTTTATTTTTCTCATTGCCAGTAGTACTATAATCGTATACATATATAAGTAAATTCACATTTAGTAGGCTATATAAACTAAGTTTATTCACATTTCTTAAATTGTAATGATTGAAAGAGGAACAAGAACAACAGGTGCAGCAATCACTGTTTCCTCATTCTTGACTCTTCAACAGAGTGCAAAATTATCTCTTGCAATTGAAATATTTTGAATTGGAAAGATTATTACAAGTGAAATGTTATTTTTTGTGTTACAGACAG
This sequence comes from Nilaparvata lugens, assembly GCF_014356525.2. Taxonomy (NCBI): domain Eukaryota; kingdom Metazoa; phylum Arthropoda; class Insecta; order Hemiptera; family Delphacidae; genus Nilaparvata; species Nilaparvata lugens. Next base: position 39,307,254 of record NC_052509.1, on the reverse strand, counting down.
GTGATTTCGAGTCCTTCCTTTGCCGGCAGCAAGAGCTGGAGAGGCTGCAGAGACCCCCTCTCTACGACGACGACACGACGCTTGACCTGAACGACAAGCCGCGTCGCGAGTCCGCCTCACAGATCGACGACTACTTCGAGCACCGCCCAACGCATCACCATCATGGCGTCGCGGCGCTCAGTTATGTGTCGCAGCGCACTGTCGCCTCGGGTGGCCATCCTGAGGACGACGTCTTCCTCAAACCGCCTCCGCTCTGGGAGGATATCACGTCCAGCATACAGAAACTCGACCCCGAGAACGCCGAGATGCTCGACACACAAGCCATCAAAACCGAAATCCTAGAAGACACGTTAGTGCAGTTGGAACGCCCCCTACTCATCAAAACCGAACAACCGTCAACGCCACCCCCGCCTCTACACTTATTAAACACGGTTGCCGCCCCCAGCAGTCCTTACCACCAGTTCCCACCCTCCAGCTACAAAATTGCCGCCGCCCCTCACTTTCGCAACGTGTATGCGCCGCCCCCAACACCTCCCGCCTCAGAGCCTGGCTCACCCGGTGCGAATCTTCCGCGACGCACGCCGCCTCCACCTTACCCTGCGCCAACGATCGTTACTGGTGCCGCCCCCACGCATCAACCGCCCCCGACCAGTGTGCAGGCGCCGCCTCCACCGCCACCCCTCCAACACCACCATCACCAGACGACGGCCACCGGCGTCAGGTACAATCGACGCAACAACCCCGAACTAGAGAAGAGGAGGGTGCATCACTGTGATTTCCTTGGTCAGTTCAATTCAATCAATATAATTTACAGTTATTCTAGATTTCTACTAATATTCGTGTATCAAATACAAAACAGGTATTTCTTCTAAAATTCAACTATGTGACTAAAAGTATTTTTTTGTACAATAGTGGGCTATCCACTAAATAGACTTTACTCATTTCGTAAGTAAAGTATTAATGATTATAATAAATTAGTTATCATAACTTACTGAGGAGAGAACATGTAAACACATGTTTCCTTCTTCTGTGGTTATCATGATTGTAGAAATAAAATCTTTGCTAGGTATCCGGTATTATGAATCAGACCTTTTCAGCATTACGATGATCCTGAATTGAGATTAATCATGCTTAGTGCCACCCATCAATGGAATTTCTTTGGAAAGAACATAAATCATCAACATTCATCAATAAGAAAGGAAATTTTAACAATATTTTCGATCTAATACAGTATAAAATTATTATTCAGCTTACATGGTTTGTGAATTATCGTCTATTTTCAGGGCACCGAACCTCATTCTCAGCGTACAGTAGCTTTTCGGTCAAATTGTTTATAATGTGGATGTGATACTACAAAATGCAAAAGAGGAAAAGAGATACAAAACTACTTCAGATTTCTGGTCAAGAAGGATGAAAACCGTGGAAAGAATTGTTCTGGATATTACCGAAAATACTTTCGGATTGGTAATGGTCGTGTTGAAAGGAGACAAATTGTAACTCTGTAATCAGAACTGGAGAAGTAGATGTAGTGGCTTATCTCCGTCATTAGGACTCGTTCACTCGTTATTAATGAATGTGGGATTTTAATTGCTTATCAGGAAAATTCAAATTCAAGCTCAGATCCACAATTAGTAGCACTTAGTTGAACTTTCTTCTCTCTTTATAAATTGTTTTTTAGTATACAACGTGAATAGTAAGTCACTTCTAAACTTGAATGTACACAGTTCTAACATGAAACATATCAAGTAGTAAAAAAAGTTGAAATCTATCTATATATATAAATGCGAAATGGCACTCACTCACTGACTGACTCACTCACTCACTCACTCGCATAACTAAAAATCTACCGGACCAAAAACGTTCAAATTTGGTAGGTATGTTCAGTTGGCCCTTTAGAGGCGCACTAAGAAATCTTTTTGCAATATTTAAACTCTAAGGGTTGTTTTTAAGGGTTTAAAGTTCGTCTTTTAGCATGTATATTCTTCTTCTCCCAATCTCTTAATTATAATTGAAATTTCCATATCATATGTTACTATAGAACTATAATCTAGATAGAGTACCTCTTCGAAACAGTTGTTAACTGGCAACTAAATTAATAAATTTTGTCAGGTTGGCATTAAGTTGAGTTAGGTTGGCACCACACCAAGTTGAATATTTAAATGCATTTATCGCGGAAAAATTGATTGGGCACTGCTACTTCAATCCTGGGAATATTATATTACTAGCCGTCAGGCTCACTTCGCTCGCCATATCCGTTTAGCCAGACGTTTAGTCTGGACACCCGACTGGATCGTCATAACATATGATAAAAATTCTCAACGGAAAAATGCAGGCGAGCGGAGCGAGCCTGCTGATCTCATTCTTGGACGATCCAGTCGGGGGTCCAGGAGGCGGAGCCCCCTGGCTAGACGGATATGGCGAGCGAAGCGAGCATGACGACTAGTAATATATAAAAGTTGCTTGTTTTCGTGCTCTTCACTTGTAATGATAATAATAATAATTGTAATAATAATAGTTGTAGTATTAACATGGTGAATAATGCAGCATCTTTGTTATTCTTCAATGTACCTTACATTAGAGAATGTATTCTAGGTACATTGGTATTATTCATATAATTAGATGGTTTCAATCAAAACTTGTAACAGTAACATTCCCCCCACTCGTGATTTAGTTGAAACTTGGTTAACAATTGATCAACCTATAATTTTCAATGTAAAATTTATGCTAGTGCTAAATTATGATTTACATTTATTCTTATTTTAATCAGACAATTAATCGGTGAAGTCAAGAGTGATTTTTACTTGTAGTGTACGAAGCGATGTATTGAATTGGAAAGTGTATAGCAAATTATGTACACACATGTTGGTTGTGATTGTAGGAACATAGGTCAGCATGAATGAACAGCTTGCTGAATGGGTAGATAGCGGGATGAATGAGTCTGGGAAACAACAGGGCATCTTCTCACCATATAAAATAAAACTTCTTTTTCCACGCTTGGATCCCCCCCCCCTGCACTCCTAGTACTACAACACAGTGGAGTAGTGACAGCCGAGATTTTAAAACAGAGCTGAGGTCGACCAAAACCGCGGGATACCTCTCTCCACTACTCTTTCTCACTCTCTCACCACTATATCACCATGTCACAGGCTATGTTATCCACAAGGATTCTCCTCCTTCCCAATCTGGGTAACTCTCTCGCTCTTTTGCTTTTTCTCTTCCTTTTGGTCTTTTTTCATGGCGATGTTCATTTTTCAACCCGGCACAAATCGAATTATTCAAGCAATTATGTAAAAATATGACTTTCGGGAATTAGTTATATACTACACAAGTAGATTAAAAGATAAATAATTGTTTTTGAATATATAACTCAACTAGAGATTTATTTAATTTGATTACCTAAATTCAGTTTTTGAGTGTTCAATGTATTGTTGGAATGTTGTGAAGTTAGTTCAATTTGTAACCTGATTTTAATAATTTTTGTAAGTCATTAAACTCATTTCAGCTCTCAAATAAACTTTGGAAGCCTTGCTTCGGCATATTTTTCAGTAATTAGTATTTACAAGCAACTTCTTATTCAATTATTGCACTGTAATATAAAATTTCGAACATCAGATGATGAACTGTCGGATCAAAAAGGATAAGAACTTCAAATTAATGTTATATTTCCTCTTTACGTTTTGGAAATCCTATTCCTTCTCCTTGTAGTTTTTGAAACGTATAATTTCAATTCTTAATAATTAAATTCACCTTTAGTGAGTGGTAGTGAATTCATATCACGTCCTCGCGATAATTTTATATTGGTTTCATGTTCACTGTACTTAATATTACAAATCGTATTCGAGATTATATTCATTGTACTCACGATTAATAATTTGGATGATACCAAATTGTTTTTCTAGATAATCTTCTGTTATTAATATTAGTACTTTAGTTTGGAAATCATGACACACTCCATCAAAATATTTCCAAAATCTATTAGATAAGAATTGAAACATGATTCATTCGTTTATCTCAACACTCTGTCCATATTGTAATAATATCACATTGGCGTATAGTCGATCATTATAGGATTCGCTTTTTAGTCATGGTACTTATGCTCCATGTAGCTCCAATCATGATGAACCTACAATCGTATGCTATTAAAGAATCAAAAAATTGTACTATTCTCCTGACCGGAGATGTTCTATCAGATGGTCAGCAGCAGAAAAAATCCTAGAAGAACTTCATATATTCTGTTTCCTCTGCTCGTTTCAAGTAATGGCCGTAATAACATTACACGCAAAGAACCCCAGTCCATTTAGAACAAGATGTAATCATTATAATAATATTTTCCACGGTTAAGCGTGGTAATTGGAAGAGATTTACCTGACGACACTTTGAGCGATTCTCCAAGGTCAGTTGGCCTGCAACATAATTCAAAATGGCGTTTATTGGGCGAAGATTGAGCCAATGTCGTGTAACTATTATGCGATAATAAATTACAGGAAATAATCATTGTTGCCACCTAACGATGATGCAGGCTGTTTTCTTCTATCAGAACGAGATAACTATGAAATAAGGAATTCAATTTGAGGTGTTGAATTTTCTCAATCATTTAGGCCTTGATGGAGTTCAAATTTGAAGTTTTCAAATTGTTTTCCTCTCTTATTTAATTTTTCTTGATCCCCACAAAACTCAAATTTGCCAATTTTTCCATGTTCAAAAAGACCACAATATATTTGCAAAAATAATATTATCTACTGTATTTAATAACTTTCAGACTATTCTTGGAGGTGAGTCTAGCACCTCATATTTAAATCAAATCAAAATCAAATCAAATCAAATTTATTCTCAACACTTTACAAAATTGATGTATATTGCACAGCACAACAGTAAATACAGTAGTACTACAATATAACATAGAATTCATAAGCATAACATAATAAAGACTATAGTAACAATTTGTTGTTGCAAATATGATTGTATAAATAATATAGAAATAATTACATAGTTGATTTTGAAAAAATATACATACATATATATATATATATATATATATATATATATATATATATATATATAGACACTAATGGTTTCACAGCTCTGAAGAAGTCATTTTCAATGAGTCATCCACTTTAAAATGACTTAAAATAGTCGAAAAATGTTGTGAGATATAGAAAAATGAAATAAAAAAGAAAACTTTGATTTCTGTTTTTTTTATGAAATTACTTTGATATTATATCATTAACTAGGTTACTAGGATCACCCAACGGAGTCAGTATAAGAGTAAAAAAAATTCATTTGAATTACAATTATTCAGATAGTGAGTAATATAATGATTACCAAAGTCAATTCAATTCAATTCGTCTTGTTATGTTGGAGTATACCTCATTTCACATTATGATTATGTTTCAGGATGCAATAAAGTCTACACAAAAAGCTCACACCTAAAAGCCCACCAGAGAATACACACTGGTGAGTCACAATCTTCATTATTATTTCACATATTTTGCACTACAAAATTTTATAACTCATGATCTTATCGATACTTTATGTGATCAGGATCCAGGAATCATTCCAGTAAACACTCATTTAATCAGCTGGAATGGGTTTTTCTGATTAAATTAGAATAGGATTTTATTCTTGATACTGTAATAGGCAAAAAATAATCAAAATAATATCCAAATGATTACTACCATGCATCCAACATCATTTCCTTGCCATTCCTTTCCTTTCCGTGACCATGTCGACCCTGTCCATGTCAATAGTGATTCATATCACTTCACAAAAATATTCCTGGATGAAAGATCGGTAACCTAGTTGGTGACTACACATGTTGAAGTGACTAGACAAAACCACCCAAAAGCGTGACAGAATCATAGCTCATAACTTGTTCTAATCAAAATAATGCCTTGACCACGTGAGAGAAACAACAACCCAATGGGGTGGCTGGCTTAGTTGGAGGTGGTCCTTTGGGGGAGGGGGGTGGTCTCCATTCAGCAGGGGGCTCTGATCTGCAACACAACTTCCGCCTGTCAACATTGGTATATCTATAAATGATTTTTGTTATATTAGTATATCTATGCTGTTCCGTATGGGTATCCCTGTAACTTTTGGCGGCCGTAGTGAAGTATGCCGTGTCTGTTGATTTATGAGTTGGCCTCTGATGACGGATCTCGTGCATTGTAAGATTAATTAATACAGAACTGTTTTGCGTACTGATGTCTTGCCAGGTCGCTGCTTCGGACTTCCAAAGGAATTGGTAGACGGCTTTTGATGAATGATCACGGTTGTAGCCGACTTTATAGTGAGTGCGCTCTAAAATGTTGACAGGAAATGTGTATTAATTTTATAGATAAATTTGTATCAATTTTACTTTGTATTGATTTTAGAGAGTATTGTCAATGTAGGATTATTCTAATCAGGAATTGGAAGTACAGTCAAAATGTTTCAATTTCAATGTAAGCTTTTGTTGGTTTCTGTTCTTTATTTTGAAATCAATTAATGCTTGCTTATCATGCAATCCGGATTCACTCAATTCATATTCATATTGAACCTAACTCAGCCTAACCTTATATGTCCGTCTTCGACGATCCAAACAAATTTGCATGTAACTTCTACAATACTGTACCACATTACAGTGCAACTCTGAATCAACACACATAGCCTACATTAACATTACATTTCACTTCATCGATGTAACTTATGAGAAAGTCCAATAACTTGAGCACATTATAACACTTTTCAAGTAGCATAGAAGCACGTAGGGCTGTACGATATTGGCAGCCAATAATGAAACAAAATTGGCATTCCACTTTGTTTCCAGTAGAATGAAAGGTAATAATATTATTGAACAAGATAGAGAGAGAAGGAGTGAGGAATGAATAGCAATCGCCAATCACGGCTGCCAATTCTGTTGATATTTACCGTTGGTTGATTGTCGAATTCGTCCGTGCTGTATTACAGCTTGTGTGACGTGGACCCTTGAGGGCTTTTTGTTTTTAGCAGTCAATTCAAAATTCACCAGCAATCACATTCTAACACGTGCAAATTCCGTACCAACCGAGCACGTGATTTTCGCACCTAATTGAACGATATTTTTTATTATCGACTGTTGAAACGTTTTGACAATGGTCGAAAACAGAAGTCGCGAATGTTTCTTGGTACAGTAATCGGTTTTCGGCGATTGCCATTGGTCCCCCTAAGCACGCGCTCGAATATCGTTCTTTGTTGTATTGCAGTTGCGTGTTGTTCCGGTGTTATGTCTGCACCTGCACCTGCCTAATAAATTTAGGGTCGGTGATAATTTTGGCATGTAGATATGAACTCAAAATTATATTTCAATGTTGAAACCTAAATTAGTTGATTTCATTGGTTGTATTTCCGAGAGGAAGGCTCACATGAATCATTTACTGCTGTGAATCCATTAGAACGTTTTGTTGAATTGTTGTAGCTAATATTTTTGGACAAATGGTTTTTGAGGGATCAGAAGCATCCATTGATTCTTAGAAATCTACTTCATGTAATCGTGGTTTTTTTAAACTATGTTTTTATAATTCTATGATTAGTTACGGTACTTTCTTCGACGTAAATTACAGAAACCACTTTGAAAATTGAGTAGCCAGATTAAATCTCTCTAAGAAATATCTTGAGAAGTTGGAGGGATGTTTATAATCTGTCTATCAGGTTCTACGTCAGGAAACATACTGAGGCCACTATTTGAAATCTCATAATAGAGAATAATAATATCAGACTTCAGAGGAGCTTAAGTTGATCCTAGTTTTCCTAGAACATGATCTCTTAATTTTGATAGCCGAAAACTCTAATTTTGAAATCAGTGGAGCTGAACAGAGAAGACCAGAAATGCATTCATGCATTTAAACTACTTACTAAAGTGACCGTAATTTTCTCAGTTTACACGTCATAACGTATAAATGTCAAACACATTTCTACGTGCAACACTTTATCCGTTTTAATCTTGACATCCTCATTTTGTCGGCGCTTTTGGAATTGATCGAACTGATAAGCTTGTGTTATTCACTCATCACAACCACTGTTGGATAAGGCTTAATGTTGATGTTGTGATGCTAGTTTTTACAAATTTTTCTTATGTAAACATCTGTCTGAAACTATTATTACCTTGTGGCGGGTTGTGAAAGTACCCGCAATGAAGTTTACGGTCAGTGAATTTTCATTTTTGATATTTCCACAACACTGACAGAACAGATAACATCATTCTGTATGCGTCAAAAAATGAGATTTTATGCGACAGAGGTGAAATGAAAATTCTAGTGTAGGCTATCTGTCCTTTTGAATGACTCCTGGTATAGCTGATTTCATCATCTATATGTGCCTGTATATATCTGAATTTATATGTGTTGTGTACATGAGACCCATTTCAGTGAAGTCTAGTCCGGTTATAGGTGACATTATATTGGCTGACCGTTCAGCTATTTCCATTACTCCACTGCTGTACAAGAATATAAATTATCCCGCGTAATTGGCCTCATAAAAGTGGCCGAGCGATCCTGACGGCGTGGTTTCAATGGGGACAGAAAAAAGGAAAGAAGTGAACAACTGTTAACAATAATCATAATTTTTCGTAACAGTTGGTGGACTCGACGGCGCGCTTCTTAGCAAATAACAGTTGGTGGCACCGATTATGGTGACAAATACAATAATAACAAAAAAGGGACGATAATGATTGTATCGTTATTGGAGCAACAACGTTACATCCTTTTTTTGATCGACAGTGAACCTAAGCTGTGGTAAATAAACAAGTACTAAGAATATAAGACTAATCTCCATAGGATCAAAAATGATTTATATATAGATATGAAATGATATAAGATATAGGAGCGATATTAAGATATTAGCAAATTGTAAAAAAATATTGAGAATTGTAATTCTCTCTAAAATTTATCTAAAATGGCACTCTCTTTACATTTCATCCATTTGGAAGTGTGACTTTTGTATTTTATAAGTGTCTTGATGAAATAAACATCTATTTTATTCTATTTATTTAGATTTCTTTGCCATTATTGAAGTACAGTATCAATTCTTAAAGCAGTATTGCTTATCAATTTGTTCATTAGTACTTTTTAATTTATGATTCATGGACTCATGAACTCTTTCTTTGTAAAGTTGTTGGAAAGAAGAAAGAATCAAAAAGTCGTGCCAACATTGGAAATAAATAAATCCCTTTAGTCCAACCAGCCACCACACATCATAATTCATAATATTTAATGTAAGTATTAATAAAGAATTTCCTTGTTACCTAACGAGTGTGTTGTCGTTGTCCCACTCTGTTATACTTGACCTTGACTAATTAGTTATTGGAATAGAGAACAAGTTTTAAATGAGAGGGAAATATGTGAAATTAAAGTTATGTTAATGAGTATACATGTGAGGTATGACAGACAACTTTATTTCCGGAATATGTTGCATATTCATAATAATTATTCTTTCCAGTATGCTAATTAAAGATAAAAATACTACAGGGTAACACTGGAAATGATAGTCCATTAGCGAGCAATGTTCACTGATCATAATCATTTGGTTTTTTGTTTTAAATTTGCAATATCTCGTGGAAAAAGTAGAACTAGTTTTGCCAAAATACTATCCAGAGAAAAAAAGCATTTGATATCGATAAAAACAAATAGAATTCAAAGGAAGCTACCTGATTGCCGTTCAAGCTCAAACCATTGCGGAGGTCTAACTCCACTCATCATTGAAAAACCAATTATTAGCCGTATTCCCAATATCTAGTGCACATATCTGGGAAACGTTCCCCTGTTTCTCTGTTGTAATGAAATTTCTGATTTATGATTCATAAACACATTTTCATTCATTAATGGTCATCATTCCAACTCCACTCATCATTGAAAAACCTATTAGGTCTATTCCCAATACCTATTTCACACATTCTGGGAAACGTTCAGAATCAGTTCACTTTGCAAAATGCTCACATCCTTGAAAAACCGAAAATTCAATTGAAAATTTTGCATTTTTGAATTTGCACTTGACTAATTATTAGGTTTTCTCTTACTTCGTTATAACTTGAAATTAAAATTAAAGAATGTGAGCCAATTATCTCATACAATCTTGGAGGAAATTATTTACCTTGATATTGCACAATTGATTTGTGTTTATCGTATCAAGAAGCATCATCTTATTCCAATTTTAGTTAGCCTAATTTGAATATTTGAGATTTTTCATATGTGTTCTAGATATTTTTAATATTATCATAAAAAATTATCCCTCCAGTTTGAGATTCCAATTCATTTCATAGTTGTTGAGTTCTTCCAACTTATTCGGCTGTATTGGGAGCTAGAACACTTCTAATTTCAATGTGTACCAGCAGATTCAGTTCGACCAAGACTTGAGCTTCTAGTGAGAGTTGAAAAGAGTTTGAGCGATGAGTGATGAATTGAGAGATGTTTAATGCCGTTAGAATCAGAGAAAAGGAACTGATAGGAAATGGATTATAGTTCGAAGATGGGTGATGACTGCTATAATTATTATCTTTTGAGAAGTGGCTCCAATGTAGAGGCTGCTGTCAGAAATAGAATGGACAGGTGAGATTAAACTGTCTTGTCAGCATTTAATGCCATCGATGAGCCACTCTTCTGCATAATTACTTGCAATATTTCGAGGTGAGCGGTGAATGTTGAAAGTGTGCAATGCACATTCATGTCGACAGACGGTTAGGCCTATTAATGGACTGTCTGCTAATCTAATCGTTTTCTAATCGAGTATAAAGGACGTATAACCTCAGTTAAAACCTATCGAAAACTTAGTCAATCATATCTGTGTTTCACAAACAATTTCTATAAAACTGTGATATCGTCTGCTTGCTCCTCTCTGATTGATATTTCATAGATACACTGTGGTGAAATCCTGCTTCCCCATTACTTTTTTATGAAATCCATCGTCTCACAGATTGCAGGCCAGGTTTTACTCTTAATGAAGACATTCCGGATAGTTTCTATCTTCACAAAACTCTAACTTGTCAAACCTGAGTCGTCCGTTCAGCTTTAAATGTCACTCTTGTGGAGTGCCGATAGTAAGTTATGGAGATATCCGTTTCAAAATGTGTAATTTGAATACACTAGTTGACACACACTGTATGGCCGTATTTTTGTGTTTTTCTTTCTTTTTCGGTCAGGAACGACAAGCCCAATTAGTGAAAATCAAAGAACTCCGTCATTCATCAGCATGTACCACGTTTGTGTACAGTAAAACAGATCGTAAAGTTTGGTCAGAAAATTGAAAAGAGTGATATTTGACTATTTTCAAATGACGAAATTTGAAAATCAAACCTGTATGTTATCAGTGGATGAATTCTTAAAGTGTCCAATTGAAGGATTTCCTATATAATTATGTTTATTGGATTTTGTGACAGGTTTTCAACTTGCAATGTGCTGGTTCCATTTCAATTTGATCATGTCGTCCGATAACAGGAGCATCGACAGTTCGATGATTGATTTTAGATATAAGTCGATTTCAGATTCCAGGTATACTTTCAATATCAACATTGAATTTTTTATTGTTACGGAAAACTGAGAAGTATTTAAAAAGAATTGAGTTTGGAATTGGATTAATTCAGGCGTTATCAATCACTAACTCTAATAATAGAGAAAATATCCCATAGGTCGTTTATGTTCCAAATTTAAAGTCGATTTTTAGTCAACTCGAGCCAATTACTGTCGCCCGGGTGAGATTGTATAAGAACGGCACAGTATGATTATCACATAGCTTCAGTTTACTTTCCTACCTCCTAATTCGCCCTAGAGTAAGAATAATGTGGAAATCAATGAATAAGTCAGTCATAATACAGTATCACAGTGACTCAAGAGGTGACTTTTCTTGCTTAGTAAAGTAGAATACATTACCAGAAAATATTCCTACTCATCATTGCAATCGAAGTTATCTGAAGTAATTGCTCTTATAACTCCAAAATTGTTTTCCGATTTAATCAAATCAATTTATTCTCACAATTTACAAATAATACAGAACAGTTACAGTACATTCTTATGTACCCTCACGTTGTGAGAAACTCACATGTAGGCTTAAGCCTGTGTTTGTGAGGGTCTGGTGTAATTCGCTGAATCTAAAATCGATAAACTAAATTATGAAAATTAATATTATATTAAACTAAATTTGAGAAAAATATGATATGAATAAATGTTGATATTATAGAGAAAAAAACAAATAATTGGCTGCAGAAACAGCCAGTTATAATTAATGACTAAAAATTATTAGTAAAACTAAAAAGATAGATACACTATCAGCAATGCAACTAAAGTTATAAAGTTATAAGTTATAAAGAATTTTTCAAAACCTGAAATGAATTATGGTGATGACGATGGACGATCTAATCAAAAACATTAAATGTTATAACAGTAAACTACACTGGCTAAAAAAAAGAACTATTTAAGGACCACAGACAAGATTACCAAGTTCCACATTCCCTTCCTATATACAGAGAGAAGCACGCGTTCAGACTCCTCTTGGTCACTTATAATTAACCACTTTTCAACAAGTCGCTCTTCAAAGTTGTGTTATTCAAGATAAAACACATTGATGATGATGGTGATTATGATGATGATGGTTGTAACAATAATAATAATAATAATAATAATAATAATAATCCTTTCCTTTCCTTTCCTTTTTCATTCGTCCTGGTACCCCCAGAAGAAGGGAGTTTATTATAGAAAATATAACAAACAAAAATGAAAAATACACTTATAAAAAGAAATCTTACAAACAAAACAAATGAAGAATAATAAAAAAAAGCAAGAATGACAAAAGATAAGAAGATTCCCTTTCAGTAGAACATTTCAAATATTACAAACCAGACGAATTATAAATTCTCCAAAACCTTCTAAAGAAGGTTTGACTGGAGGAGTCAAGTTTTACATTATATTAAAAAAAAACATAGAAATAGTACATTGATACAATCAATCTTGATACAATCAAAATTAATTGATACATTGATAATAATTCATTTAATTGTATTGTGTAGCAATAAAATAATAAAACAATGGGATTTCAGTTGTTGCTTATCACAAACAATAATACACAAGAAAAAATATATATAAAAAAAGAAAGAATTTATGAAAATCATTCAAATTCACTCAAATTATTTAAAGAGTTGCTAGTTGTTGACTCCTTCATTGCTGGTCAGGCGAGTGCTAAGCAGAGGAATCTATCCATTGCCTGGATAGATTATGCAAAAGCCTTTGACTCCGTCCCACACAGTTGGCTGGTGCATGTTCTCCAACTTTATAAAGTCAGTTCAGGTATTGTCAACTTTTTGAAGCTAGCCATGACTGAGTGGAGTGTCAGGCTGTGTATTGGGGATGGAGTGGGTCAATTTCAAACAGGTGCTATCAAGGTTGTCAGAGGAATTTACCAGGGTGACAGTCTGAGCCCTCTCTGGTTCTGCCTGGCCTTAAATCCTCTTAGTTTGTTGCTAAGAAATTCCCCATATGGATATAAGCTCAATGTTTCAAGAGAGCTTACAGTATCACACAGTTTCTATATGGATGACCTGAAACTTTATGCCAAGTCACCAGAGCAGCTTGAGAATTTGCTTCAGCTAGTCACTACTTTCAGCCAGAGCATCAAAATGAAATTAGGATTGGAGAAGTGTGCAGTACTGCATGTGAAGATAGGTAAAGTAGTAAATACAGCTGAAGGGATGTTGACACTGGAAAATGAAATAGGGCAGTTGCAAATAGGACAGACATATAAATACTTGGGACTCCACCAGCATTTGAAAATCTCCCGTGTTGAAGTGTTCAGCCGCTTGGAAATTGAATTTAAGAGAAGACTAAGTAAAGTCATGAAATCTAAATTGCCTTCAAAGCATCTGATTAAGGCAATAAATTCTTGGGTTATTCCATCTCTGACCTACAGTTTTGGTGTTCTGAAGTGGTCTGACACTCGTCTGGAACAAATGGACAGGCTTGTGAGGACTCAAATGACGAAAAACAGGGTGCATCACCCAAGATCATCGATGAGTCGTCTATATATGCCAAGGAAGCTGGGTGGCAGGGGCTTGTCCAGGGTTTCAGATCTGTGTGCAAAACAAGAGAAAAGACTAAGAGAGTATTTCATTTCTGCTAACACAAATCTTCTCAGGGAAGTGTGCCGACTGGATGAAAATTATACTGCACTTAACCTGAGGAATCCTAATGGTCGAGAGCCCTTGACAGTGCATGATTACAAGGCAGAATGGCAACAGAGGGAACTGCATGGGCGCTACTGTAAGCATCTGAACTCTGATCATAATAATCATGACCTTTCAAGCAGGTGGCTGACAGATGGAAATCTTTTCCCAGAAACAGAAGGCTTTATAATTGCTATGCAGGATCAGGTTGTCGCTACCAATGCCTATAGAAGACATATCATCAGAGATCTGAGCATAAGTGATAAATGCAGGCTTTGTAACGCTGCAGTAGAAAGTATTCAGCACATAGTTGCAGGCTGCTCAATATTGGCACCAAAAGAGTATTTGAGGCGACATAATAATGTTGCAAAAATAGTGCACCTGAAATTGCAGCAGGAATTTGACTTCTTTGAAGAAATGCCCCCATACTATTCTTACTCTCCTCCTGCATTTATTGAGAGAAACCAGATTAAGATCTATTGGGATGTTCAAATGATCACTGACAGGCAAGTCATTCATAACAAGCCTGACATCCTAATGTTGAACATGAATGAAAAAGAAGCCTTGATAATTGATGTAGCCATACCAGCAGATGAAAATTGTCAAAGAACAAGAGGTGAGAAATTGAGGAAGTATCAAGAGCTAGCATTTGAGCTCAAAGATATGTATGGGCTCAATAATGTTAGAATAATCCCAATCGTAATATCTGTGAATGGTCTGGTTCTTAATTCAACAGTGGAGAGCTGTAAGGCTATTGATGTCTCAGAAACTCTGGTAGGGAAAATGCAGAAGTCTGTTCTGCTTGATACAGCTCGCATAGTACGCCAAACGCTCCAACATATTTGGTAAAATACTCCATCAATAATAGAAAATAATGCCAAGAGGTTGCATAAATTTTGCCCCTCTTCGCATAAGCTATCCGCAACTGCGTGAAAAAGAGAATAATAATAATAATAATAATAATAATAATAAATAATAATAATAATATAATAATAATAATAATAATAATAATAATAATAGTTCAAGTCTTTAGAATTCTAGTATTCAGCTTTATCATATGAAGAGAAACAGGAGAATTTAATCCTAGTCAGTAGAATTTGTGTGAATAATTTTCTGATTTACTCTTCCTCTATGCCTTCCTCCTCCACTCTCCCCCTTTCTTCTCGAACTCATTACCTAATTTTCAACTGCGATATCCACTACTATAATTCATTCTCCATTCACTTCTTATTTTTCCATTTTCCGAATTCTCCATTCCATACTCGCACCATTTTTCAAGCCCCCTTACCTCTTCCACGAGCATTTCCCCTTGGCTTGCGATGGTGATCGCTCGCCTGCAAGAAGACCCTACTCCTACTTTATTATGAAGACTAAACCTCCTGACTGTAGTCATTTATTTTTAGTCGGTTTTATTAGTTGTACACTGCGCACTCTCCACATGTAATTTATCATAGTCAACTGTATCCATTGTTTAATAGCAGACATCGCAGACAAGATGTCGGATACATGAAAGAGCGAATGGGTCTCGATACTCGATACTCTCCATACCAACATCTATCTCTTCATCACTCTGCTCTGGCGCTCACATACATCATTCATTATTCATCCTCATTTCGGCCCCATTTTTGTTGTTTCTCATTCAAGCGCCATGATACTCATTACTACTCATAATTTATGTAAGTTCCACATGTGAACATAACATATAGCTTACTGTTAGTCAGCTTACTATGTTTGATAAATGAGCGTACAACGGTCAGTAACTTGAGGTCCGTTACTATTACATATGCAAGGAGAGGAAGAAGGGCTCCTCATAGGTGATGAAAGGAGGAAAAAAGACATATGAGATGAGAGGGAGGAAAGAGACAAGTTAAAACAGAGAGAAGTTTTATTGTTGTCATAATTATGTTGATTTGCGAAAGTATTTTTTAGGGCTACTTGAACTGTTTAATTATTATAGAAATCACTAGTACCTTTTTTAAACTTTACCATTTAAACATTACTAGTTTCAGCACTCATGTCATTTTTAAATGTCAAATTCCTTTTTTTTCGACACATGAAAATGACATTAGTACTGGAAATAAGAAAGTATGAAGAGGGTACTAATGATTTTCATAATAATTAAATGTTGATTCGAATATCTCTCTCTGTCTTGCCGGTGGATTATTTTAGCTCTGATTCAAGACAGTAATGATCGTTTGCCTCTTTTTGATTCTCTCGTAGACATTTTTTATGAGTTGACATTGTACATTGAGGTATCGAAAGATTAGAATAAGCTTGTTTCCAATTGGTGATTGTTTTTGCTATAACTCGTGAATAATAATTCAGAGAAACCCATGTTCTACTTTTGATATGTTACCCTAAAAATTTAACATAACTTACATTTATGATGAACCGCTCTACAAAGGTGAATCAAACAATGACTAAGTACATTAGTACCGTATTGTATTAACCTTGAATGAACCTATTTCTTTTAGAACACTTGTAATCTATATGAACAGCATCTGATTTTTGATAGCAGGTGAAACCGGTTTGAATAAATGCACCCTGATAACTCCTCAATAAGAAACGGCATTCTATTAATTCGGTGCAATGTTATAACCATGAGGTTACTATAACCATGCAAACTGGTTCCAAGGCTGCCGATTTTTTGCGGCTGCTGCATAGTTCTCAGACTCAAGTGCAAACTGGATGAAATATTTTCGTGCTTGAATCTTGCTCCACAAGCAACAACAATTTGTGCCCATTCCTTCATGAATGAACTGGGCCGCTATAAGCTGATGTCTGTCTGAATTTCCCATTCATTAAAGTTAATTCTGTCTAGTCTAGTCACAGTTTGTTTGACCTTTGCAAAGTTTTTCATCGATCAGGGTGTCTCTTAAGCTGACTTAATGTCATAGTCATCTATAATATGAATGTTGGTAAAAATTGGGATCCGTTATAAATAGGTCTACTTCCGTTTTCAGTCGTAATGCTGTGATCATTCAACTAACTATAAATATAAAGGGGATGCTGGTTATTATTAATAATTATTTATCTATATATTAACAAGATATGATTTCATTCATAACAATCTTATTAGTTCTATTGTTAGCTAAAATAATGTTTTTTCTTCCAAGTACTATTTCGTGTTTGGAAGAACTATAGAAATTCCTCCATTAATTGTTCCATGTACTGTACATTCAAAGAAGTGTATTCACAAATTTCCAGAGAAAAATCTTGTAGACTCATTCTCCTCCTACATAAATAAAAGGATTTTTATAAATCTATAATGAAATGTCATGTTTCTAGCTAAGTAATAAAATAAAAACGGAGAACAATTTGATTGATAATCAAAGTAAATTACCGTATAATTTATGAGTTATTGCACACTGTAATCGAGAGTGCGCGTGTGTTTGTGTGTGCCCATACTGCATTTTTCATCTTAAATGTTTTCTAGACAAATAAATTTAGCCTTTAAAATCAATGAATATCACAATTTATACTAGTCATGAAAAAGTCATAGAAAAATCATTCACTGGGTTCTTGAAGGAATGATAATGGTTATTTGAAAATATTATTGAAGAATAAATTGTGTTTGGTGATTGAGATAGAGCATAGAGGGGCAAACCCATCCCACTAATTGAAAATTCAAATCATGATTTTATAATCGAGCCTTCTCCAGATAATGCCAGTGATTGGACAATTCTGCAAAACCAATAAAACAATGAATAAATTCAGACAACTCAAATAATAGAGATCTATCATGTAATCACACAATACCATGACTACATTGTGACCACCTACGGTATGCATGCCATATAATTACGACTGTCTGGAAGTTAGTTCAGATTTAATATTTTCCTCAATCAATACTGCAGTTGTGAGGGTTCAATGTCTGCATCCTATGCACGAGCACATTTTTCGCCATTCTACTCGTAAAAAACCCGATTCGAATTTCCTGCAACTTGTATTTATTGACCGCATGCTATGCTAACCACCTGAAATTTATGCTGTTGACTCGATGATTTCGTATTATTTATTATTCCGGTTTGTAACTGTATCGTAGGACATGATTTCTAACGCATGGTAGCGATATAATTTATAGTCTAGGCTACTGCAGGTTTTGCAAAATGCATGTAAAAAGTTATTTTGGCAGAAACCGTTCATTTGCTACCTGAAAATTTGGAGGGCGGTACAAGTTTTCTTCTGAACCAAGTCAGACAGACATAAGATACAGGTGAAGAATTCGTTTTTTTTTTAAGTTGAACAGTTTACAAAATAACTTTTCAATTGTTTAAAATTCGTTTCATTATCTCAAATTTCATGGGAATCCCATATTTCTTTTAGAAATGTCTATGCTCTTAATTTAGGATAATGCTTCTCAATTTTATAAGTTGGAATAGATTAGTTCAATTATCAATAATTGTAGTGGTTGAAGAACTCCGATCGTGATAATTCATAGCAAGCAAATTGGTTAAATCATAATAAACATATTTCGATGAATGTTCACTTCATCCTCCAAAGTCCTTTTTCTGTACTTCCATTGAAAGATTTGATGCTCCAGTGGATCTCTAATCAAGAAAAGAGAAAAAGCAATACAATATCATTGAGGAACTAGCCTACTGCAATGAGCTCCTCTATTTCGAAATATCACCTCGAGTCTTTCCTAAATATCTACATTTGTATTTGAAAATTCTTCAGGAATCCTTTCAAATTTCGAACGATTCATGACGGTTTGTTGCAAAGTGAAGTAGATATTGACTGAGATAGCTTTCTTTTTTTCGAGATGGTGCATTGTGACTTTCATTATTTTGAGACCTAGCTGATGGCAAACGTGATGAAACATATCCTATGGTAATTAAAGGTCAGCGCAGTCTATTTGAATGACAATTCTATTCAGACTCACGACTTATGCAATATGGATTGGATACTTCACTTCACATTGTGCAATAACTTCAGATATCCACTTCATTTTAATTTTCTTCCCTATCACCAGTTGTCTTTCAAGTGCCAAATGCAAGAATAGAGGAAATTTATAAACTCGGTTGAATCATGCCAAATGAATTAGCCTTTGTTCTTGAACAAATTGTTCGGCTTTCTTCTGAAGTATGACTCTGCATCTTGTAAACAGAACCTACTAATATTGTTTTCTTTGAATGATTCACTGCATTCGTCATTCACCTAGTAGTCTCATTAATAGTTATTTAGTCATCATAGTTAAATTCAGATTTCGATAATTATTGAACAGGATTCTCAAGAGTGGGAGGATAAAAAACTGTGTTGCCCAAGCAATGAAAGAAATACATTTCTGAAATAACTGATTGTAATTAGCCGACTTATTCACATAAATTTGTATTTGTATTGATACTGGATTGAAACTGTGTGATTTCCTATTGTCACTTACTGAAAACATTAGGTTTGAAGGCCGTTTCATTCACTCTGTACTCTGTTGTCTCTGAAATGTGTCCCAATTTCACAATATCCTGTGACTTCTATTCCGTCAAAAACAATCCATTGACAAGTCGCCTGCGCGTGCATTGTGGAAGGGTGCTGCCACAAGGGACAGAGCCAGGCTCCGGAAGTGCCATTCTTCTGTCACAATTCAGAAAAGTGTCTTTGTGGCGCCCCACGCTAAACTGCATGGCGTCACGTGTCACCTCAAAACACAAGTTTTTCACTCTACTCTTCTTGTTCTACATCACTCTCTCTTCCTTTTTTCGATTGTTCTCAGGTGCGTGACAAAATTCCTAGAAATTGGAAATGGTCCCAATTGACGCCAGACTCTGTCTCTCCTGCTTTTAAACAGTGTTCCAAATCAGAGTGCTCTTGAAAGAACCACTATTGGGAAAGTTTGTGACGATTGCAGCGGGTTTGTTTTGGTTGTTCTCTATGAATGCAGAAAACGTCCTCTCAAGATAGGTTTTTACAAAATCTGTGAACATAATGAACTATTTCTTTAAATTCCAGTTTCAACCTGGATATTTTCTAGAAAGAGTGGAGTTTGCTCTGCATTATATCAGTCGTTACAATAATCATTCTATAGTAATTAAATAATATGAACAATCGGTATTTGGATAGAACCTTAATTCACGTCAATACAAATCTGCTCCTTTCATGTAAGTACACAACTAAAAATAGTTACAAATAATGACAAATTAAGCTTTGTGGTGATTTGTCCTGTAGTGTTTAGAAACTCCTGAATTAATTATTTATTAAAAGTGCCTTATATTCAACTGGGTGTTTCAAAATCAGCATTCTCGGTTTAAAATTATGAGAAATATAGATACGATAGTAAGCTCTGTGTTCCTTTACTGGAATCAATATATTATAGTAAAATACAGGATTATTCTAATTAGAAGTTCACCTCTTCTTATCGGAAAGCTAAGTTTGTAATTCGTAGTACAGGCGCCTGATAACAAAATAATTTGTCGCTACTTCAGAGGGTCAGGCTTGTATTGAGAAGAGGCTAGACTAGATCTTGGACTAAATTTATAGATATGGAAAGCAACCCACTAAGTGATCTAGGCTCATTATAAGATTGTTGTGAGTTTTGATACCATCGAGAATGGAAGTGATCCCACACAAATAAGGAAGCTGGCGATTGGAGCTACTTTCGAATGAAAATATCTTTATTTTCTTCTAATATGAACAGCTAGCTAGCTATCTCTCCATTCTTGTATGCGAATCGTTCTTCTATTCTGGTTCGATCAGTGCTGACATTTAGTAGCCTTTAAACTTTGAGATAAGTTACTGAAACTGAATCACAACCTGAAGTTGCATCGTTTCCCTAAAGCAATCATAATTCGAACACTTTTCCAGCTCCTCAAGTGACAAAATCGTTTATTCCGTTCTCCTAATTGAATGGAAATTGATGCGACCAATTACTTGGCACGGCGCAAGGTGACGGCCCTAAATTAAACCTCAGATTTATGGCCAATAACTGGGGTTATCTTTCTGGTTTTATCGGTTTCTGGCCAGACACTTCTCTCGTTTATTCATTCTTTTTTTTCTGTTAACCAGAACGACATGTCTTTCTTCTGTATTCCGGTGTTACTGTGGGCAATATTCCAATGCAATAAAAGTGCTCCATTTAACTGGTATTATAAAAAGATGGTCTGTTTGATAACTTGAGTAATTTTTTTAGGGTGAGAATTTATGGTGACAAGAGAAATGTAATACCTATTAATTTTCCAATCAGTTTGTTGAAGAGCCCTTCTCTTCTTTCTGTTACTTTTGATAAAATACACATTCTGTATTCAGCTTTTTGGAATGCTCAGTGAAAAGTTTTGAGTGTAGAAATTTCATTTCACAAATACAATATTACTATCGTTGTTTATTTATCTAAGTCCATGATGGATTAATGGGCAACAGTTTATTGAAGATATCGATATCGACCATATCGTATGTAAACCATATTCAAGAGAACTGTATTTGTTGTATTATTGAGCTAACAATAGGGTGTATGTCCTGTTTGATGTCTGTAGTGACATTTTTCGCATGTTTGCTAGTGGTTGAGGTGATGGTTGGCAAATTTATGCAGTCAGCTAACATGGTGCCCGCAAGTGTGCCAACAAGAGTTGGAAGAGAAGACAGCAGAACCGTCCTAGTCAGCAGCGGGTAGGTAAAAGGTAAAAGTGAAGAGCACTTTTGGTTTCATCGATAGAATAGTTGCTGGACTAGTGGAGACCGGATGTGACGACAGCGGACAAGGTGGAGAAAGAGATGAAAAAGGAAGATGGGGTGGAGAAGAAGAAGAGGATGAGGCGGAGGGTGAGTGAGAAGAAGTGGTTACTTGGCCTCAGGTCGACAGGGGTCACTGGCTCATGGGAATGAAGAGAAGGTTAATGTGAAGCAGGAGAAGAAGTAACGAAAAAGGAATACAAAGAGAAAAGTGATACAACGGAAGAAAAGAGATGTTGAAATATGAAAAAGAATATGAGAGAAAGAAGAAGAACAACAAGAGAAGAGGAAAAAGAATATTATAAGAAGTGGAGGAAGATTAAAATAAGATGAAGAAACAAATATGAGAGGATTTATAGAAGGAGTAGAAAAGAAGCAGAAGAAGGTGAGTTGAGGTGGTTGTAAATATGAGAAGAAAAGAAGAGAATAAGCAAGGAGGAAGAATAAGAGAAGGTTGGAGATGTGGAGTGATGAGTAACAGTTTGAAGCGGATTTGATATTGATGCACGGTATTCGTTAGAGGAATGATGATGAAGGGAAGGAAGATCTTTAGTGGTCTGTGTAGTAGAAAATAGTAGAAGTCTGAAGAGTTCTTTTACTCCGTCCTCGTGTGATAGTATTGATAAGGATAGATGAGACTGCCTGCTATCAAAGGTGGTGGCTGCAGGAAGTAATGCTCTTTGATACTAATCTCGTGAATTTTAAGGCCGTTGCAGCAACAGAACAACGCTTTAAGACTATAGTGAGGTTCACGTTATAATGGCAGTGTTTGATTAGCAATGGTATTGCTATCCTTGTCTTTCATTCAACAAAGCGGATAGCGCTATCTCTCTCTCGCTTTGCTCTGTTGCCAGATCGGCTTTTAACAATGTAGAATTAATAACTAGTTCATAAAATATTCCATCTTTATTATGGAAATTCATTATGACGTTTTTGAAAAATATAATCTCTTGCTTAATAAAATAAAATTGATTATTTAGAACGAAGATGAACAATTATTGATATTTCATTAATAAACCTGTATCAGCTACCGTCAAGAAGGCATTGACTAGACAGTGAGGATCGGCAACGTTGTTCTCGTATCTTTCTCCACTGCCATTATAATAACATGGACCTCACTATAGTAGAGTTTTTCAGCAGGGGAGTTCCTGTTTCAGCATAGGATGTGGGTGAAAATGTTTTTACGATCAAAGTATAAACGAATTGACATTTTGTTCGCATTATTGAACTTTTCAGTTCACAGTATTGACGGGTCTCTAAGATCATTAGTCAAATGTGTTCTACTTGTCTTTTTCTGTTCCACATCAATTTCAGTGCTTGTCTTCCAAAATCACTCAATCCAGTTAGTAATAGATTGATCAGTTTCAATTCTAATTTATGGTCTTTAGTCAGTCACTTGAATTGCTTTGCAATATTCATGAACACTTCTCATGTTAATTGATTACTTGAGTACGTTAAAATTACCGTGTGTAATCTGATTTCAAGTGAACTGATGAGTGCTAATCATGCTTTGAGAATCTGATCTAATAAACACCTCCTTAAACCTGACGACCGACTCAACTAATCAAACCCTGTAGAATCTACAGGCTTTACTGGCCAGTAACTTTCTGTCACTACTTTCCCCATATACAAGCGGGTTACATACTTATGAGATGTTCAAGTATTGTGAAGTATATTTCTGCAATTTGATATTCCTTATAGATCAATGAAATGAGATAAATGAAAGACTAATATCGAATGAAGAAAAATTAAGAGCCAAGGAACTGTATGGGTAAAATCGATCTACTCATCTATACACTAATCACAAATGCTCATTGAATCACTGGTAAGATAATTGAAATTCTAGATGAATCTATTGATGATAATTCACATTTTCTGTGAAGTGTATCAAAATTGGTGAGCTTCCTCTAGGTAGCGCTTTAGTTTGACCAGCCATGAATGGGTTGAAGATGGTCCTCTGCTCTCCGGCTGTGCCCTCTCTACTCCATCCGGCCCTCCTGGAACCGCAGCTCGACGAGAGCACTTAGTGAATGAACCAGGTTGGAGGTTAACCACATTCCACTATAAAAACTGAATGGCAGCAGCAGCAGTGCTGTATGCTGTGCTGCTACTCGTCCATTCACGTTTCAATAACTTACAATTAACGCAAGCCACCTGTCAACTGATCGTAGCCTACGCACGCGCTGCCCTGCCTCACTCACGACCTCCACATAAACCCCGGGCATAAATTTCGATTGTGCGAATAAATTGGGAGCTGGGGTTTAGTTGCGATAAATTTGTATGTTTGGAAATTGTGAATTTGGCAACTTGTAAAGCTGGGTTCACAGCTACAAATATTCTGCTAGATCACTATTTTGAATTTTTATTGCTGGTTTCGTTGAAAGGTATGTTTAAGAATACTGAATGTTGAACTCTTCTCAAGGAATAAAGGAGAACTTGATGACGGACCCAACATCAAAGCTGGATTCGCACACAACACAGCTACAGTGAACAGTGAACATATAATATTGCCACTCAGCCCGGCCGAGTCAGTATCAATAATATCATTAGAACTTATGGGAATTATGCTTTCACTGTTCACTGTCACTATTGCGTGCGAATGCAGCATGCATTGTTCTTGGGTCTGTCAGTAAGGTCTCCCTCATTCCTTGAGACTCATTGAATGTTCAACATTCACTATTCATCGAAACTAGCAAAATAGTGATCTAGTAAAATTGTTGTCTATAGTCAGCGTGATGTGAGCTCTTGTTATCGTAGATCTCATTCATTTCGAGAGTGAATAGGAGACTAATGAATGGACCTACAGTTCAGGGTGAGATCCAGACCGAAAGTCATAATGAGATGTGCTGGCCAATATTGGACACTTTGGTAGTTTGTATGCTATTCACATTTGACAAACTAGAGTCTAGAGATCCAGAATATTACTTCACCTTCATTCATGGCTTCAATTTTGTACAAGATCTCATTGCAGTATTCAAAATACGTATGATTCCAAAAGTTTTGGCTGATCAAAGAGAAGGATGCTACATTACTTTCAATCTGATTAACAAGTGCACCCTCTATGCCATGCTGTCAGCCTTTTTTTCATCCGTAGAGCATTTCCTGATTTATTCAGCCATCTTAATATTTGACTCAATTCCTTATTATTCAACCAATCACAGCGTTCTCAAATCAGAGGGCTGCGTTTTCCACTTCGTTTCCAACCAAACATGTCACAGATAAAATCAATCGTTTATGACAAAAACAAAATTTAAGTTGACCACAGTATAATAATTTGATATACTCTATGTCCATTAGTAAAGTAAATTCGTATGGCTTTTGTTGGTGGGGAGTCCCGTGCTGGAAGGTCCCACCGCCTGAATATATAATACAAGCCGTCTCTGAGCCTTACGACTGTCATACTTCAGTCGGGACCGACAATTTAAGGTCATAAGTCCATTGCTGCCTGCTTGTCATTTTATTTTCACCTGATTGTTTTACATCAAATTATCTATCATAAATGTTGGCAAGTGAGGATCAATTTTTTCGAATCATCACCAGGAAACAAATAATCCTATCCTTATTAACACCACAACTAAAACTCTTTTGAATCAAGCAATCATTTTGTTAAAAACAGCCTACAATATTATTCACGATCCTCCCCCTCCTCTTTTAAAAATGTATTCTATAAACAACAGAAACGAATAGATCAAAATAATGTTATGTTAATGTTACTCAATGAAAATATTATGAATAGGCTATATAGAATATGTGAATCATATCATTATATTATATATATATATATATATATATATATATATATATATATATATATATATATATAATATATATATATATATGAATAAATAATATAATTTTGATTCAGTATTCATTTATCATAATCGATTCTCCTCCTGCTTACCAAGATAAAAATCACAACAGAACGTTACCATGTAGGTGACGGTTATAAACAACTATCATTGCATAAATGTATTGCTTTATCAAGATCAAAATCTAATTCTTATCACCATTGAGTTGTTGACTGACAAATGACCGACATTGGACATAACACAGCCTCGATCCTATATAGTCCTTGCATGATGATGGTCTCTCATTCCATCCCTACAACATGAGTGGTCAGATCATTGCTCGTCAGAGCTCAGTCCTCAGTATAGTAGTGTAAGTGGTAGTGGTTGAATAGAACAGCGGGTTGTGGAGTGAGCAGAGCACACCATGTCATTAAATAGAATGATGGATGGATGTTGGGTTGTGGGCGTCATTAGTCATTACCGAACTCATACACGGTGTTGAGATATGTTTAATAATAGTAATTATTGTTATTGCTTATAAGTTGTGTTTTCATTGCTTTTATCTTCGCTTCTTTCGTGCCGTCAACCTTCTATCTCTACACACTGTTTGTCGTAATCGTCAAAATTACTCTTCTTCCAGATTCACCTTTCTATTCCCCATTACCGTAACCAGTCAACCCACAGCAACATTCATGTTTTCGGCTGTTAGTGAACTTGAGTTATGATGTGATGTTGATCGGTGTTTTCAATTATGTTTTCCCCTTTTCAAACAGTGTTTATTGTAGACATCTACAGCTCCAAGTAAAATTCACACTCTCTAGAAGTGATACTACTCAAAAAAGCATTTGTGTTTCTCATTTCAAAATGTTCGTTAGCTTTGTAAAGCTCGTGGTCTCGAGCTTTTGAATGGCCATCAGTTATGAGAAATATCTATTATCAACAAAATTCCTTCCAAACCTTGAAAATCCCACCAATACTTCTTTAAGGAAAACTATTAAACTATATACAGGAGTTTATTATAGTTTCGTTTATTTCGAAATATGGCTGTTAGTTATTTTACTTGATGTCCTATATCCATATCATGTTCCCCCATATTCATGATGTGTGGGAACAGGTGTGCAATTTCCAATTTCAATACCAGATACTAAACTTCAGGATTGTACTCTCAAACGATCCCACTGAGATCAAGTCAATGGTGACGGTGACTGAGCCGGTTTTCAAAGTAGAAACATCACTTAGATTTACTAAGTTTTGTAGACGACTTGGATTTTTTGACATTCTTGAATTTCTAAGAAACTCTAGAGGAATCTGTGTTTAATCGTGTAAGTTATCAAGCTTCAGTTGGCTGATTGCTATTCTGTACACTTGTTAAGTTGAGAGATTCTTCTTGATAACTTATCCGATTAAACCCAAATTTCTTTCGGTCGAACGGTGGAGTTATTATTTATTCGTAGCCTCAAGCGACAGTCTGCGAAATCCATGCACGTTTCCGTTTGAAAATTATATTGGGAAAGAGCTCCCTCGAAAATTTACGAAAAACATTCCAAAACGATCGACGCAATAAATTACCTCCACATTTCACGACGCAATGAATCAAACCAAAACTGTGGAAAACGAAAGTATCGCCGGTATGATAAACTCTAAAGGAAAACCCATCTCAGAACGTGTAGCGAATAACAACTAGATATCAACCTGAAGCATTTTAGAAAATCTTGTAAAGATAATTACATGCTGGAAACCAGGGTCCTTGTTAATTGAAACTATCAACAAATTTGAAATAAATTGTATGCAGGAGTATCATATTGAACAATCCAGTGAGGAACCAGTGTATCAGGTTTTTATTATGAGCATAAATTTTAATGTTTCAGAGCGTTCAGGTTGTTATAAAGAGTACAAAGTATTCCGTAATTTATTTTATGGCTTATTTATGTTGTTTGGATGGAAAGCGGTGTTTTAATAATGTTTAATCTGTTTTGAAATCGGTGTGGGTTCAGTTACTGCTTGACAATAAGCGACTATTTGAGAATAATAATTATACTCCCTCGCAGATATATATTCCCACTAAGTGGGACAGTGGAATTCCTTTTTTGGCTGGGAGATGAAGATAAAGGGAGAGAAGGTTAGGAATGGTAGATAATAAGGAAGGAAGAAGTGTGTGATTGTCGGACTCTCACTGAACGGTATGTGGCAAGTTGAGCAATTCAACCGGATGCTTGACTGCGGGGCGGGCAACCAACTGCGCATGCGCAGTCCTGAGTGGTCCCAGAGGCCATCGGGCCTGTGTGCAAAAAGCTGCTATATATTATCTAGTATTTACCCACGCCGATAAAAATTTCTCCCGATTCAGAATCCGAATTTATCAACTTTCTCGTTTGTATTCTGAGGGACGAGACTGGATTTTTAATGTGATAGCATCAGTGATAACATTTCCAAGAATGCTGTTGAGTGCCTGAGGCGCCCTGCGATGGGCTCAAGGGTCTGCGATGGACTCTCTGCTCGAAGCTCGAACTTGATCTTGAATTCAGACGGGCGGTTTGGATTAATTTTTTCGTCGAGCAATTTGTCTGGTTTCGATGCATTTCGATAATCAAGTGCTCCATTTGTTCGGGTGGTCCAGTTGCTGGAAACAAGTCTGCACCGTAATCGAAATGCGTTTAGTGTTTTGATTGAGGTTCGAACTGGAACGCCAATATCTTTTGATATAGCCAACATTAGAAAATATGATTGTTTATTTAGTGGAAAATACGTTTACTTCTTACTTGTCGGCTTGCTTTAGACCATAATATTAGTTTTGTTGTGATTTCAATTTTTACGGAATACGATGATCATGCAGAAATGCACATAAAAAACTTTCAAGTTTTGAAGTTGTCTAGTTGGTAATAGGTGAGAAAAATGGGTTAAGAGATGACTATGTTGACTATTTCTAGTGAAAATCGATAATCTTAAACGCAGTTCCCGATGAATAAATAAGTTCACAACTATATCAATTCATCTCAAATCCACCTCACATGAATCGGGTAGGCTAACCCAAAAAAAATCGTCAGTAGCATAAATTTTTAACCTTAATTGGGTCCCCCCTTCAAGATTTGATTGAACCCTGAAGAATGCCAAGGACGCAGTCAGCGTTTAAACCCCTCCCCCCTGAGGTGTCTCTTGTATGGGCACCCCTGTCATATAATAAGATTTAATGTCGTTGTAACTATAAGGAAACTATTGGGAAACGTTTCAATCACCACAACTTCAACTTTGTTGTTCAACTGATTTGCTTTGAACAGAACCAATTACATTGAAATTCAGTTTATGTTTTCTTGTTGGATACAATTAGACTACGTCACACAATTTACACAGATTTGTGCTTTGCACAACATACATTTCATATAATATTATATCCAACACTAGCAGGTAACCCGTGCTTTGCAAGGGTCTATTTTAAAACTATGCAAACTAAAAACTTGACTTAATAAAAAATTCGAAATTTGAAAATAGTCCTATAACCATCCTCGGTTAATAAAGAATATTTATGCAAAATTTCAAATCATTCAGTCCAGTAGTTCAGACGTGATGATGCGTCAAATATAATTTCCCGTACGTGTATGAGCCAGCTCTTCCCATTACTATAGTATAGATGATGGATAGATAGATGATTTATCAGTATCTTTGAATGAGAATAACTTTTGAACGGTTTGAGAAATCGGTGCGGTTTTCACCATTCATTTTCTCTTGAAATTCTGTATCGAAATCATGTAACATGAATGACCAACGTTAGTTCTCTATCTTCTAACTTTGTCATATGACTACCTTCCAATTTAAAAAAATGAAACTTTGATTCAATAGAAAATCAGTTATTATTCGAATAGGATCCCCATTCATACCTATCATCTAATGTCCCTTTTAAAAGAAATTTTCAGCTGCTTCTGTACAACAACTGGAAGCATAACAAATTGAAAACTTGACGTAATGAAATCTTGAAGAACTGAAAATAGGCATATACCCATCTTCGGTTAATTAAGAATATATATGCAAAATTTCAAATTAATCAGTTGAGTAGTTCAGACGTGATGATGCGTCAAACATAATTCCCTATTCCTTACGTGTATAAGCACAGCCTACTATCTATATCTAAAGTAAGCCATGGTATAAGCCAGTTCTCCCCTTTATTATAGTATAGATAACTGAAGAATAATACTTGAAAACCTCACAGAATCATATTGATTTTTTTCAATACATCAATAAATTTCAGTATCGATTAGATCCTCCTCAATTTGAATCAGTCACCTTTTGTTTTCCCAATTCCAAACAAAATACCTATAATATTCGTTTCACTGCGAATTTGTGTCTGATAGTACATTATAACTGAAGAATATAAATTATTATTACTTATTTTATTGTGATCTATTCATGTTTTTCTTATGAAATTCAATGACACAGCATGAAGACTATGTCCATTTCATTTGTACTGGTGGCAAAATTTTACATTAAAAATAATTATTTGATAAAATCCAAGTTAAATTGTAATGAAAACAAATCCCTTGAAAAAATAATTGATAATAATAAGTTTCGAGGGGAAAAATGAAGAACAAATGATTGGGATGAATCGGGCGGGACTGAATCATGTAGGCCTAACCATCGCTCCAAAAGCAAGTGTTTCACCGTTACGCTACACGGCTATCTTCAAAAATGTTTGTCTTGTAACAGCATTATAACCTGCTCATAAAAAACACACTTCTGGGCTACAACAATGTAGCCTATGACGTATGGAACTTCATGTACGGTAGCATGGATGAAATTTGAACATTGATTCTGAAAAATCTAGAAGTAAAATTGAAATTTGGGCTTCCAGGTGCACGAGATTGATATTTTTAGAATCTATGTGCAAAATTTGGAGATCTAAATCATTCCCTTTTTTCCGGTATGCAATCCACAAGTTGACATGTTTTGATGCGAACAAACGAATACACAAACAAACACAACCCTACTCTCTCTTATTATAATAGAAAATACAATATTAAGTATTCAGGCATTGAATAGTGTGTATTTCAATTTATGATTTAAATTGAGTGCTCTTATCTTAGCTCTGCAGTTGAATTCAAAATATGAACAGTACATAGAGGATGCAAGAGACGAACAATTTTACTCTTGCTTCGAATCGTAGGAAGTTGGTTGAGGTGGGCAGCTATGTTGCAAGCCTAATTACATCAAGCCTAAAAGCCACACTTCCACAAATTGAGACCTTGTGCACTGCTCAATGATCAGAATAGTCTAGATTCTCGTAGACTTCTCCTATTCCTTACAGATACTAGGCCTCCTGCCTACCCATAGGCAACCAATCTATTTATTTACGTAGCAATATCATGTTCACTATAGGGAAATCAGCTCACAATAAGAGTCAGCTTGGCTAGAAATGTATTAGCATATTTCATCCTGATTAGATACCCACAGAATAAACATATGGCGTATGTTGAAGACATTTGCGAGCGCACTTATGAATCGAAAAGTACCCTTGACATTTGAAAGAGTGTATTTGACACATTGTTGCTGGATATTGGTTGTAGTATTATTGCTTCACTAAATGCAATGGATAAATAAATAAGATAGTACAGTATTGCTTTACTGAATGGAATCTTGGAATGAATGAATAATGTATGATTTGTGATGAAAACTGGCAATTGAATGATGTGTTCTACTATTTGAATAGTCCAGTAAATTTGTCAATGTTATTCTATGTTTGATTGTCTGTGAGGAAATAGCATTGCATATTGTAAGACTAATTAAATTCATGAATTTTATTATTCCGTGAGTGGATTATAATATATCAATTGATTATTGAACGATACATCTCTAGTCATAATTATTTCTGAGCATCCATGTCCAGTGACGTAGCGAAGGGGAGGGTTTCCAGGTTACAACCCCCTCCCATAAGCCCGAAAAAGAGGTCCAAAAATCTAAGATAACAACCTCCCAGTCTATAGAGGTCCCAACATGGACATTGGCTTACTACAATCAAAATTCGAAAAGGGACAGGTTTTGGGCTAGACCTGTTGGTCCTTTTCTAATCATGTATTCGATGTGTGCCAGCATTGGTGCATTGTGCATTGTGCAAATGAATAAATGAACATTTTTGAACATTTTTGGCTGTTCATGTCAGCAGCAGTTGAGTATTGAGATGAAAGGGAAGTTCTCTGGTTTCGAATTTGGCCTAATTAAACAATTATTATTGAAATGTTCATACTGAACATTTATCAATGTAGAAATTTCAACATTTTTCAGAAAAAAACCCCAAAATTATTTCGCTCTCCAATTTCAACATCGCCAAATATTTCAACGATTTACGGTTCTGTAATTGAATTATTTGATTTGTTGGTGATTAAAATGATTGTATTTGGATATTCAATACAAATTAGAATTTTTTCCACACGGCACATGAGAAACTATATTCATATGTGAAAAACACTTCACTCACATGGGCTACTTTTAAATTAATAAAAACAATATAAATCTTGAAGCACCCTTTATTGTAAAGTATTTTTTAAAAATAAAGGGTGCTTCAAGATTTTTATATTGTTTTTTTATTGATTCATATGTGAAGTATTCAAACTAAATCGAAAATCTTTCTGAATTCTTATTTCGTAATGTAGTTTCCTTGTAAGACCATTTCCCCAGTACGATAACAAAACGTTTATGCTTGAAATTCAGTGTACAACTATTTTATGAGTCATTCCTGCCATTACTGGTACCAGTAGGCCTACCATTTGACAGCCTTTAGAACAAACAATGGTACAATTAATTTAAGTGTGAAACAATATTGTCGAGTAGCTTGAAGTGATTTTCACCACTTTCAAATACATAATAACCTGTTATGATGAGTTACCTATTATAATTTTTGTGAAACATTGTTGTAAGAACGAGAAAAATTACGCCATTCATGAATTGCAGCTTCTATGCAGGTTGTAAAATTATAACACTTAGAATTTTCTCATTTCACTTGTGTACTGAGAGTTTATCCAAGTATTTTGAAGCAGCCTTGCTCATTCATTTTTCTGGTTCACTCACCTTATTATAACTTATTATCAACATATAAATCACTCTCTTTCACAATCAAGTGGATATTACCAATATTGGTACTATTTTCCAACATTCGTTAATAGAAAATCATCATTGAACCATATTGTAATAGAACACGAAATATTCTAAACTGCTTCTTGTAGTAACTGCCTTTTTCCGAATAACTTAAGTTGGATTAAAATTCAATGTTCATTAATATATTTCTCAATATTACTTCAAAAGTCTTCAAATATAAATCATAATTTTATTATGAAGAAAGCTCATACACTCGGAAATTTTCAATAAAATTGATTTATTATTATTATCATCATTATTTAAAAAGTGAATATGGTCTCAAATTAAACTCAAAAGGACTAGAGACTAGAGATTTTCTATTTTTCAGCTCTTCCAATATTGAGTTTCCATAATTCCAGTTTCTGCAATGTTTAAGAACATAATCTATTCTCATGATTTCAGTTTTCCTTTATAAAGTTGAAGCATGCTTAAAGGCGGTTGCCATCTCACTCTCATACCCTGTACCACACAAGACAGTTGTTTGTTGTCATAATGTTTGTCATAGGTCATAATCAGAGCATGAACCAGACGCTTATGACATCACAGACGGTTCATAATTCACATAAAGTGAGCGTTTAGAGTCGTTTAGTGTACCGTGGCTCGTTGTTTGCTTTGCAAATGTTATCTCCGAGTTGGTTGCGTACATTTTAACCTCTGTATATTATTTAAGTGGTACCTATTTATTGTGTATAGTTTCTATGTATTAATTTCTTCGAGTAACAACACTACACTAGCGAAGTCTGGCGAGCTTGCTCCATATTACAATGGAGTTGAGACCACCGTATGCCTTGTCTAATATGAATTTATGAGGTTCCGCCGGTTATTATGTGGCTTTTCTGCTGCTTCAAAGCACAACAATACATCAGGCCTACGTGGCGTTATTCTCGCCTAGCCAACCCACTGCCGCCTTAATTTATGTCCAATTGTTGAGTTGAGTCGTCAACACTTTCCTGGAGAGTCTCCCGCTTGCGCATGTGCGAGATCTGGGGTCTGAAGCTCTGAACTCCGCAAGTCTTGAAGTTGATCTACAAATTTAGTCCAAATAGCTGCTCGTCTGCATATTGGTATCTGAAACCTTAAAGTTTTTCAAATAATTCAATTGCAAGTACACTGTTATAAAATTTACTCCTATGTGAAATTCATGAGACCAAAGCTCCGGCCTTTCTCAAGTTCGATATTTTCCCTTAATAATTATCACATTTGAATGGGAAGTCCTTCACTCCAGATTTTGTCTCTTAGTGCTAAAATGCGAAAAAACTTGAAATATATTCTCTTTTCCAAAATACTAGTTACATCCTTCACTTATGTTAATAGCAAATACCAGCATTGACATAAATCATGAATAACATTCAGGACTATAGTGAGGTTCACGTTTATAATGGCAGTATTTTATTAACATTGGTGTTGCTATCCTTTCTATTATTGGACTTATTGGACAAAGCAGATAGAGCTATCCTTTCCTAGTTCTGCAACTTTGCAAGATTGTTTCTCAACTGTTAAGTAATATAATTAATTAACAGAATACTTTGAACAGTGAATATTAGATCGGATATACTGGTATAAGCTATCCTCTATAGAAGGCAGTGGGCAGAGAATTGGCAACACTGATCTCCTATCTTTCTCTACGTCCCTTATAACGTTGGCCTCAAGATCAATTATTATCTTGAATACTTTTCAAACTCACCATTATGCTTAGCCGATATAAAACATCTATCAGACTCCTTCTATATCCAGTTTATTGAGTGTTTTCGAACATTTTTTCCGAAATTATTTAACTAAAAATTTTCAATTATTGTTAGGCATTAAGTAAAAAACCAATCAAGATACACAATGTTTGCCATTTATAGCTTTTTCATGCTTCATGATCCAGTCCACATGAATCTTCGTCTTTGAACTGGCAGAATAATGCAACATTACCTCGCACGTGTTGATGAAAAAATATTCTAACAGCTGGAAACAAAGTGTTGTAATAGCGATTCGGATAAAGCATAACTCATCAGCACCATTATTCTGTGTTGATAGCGGAGGCGGGAACCACTCGAAGGCTACAATTTTCGGTTTAACAAATAAATGCTCAGCTCACCATTACCTTTTTTCTTTATTTGAACCATGCAGCGCTTGTTTCTCCTCCAGAGCCTCTTCATCTTTCAAGTCCAGCAAATGCTTAGTTGATGCTTGCAAGTTGTGAATTGGTTAGAAGCAGTGGAGATGGTGGATGGTGGAGGGTGGAGGAAAAGAAGCTCTCAGACATGGAGTTGATAAAGAAAAGAAGCCAGCTAAGAACATACTCACCATGGAAGCATCTAAAAATAATGTCGAAATAAATAGAAGAGAATAAAAAGTGAATGTATGTTAAGAAAAATAAGGGGGAGAGATAGAGTAGATATTATATATTTTGTTTATGGTTGTCACAAAGTTTCAATGTTGAATGTGCTGGATCGAATGAATGGAGGATAAATACCTAGCCAATAACTATGGTTTCCTATGTAATTAGCTGGTAGAGGGTAAACAAGTAAGGAATGAAAAAGGGAAAAATGAGAGTAAAACGAGTAAGAAAAAAGACAAGCATAATTTCAAATGTGAATGAAAATAGATTATAGAAACTTCAATAATTCACAACCAATATGGACAAACAATATTTGACACGAGAGTTAAATACAAGCTTGAACAATGCACCAATATAATGGTGAGAATATCAACTGCTACTGGCAGTTTGACAAGAGAGAGAGCAGAAATTATTTAAATGAAATGATCATTCATCGAAATGGGATTGATCCAGACAATAAGAGAGAGAGGGAGAGAGATTGATTGATTGAGAGAGAGAGAGAGAAAGGAAAATTTTTGTTGATAGTGTTAAGTTAATTTGAACTAGAATAAATGAAATAATGTGTGAAAAATATTGGTCAATCCATTCATAATAATCTATATTCTATTCATTCACAGATATGAAAAAAAGAGAATGAAATGTGACTGAGGAAATGAGAAGGAGATTAAACCCTGATTTAAAGAGATTTAAGGAGATTAAACATGATGATTTAAAATCTGAAAAGGAACAGCTGATATGCAAAGAAGAGAAAATGGAAGGTGAATAGGTCGTTTCTAGTAGAGGCAAAACGATTACGAATGGTAGGCGATGGGAAAATGATGATCGATGAATGGAAAACTTGTGGATGAGGAAAAGAGAAACAAATGTGATAATGAAGGAGAGAAGTGACGATGGGACTGAGAAAGAAGAAGGAGAAAGAAAATGAAAAAGGAATAGGCGGCCATAAGAGACAGCTATGAAGACTTATAGCTATGTCGAATATTTATCAGCCGTGTTCACAATACTGCTATTATGGCCCGTCGCTGCGTGTTGAAGTGCGTGCGTGTGTGAATGCGTTGCATTTGTATTTCTGAATTTAAAGCTCAATAAATTGTTACCGCTTCACGATAATAGTGCGAGTTGCTCTGAGGGCTTGCTCTGTTCTTTTGCGACTAGCCGGCTTATGATCTGCTTTGTCACGTATTAAGGGCATCTGGGTTTAAGTCATAGGCTTTCTGCCATTCAATGACTAGCATAAGTAGTGGATTATCTTTTTCAAAACTCCAATAATAATAATATAGAAATATCAATGATTGGGAGATGGATATTGAGCTCACAGAATTCTTGAATCGAATATATCTAACCAAATGCTTTTTTGTTGTACTGTGTTATTTTATCAGTATTCTTGAATGTTTATTATATTTTCTCATTGGATTAGTTGTATGGTAGTTACACAACGGACTATCGGTTTACTTGTTTCCGTTTGATTGGTTGACCTTGTAGTGATGAAGGTCACGGCAGTGAATGTCAAAGTCAGTCGGTCAAGGAGTTGCTCTCTCTCTCTCTCTCTCTCTCTCTTTTTCTCTCTCTCTCTCTCTCTCTCTCAGTTATGCGGTGTTGCATATCGTTCTCCTTCCCATGTTTTGCTTTATTTTGAATTCCAATGAATTTTGCAATATGAGAAGTAGTAATTGATTTTTGAACTTTAT
This sequence comes from Nilaparvata lugens, assembly GCF_014356525.2. Lineage (NCBI taxonomy): Eukaryota > Metazoa > Arthropoda > Insecta > Hemiptera > Delphacidae > Nilaparvata > Nilaparvata lugens. The sequence goes on along the minus strand of NC_052509.1, from coordinate 39,270,522 downwards.
AACTTATTCCCTTTCTCAAGTTTCATTTTTCTTACAGAATAAGTTTAGTAACCTTGATTACTCCTATAGAACATTCCATCACAAATTTGAGGAAAAATGAAATAAATATATTTCATTGTAGCCCCTAAATAAATAAAGGGCTACATAACCATCACTATTATTTGTTGAGCGTTCAATAGTGCTCATTCAATCCACCCCTTCAATTTGAAAACAATAGCAGAGGATTTGACAGTATGCCAAATTTTGCAGTTGATAATTTGCAAATTACAAGGATTCAGATTTGTATAATCGTTAGAAAGCTGGCATACTCAGTTGATGGGAAACAATAGCTGACTAATTATGAGTCTCTCAAAGTGATGGTTTAAGGTCTATGCAAATCATTTGCATTCAATTTGCATTCAACCTCGTAATTTTATTCTGTATTTATTTTGGTGAACTGCAAACGAAAGACAGGCAATTATGAAATTGGATGTGATTTTTATTGTTTTCGTTGTATTCAAATAATGGCTCAATTTTGAACAAGTCACACACAAAATGTATCAAAATGCAAAATTGTTCTTGACCTGATTCAAATCAATCAAGCAATCTTCAACTTTCAGTTCACCCCGCAAAATTCATAATTTTTTATAGGAATACTTCAACTTTTTAATTTCACTTCCTTTATTACAGAGAATATTCAAGTACAAGAATTACTATCAAAATATTATTCCAAGTTCATCAAGAATCAGTACTCTTTTGTAAATTATCAATTGAAAAGAACCATTAGGTATCAGAATCAATGGATTTTGAAATAGTATAATGTCAACTCTATTATGAGGAAGCTCAACTTACTTCGATACTGATTTATAATCAGGAAGTTATCATCACACCAAAACCCAAAAGGATGATGAGAGTTTCTATTTTTGAAGAGCTTCACTCAGTTTTCACACTTGATGAAAAATGTTTAATTGGTTGTGGCTATTCTTAATTCTCAACAGACCACTATTATGTAGATTATAAGTAACATATTAACTCCTGGACTCCATGAACCAGAAGCGTCTTGTCAAATCTGGAAGGTATATAGTTTCTTGATTCCATCAAGAATATCATATGATTTGCTTGAATCAACAAATACGCAAACGTTGAAAATGCTAGTTTTATTGTGTCAAGTAACGTATTTTGTAATGTCTTTCAAAAGTCTCATCCATCTATTCATTAGACATTAGCATAGAAGTGAATGCATTTGGATAAGCTATCACTGTGTTTGCTGAGTGGCTGAAGTGCTGCATGGATCTTGTCAGTGGCATTACATCCACTGCTGACTTGATCCGCCCACAACCTCTCTCACCTTTGGCTTTCTTCATTCCGGGTTGCGGCACATGAGAAAATGTCATGAGTGGAAGAATATTTTCAGCTTACCATTGAACTAGAAGCAGATAGAGCGTTCGCTTGACAATAAGCTTTCGTTTTGCAAAATAATGCTCAGCTTACCTACATTGCGCTCTTATGTCATCCACTGTAGAGTCTGTTGAAGTTGGCCATAATATTCAGTGAAAAGACTCGTTGAATAATTCCCGTAATAAACCACCTACGTTGAATACAACGAAAATAGAATGTTCGAGAAATGCGAATTTGAGTAGGAAATGACTCATGCGGAACCGTTATGAAATGGATTGTTTGATAATGAAAAGAGATTTCAAATGAACAAGAAGATAAATGCTCGATCATTTTTCATATTGGTTAACTTCTAATCAAGATCCTTATTTGAATCGTGGCCATTTACTATGTCCCATTGAACTTCAAACTTCTGATACTCATCCATACTATTATTTAAATAAAATAACAGTCCTTCGTCTTTGATCTCATATTATCTTTGATTTTGTTTGTCTAACCACTCTGACTTATGTATGTTTTAATAATTTCCATAGTTTTAATCAATTCATAGAATTCAGTTGAATGTTCTTCAACAGAAGAACAAAAAACATTCATTTGAATGTTTTATAAAGTTGAAACCTATTAGAAGGAGAGCAATATTTCCACAATATGAAGTGGAAATCTATCAGGGATCACCATCCTCGTTTTCTCAACATATCTATATTTTTCAAGTTATTATTATCATTGATCAATGTGTATCTATTTAGAAGAATCTTGTGAGATGGGCATTCAGTTCCACTTCGTGGAGTTGTATTTAGCTTTTTTATTACAGAATATAATAATATGTTCTCACATTTACTGATTCATCCTGGTATACTCTAATTGAATTGAATAAATTTGATTTTGGAGACTTGCTGAGACCTCAAGCCCTGTTATTTTACATTGTAATCCTTATCGCACTTTTCCAAGTTTCTTTCCACTTCCTTTTCACTAAACCATACAATCTCGGATGCCGTTTGAAAATTACACTAGAATCGACCTTTAACGGTCGGGAGTTACTATCATACCGTTCATTAATGAGTGCTAATGTTTGAGTAGGATTTGTGTGTGGTAATGGTAATGGAATTGCTAGGTTACGATCAAGGTTATCTATCTCTGATCTTAGTTGGATCGATCGCGCCAACTTACCGTTCACCTTCGGGTGTTTCAAGTTGCTAGATCGTTACACTTGCATAATTATTTAGGAACTACTTTCAATTCTGTGTTTGGATTGTGTCAAAATCTGAGAATACTTAGCTTGTTTGTTACAAAAATCAATAATTTATTGCTACTTATATTTTTACTATATCATCATCAGCGTAACCGAAGATAATTGTGGGCAAAGAAGAATTTTGAAAGGAATATGAAAAGCAGCTAAGTTATTTTATGGTACTGTTTTGTTGTTGTGAGTGGCGGATTATATTTCAAAACTCAAGGGTCGAGAGAAAATTGACAAGTTGAAACGATTTAAAATATTTTGGAAATGAATCTTTCAACTGTTTAATCTTATAACCCTGAAAATATTATATGGATAGTCTAATACTATCAACGTCTAGAAGAAATCTTATCCATAATAATGCAGTCTTTGCAAAGCATCGGTTAAAATATCAATTCAATTCCTTTTAGGTTCAAAGGGAATACATGACATACCGATCTAGAGTACTATCAACTCATCTAGATCATCAATGAAAACTTAGTAAGTCAGATATCTAACCATCTCATCAAGTTTGTAGGTTATTGGAATTGAAATCCATCAAATCATAATCCCAGATTAAGAATGATCTAATAGTGAGCCAGATGTCCAACACCTTTGCTCTATTTTTTAGTTCCATATTCAAATTCTCGTCCAGTGAGCTTTAGTGCTCGGCATTCCTCGAAGCTGACTTATTTCTGGTTTCTGTGAAGTGTGAAAAACAAGAAAATTAAGTGTGTGGGCAGATAATGAATGGAGCAGGATGAAAAGAAGAAAAGTAGCAACGGTTATGGCGCACTGCTAGAGCGTCAATCTTTTTGGTCACGTGCCGATTCTGCTTCCTTTTTTATTAGCTTCACTCCCGTACAAAGTCCTTCTGGTCCTCGTTTTCCAACTGCTTTCAATTTTATCCTCTTCTCCATATTCGTATACTTCGCTTTTCCCTCCATATTCACTTGTGTATTGCATAATATAGTATTAATTTTCTCCATTCCTCATACTTTCATAGGATAAGCTTTCTCATATGGGTTCATTCCTATTCATGTATTTCATATAATATTTCTCTCTATTCCTCTATATTATTGTTTAATACTAGGATTATTATTCAAGGAAAGTTCATGAAAAGTAAAGTTTCTGCTTGAAAACTATGACTTACTGTATTATTAATTATTCTTGAAGTATTAATAATTATTATTAAACAAAAATCCAAATTAAATGCTGTAAATCACCCCGAGCACTTCTGCTAATATTGACAACAGGAGAAACAGGTAGATGGAGATTCAATGTAATAATAATTATTAATACATTAACATTTTAATCTCAGTCATTTCCATCTTGAAATATTGATAAAAAACTCGAAGATATGGTGTAATGCACACCGAATTATTTTGACCAGTGAATCACTCCAGCTGTTTATGTATGGTTTTAATGACGACAGTGCCATAATAGTTGATCGCAGAAGCGTGAAATGAGTGCTGGTTGTTTCACTATGGATCACTAAATTATACTGTAGTAGTAGTACCTATATAGTAGTAATATACATTCCACTACAATATTGTATTCTATGTATATTACTATACAGCATATGAGATGGCGGGCTCTGTCCTTGACATCTTGACTCTTGTTCCAAACTGAAATCCATTATGGCGACGTACGTGCAGCTATTAGGGCCATAAACAGAGGGAAGCAGGAAACTCGCTTGGATGGCCTTTTCTGTGATATGTGCGCGTCAACCGAAAATTGTCCCAACTTTGGTCACAACATCACAGTTAGATAGTTAATGTACTTCTGGCATTATGCGATTATCCCACGTAAAGACCTGTACTACAAATAATAAATGAAAAAGCTACAATTAGAGGTATGCAATGCCAAAACTATCATGAAACTCTCTCTGAATATTATGAAAATCTGTACGAGTACTTTTAAATATTTTTCACGCTATTCAATTAAAGATTAAACTACTTTTTCCAGTTTCGAATTATCCGAATAAGGAACTCAAGACAAATTGTCACTTTCGAATACTGTTGATTATAATAATTATTCCAGACACAGTACCTCCAAAAACCCGAGAATTCAAGGAACAATAATTATGCCGTTTTTTATCACATATCCTCACAAGTTTCACAAGTTGTATTATATTATCAAACACTTCCCTTTTGTTATGATATCCACTTTTAATGTAAACTCCGGCTATTGGAACAGTATCTTATAATGTTATCACCTATTTGTCTTATTATTTGTTCAAGTACAATATCGTAACGGAAATAACAAATTCCATGACAATCAAATGAGAATAATATTATTGTTTAGATGTGATAAATAAAATTATTACCAATTAATTAATCATTTTTATTTCTAATTCAAATAAATATCAATGATAAAATTTTAGCAATATGTCAATAACTATAGTATTCCAGCCCACTTGATTTCAACCAATTCTTTTCAATCACATTCTTAATACACCATTTGTGACTCATTCCCTTAAAAATGCACGAATAGTACAATGAATTATCTTCAAATACCTTCCATTTCCAACTCTTCATCAAGTGCAGGCATCCTCGGATATTGAATATCTCTTCTGAAAACTCCCAATTATTTCCTTAGTTTGAGGAATAAAATTAAATAGGACAAGTTGAAGTCTTTAGAGCCAGTTGTTTTTCTATCTACTGCCTCCAGGTTACAACTTTAGCTTAGTTTTTTGTATATCTGTATGTACGATATATTTATGTAATCTGTTCATTTATCTGAGAAGATTTTCGCGTGACAAATAAGGCTAGAGGGAATTTACATAATCAGGTACATACGGGTAGGCATAATATATACATTTCACTGGTTGGACACCAGTGCTGGTGTATTAGAATTATAAAATACCGCATGTCATTATTATTTCTGTCGGAGTCTGCACTTCATTCCAACTATTTTTCAAGTTCAACGACTATCGATGTCAAATAAGGCAGTAACTTTGCTCCATCATGTGTCGTCCGGATATCAGTGGTGTCGCTATTTGAACTGGCTCAACTGGTAATCACACACACACACTCACACATCACGCTATGTCCCGCATCAAAATTCGAAATAATCCAATCAGATTGTGTGTAGTTGTTGGTTAGGGAGTAAGGAAAAGAAGATGTAAACTTGATCTCAAAGAAGATCTCAAACTGTAAGATCTCAACTGTTGATCTCAATCAACTTGTTGGTTAGATAGAGCGAGCATAAGGGTTGAATTTCCATGAAGTTCAGACATTTTATAGAGAGGTGATGAGGGAATAGTGTAGACAGGAGTTGAACGACTAGGAGAAATTGAGAGAAATATGGTTCCTACAAAATAGGATGTTCCCCATACATATTTATTGACTTCTAGGCTGGTAATATTCAATACATGATATTTGATATCATAATCTTATTGATAATGGACTGGTAATTGCTAAATGTTTCTATGAGAATTTTGTTGACAATTACAACCTTTTATCTTCAAGTGGAACTCGTATTTTGTCAGTTTGATTTGTCACTCCCAGCACCTTCTTTCAACATTTTGTCTGTTCATAATAATGCTGATGATCACCTCGATATCAGTTCAAACAAGAATTAGAAAATTAATTATCTACAATGTACGTGATTCCCGATCAAATTTGTTTTGGATCTCCAATTTTCCAAGAAACTTCTTCCTTACTCGTCATTTCTCTTTCTATTCCCAGTTTTGTTAAAATTTTGTCCAAAGTAAACGGAAAAGAAGATGCCGCTTAAACTAAAAAAAACCAAAACTACGGCCTTTATTTCAGATATACTGATCAAACACACACCTGAAAACAAGAACCTGTGTCAGCCATAATGGATCTGTCAATATTTGTCAATCCACTTTCAGTGTCAATTTACGGTTCTTCTCAATATGCTATGTTCTCTCTGTCGGTATCTTATTGATGATTAATAATAGCGATAAGCTTCCTCAATCACCAGAGAACCCACAGCAATAAAGTAATATAACTTGCATTATAAATGTATAGAGCAAAATAATTTAAATTCTGGTAAGGATCTTTCTTTATCATTTCCACTACTCTCAGGTTGAATAATAATAGCTATAGGAATACCAAGGCGGTACCAATCTCTACCATTCAAATAACTAATTATTGCGAAACGAAAACCAAGTATAAAACAAAGTATATACTTCCAAGTATATATAGAACGAAACCAAGTCTGTCTTATCGCCCCCACTACTTTACACTTACCCATCAAGTGGACCAAACTCTCAGGCTCTCTACTGTTACATAACGAACATATGCCTATTCTCCTCCTGCCAATGCCCATTCTCCTCCCTGTCTGGTCTGAAATTTAGCGGCAGCATGGAAGCTCTCGCTCTAAAAATTATATTTATGAAAGTCCTCTTGTAAGAGTCATTCAAATACATGCGATCTCTCAAGTCTACCAGTTAAGAAGAGTACATACTATGATATACTGACTGATCAGCTCGCTCTCTCCATGCAATACAAGTTCTCTGTTTCACTTCTAGTAGCATTTGATTCATTCAATTCAACCATCTGTCAACTTGAATTGTGCCATCAGACCATTCTATGCTTATATCATAGCGCTGACAGAGACTCAGTCAAACCTTATACCAACCGCATTTCCTGATAAAGAATTCATACGCTATTCTACGTGCATATCGACTCTCTGGCAAATTGAATACTTTATTGATATAATTCATATGAATTCTCAAAGCGTACATCAGCTCCATACCGCACTCTAAATAGATCACATAGTCAGGGGTATTTTTGGGGAGGCCAAGTAATCTTTTCATGAAATATTTTTGAATTTTTTCTACTCGGTCACTGTGCAAGTAGCCCCACACTTGCGCTGCATATGTAACTGCAGACTTACATGCCGCACTAAAAACATGCCACTTGGCTGAAAGGGGAACTGCCTCATTCTGGATTAGGCTTCTCCACGTACTATTTATACCATATCTCGCCGCTGTTATCCTATCATCCCAATGCCTTTTCAGTGACAGAGAGGACGTGAATATTACCCCCAAATATTTATACTGATTCACAACCTCCACAATCTCATCTCCATAGAACCATTTTTCACTTCTTCTAAGTTTACCACCTTTCTGGAAGACAACAATTTTAGATTTTCCCATATTTACAACTAAGTTCCACTTAATGCAATAACTTCTTAATCTATTTATCATTTTTTGCAAGAGAATCGGGGTATCGGCTAATATAACGACATCGTCAGCATACATGAGCCCATTTAAATCTAGGTTTCCCACAGATACTCCTCCACCTATATAATCACAAAGATCATGGTATAAATAGGGAGAATAAAATTGGCGAGGCCAAACAGCCTTGTTTTACGCCGCTATTTATTGCAAATTCGGCCGACAATCCTCTACCACTGTTACACCAAATTCTACACCTATTATCGCTATAAATCCCCTTTAAAATATTTATAAATTTTCTAGATAGGCCTATTCCATACAATCTGAAAAATAACGCATTCCTATCAATATTGTCATATGCTACTTTGAAATCGATGAAAAAGCCGTATAGTTTTCTTCTTTTAACTTAAAAAAATATAAAAAAATAATTAAAGTAAAAAATAATCAACAATGCTATGGAGAACAAATATGTTATCGACAGTCGAGTAACCAAAACGAAAGCCTGCCTGACATTCTTTTATAATACCCCTGGTTTTCTCCCACTTGCATAGTCTATTCCACATTATGCCCATGAAAAGTTTTGTCATAATATCCATACACGAGATGCCCCTATAATTAGAAACAATAGCAGGATCTCCTTTTTTATGAAGAGGAAAAATAATCGCTCTTTTGAAAGATTCAGGGATTTCTCCATAAGTTATAATATTGTTGAATGTTCTTAAGAGCAGTATTTTGAAACTCTCCGGGGCTTTTTTATGAAAATCGGCTACAATAATTCTATCCTCTCCAGGAGCTTTATTGTTACTCATTTTAATAAGTACATCATCTAATTCAATCATTTCTAGTTCTTTATCTGGAGATAATCTAGAGACATTCTACATTATAATCTGTGGGTATACCTTTCAGTGCTACAGCATGTGATACTAACTTAGGAACACAGAGCAGGGATAGGCCTACTTGCTTTTCATTTTAGCTCTCACAGCTTAGAAAAGTTGAAAAAATAGCCCGATTACAATCACTGATACAGATTCACTGATAAATGGAGCGCAAGAAAAATTGATTTTCCACGGCTATAATTGCTGTAATTAAATTGTGAGAATTCGACAATTTATAAATACATAGTCACAACTGAACATGCAGGAGTAAATCAACCACAAGAATAATAATTATTGCGGGGCCCACATGACTGTATCGGATATTTATTAATCTCTTATCGCTGCTCTCTCTCTTTCCCGATCCGATTTTCAATTTCTGTCTTCGTTTATCATTTATTGATGGTGTGTAGCATGAACGCGCTGCGCCGGTAGTTTTGCGCCTAGGAAATTTATTGGCTGTAGCTACTGCCGTTTTTTGGCCGCCGTCAAAAAAGCACCCAAGGTGTTATGATTGGCTCAGATACCGGCAAACGTAATTCGTACAGGCCAAAACACCCGGTGCTATAAAGTACAACATATGGACGTATTCCACGCATAGGCAGCGTATAATTACAAGTCCAATCCACTTTTGCTGTTCGCCTGCTCGAGATGTTTGCCTGTAGATTGTGTGTACGTAGGCCGATGCAGCTCCAATCACGATATGCAATATTATGTAGGTTCAGCACAAAATTGGTTGCGTACCGTCAAAATATGTTTACTGTATACTGTATTTCTTATCATTTTCGTTTTCATAGCAATGGATTGCCGTTTAGAATAGAGATCGATGAGTTGTATCTCTAACCGAGATGTCCTCCGATGTGATCACACAACATCACATCGAGTAGTGATCATTCAATTCGGCGAATGTCTGCACTTGAACGATTGGTGGATTCCTCTACTGCAGATCTATAATGATTATTAATCTTATAGAAAACTGAAAGATCTCCGTTCTCAATACACAGTATTTTCTTATATTTCTGTTTTATTAAATTAATGACAACCGTAAGCTACATATTTATCCGACAATGCTGGTGCTGTCTGTCACAAACCGAGCGACCTGGAAAGTCCGCGACGAGATTTATCACAACAGAGATTGTTTGCCGAGGAAATTTACAACTTGAAAGCGTTTTATTCCAAGCGCATAAATCAATACCTGCAACCGCACGATACCATTATATTGTAATGTCAGGCGCGCTTAGCGTTGTAACTTGTAACAGAATCATTTCATGCGTTTCCCGAACACCTTTGTAGTAATAATCGTCCGAGATTTTTATATTATTTCCAGCGTCGTTTAAAATAATGAGGTAAATCGTTGGAGTAAAGGGCCCATAATACCAGAGAGCAAAACCGAAGGTCATGTGGATAGTTGTATTGTTTTCTGTAGTTTCTGAGTCTCGTACAAGTTTCTATTACCATAAATCAATCATTTGAAACGTGTTTACGGTGACATATTTATATGCCCAATTGTTGTTTACGGCATTTACTGATCAGTATGGAGATTTATCTCAAAATTTTGACAGATGATCGTTTACAGGAGCTAAACGTTTGGTTTGTGAGGTGATTAGGCGTTCCCTTACAAGAAAGTTTGCATGTATCTAATTGAACTTTGCTTATTTTTGAGACGTTAATTTTCCAATCCTATGATAAATAGTCAAAATTTGAAATTCTATGAGACTACCGACTATTGGATAGTATTTAAATAACGATATTACAATTCAATAGGCCTTCCCTCTTCTTTCTGTCATTGTAGATTTTTCGTATCATAATTTTCCAAGATTCAAATAAATCACTAATTCAGGAATTCAAATTCAATTTGAATCAATAAGAATTGTAGATTTTGTTAAGCCTCAATCTGTGTTATTACAAAAATAATAGGAAACGAAATAAATAAAAAATTATGTAGCTTCAATTGGACACACTCATTAATTAGTAATTACTCTTCAAACTCATATTTTTTACTATGACTACACTGAAATATCTTCGGTGAAATACGTTCTAGAACCGTTCAGTTAATTATTATTGAAAGAGATTGCCAAATTAATATTTTCATAAATTTAATTTGTTGATGAATCCATTTCATTGATTTCTCCATCTCTTTTGCATGTAAACAACTTCCCCTGCTCTTTGTCTCATAGTCTGTTCTTGTTTCTCGTTAGTCAAAAACCGTAAAGAACGTCGCCATCTTGTTAGCTAAATTCTTCCACATCCAGAGCCCTGATCATCGATTCTTTTTTTTTTATTTATCACGCAAACATCGGCTACAAGGTGTATATATTGTCGTTAATGACGACACTGGAAAATAATGATCGATGCACTTCTTCTTTCTTGTCAATTCACAATCGTGAAATGATGCGATAAGTACAAGATGAAAAAGTATAGTAAAGTATTCTATAGAATAGATTATAGTATATTGTGGGTAATGGAATGGTATGGTATGGTATTGAACCAAAGCCGAATAATTTCAAGAACAATATTATTCAAGACTCTTCAAAATAAATTCATTATTTAAATCAATATTGTGTTGGTCATTCGATAGTTATAGAATCCAATAAACTGACACACTTAAGCATTAAAAGCATTCCAAGAGACACGTATTGGACAGGTAATATGTTAATGAAAATGAGGAAATGAAGCATGCGTAGTCGCTTAGTGGAATAATTGAGTAGCAAGAGGTCGAATAGGATAGGATCTACGATGGTAGCAATTAGCAACTATTACCAATTATATTTACGACCTGCAATAAAACCACACTCTAGCGCACTGAATAAGCCAGAGAAAGACAAAAAGTGAGAGAAACAGGAAGAGAGAACGAGAGGGTGCGCTTTTGCTAATGTGAAATAATAAAGTAGAGCTAGAATGGTTTCTCATTGACAGGGTAGCAGAATGGGTGTTACTTATCAGGTCACAAAGCTGCCGACCAGGCAACGTTCAATCGTTAACTAATCAGGCTGGATAGAGGAAAAGAAGAAGGAGGAAGAGGGAGAAGGAAAAAAAGGGAAGAATTTATAATAAACTAAAAAGAGGAAGAGGAACAAAGGTAGAGGAATAGCAGAGCAAAGCACAGATGTAAATTTCCCATGAAAATTGATTTATAATTATTGATAATTGATTATTCAGTTATGTACAATTATTACACTTATGTAAGAAGGCACAACAGACTTATGCCCAAATAATGGATCGAAAGATGACATTAATATTCTGGTTTTGATGTACAGTAGAAAAAATTGACTCTAGAAGGAGTTAAAGTAAATTCGTATGGCATTTGTTGATTGGGAGTTCCTTGCGGGAAGGTCCCACCTCCTGAATATATAATTTAGGCCGTCAATGGGCCTTACGACTGTCATACTGCAGCCGGGCCCGACAATTTAACGTGCCCATCCGATAACATGGGAGTGATCTGATCTAGAAGGAGTTAATTCATTCTCTTTCTCTCTTCCACTTGATCGAGTTCAAAAATCTTGATTACTGTCAATAGCTTAATGTGTGAATTTATGACTTCTTATAAAGTGGATGAATACCACAAATTATTTTCTTTTTTTTTTAATTTATCAATTTTCCAGTTTTATCCAGTGTTATAAGAAACCAGATTCTTCCTATAGTAATTACAAATTCAGTACATTACTTCAAATTGACATTCTTCAATTGAGATCAATGAAAATAATGAGAGAACACCCGAAATTTGAAGAAGGTGATGAGAAGAAAATTGCAAATCTCTGAAAGAGGAAAGAATGAAAAAATCGAAACACCTTGAACATGGAGTAAGAGAGAAGCAGAAGAGGAAAGATTTGAGAATTTGTCAATTTCCTTTCAGAATGATGATAAAAGAGGAAGAAGTATCAGCTACTGTGCAAGCATGCGTGTGAAAGTGTGCCCAATAGATTTCTTATTGCACTGCAAGTAACAAGTGCACTGAACGGAAGGTGCAATCAAGAAGTTCACGGCAAGTCCGTTTAAAGGGACTTGAACTTGAAGAAGAAGCTCTCACTCCGTATAAAATAAGTGGAAGTCGTATCCTACTGAGAAGTCAGGCTGTGAAGTTGTGGCCAAAGAACGGAGTCCAATCACTTAGAAGTAGTGACTAGTAAAGTGAGTAACTTTCATGCAATGTTGAACATCCTTCTTTGTCTTATCAGGACACAAGCCAATTGTCAATGGTCTCTTGCTTGTTGCAGTGGGCACCTGCTCGACTTAATTCTGCTTTTCTGCACTTATTTCAACGTAATTGGAGTGATAAAAACTCTTCGTTCGTGCAAAAAGCTAGTAGCAATTTCATAGTCACTCATCAACCGTATCTATTGCCAATGCTGTTTCATTAAACCATCTATTTTCCTTGTATTAGTTTCTATTTGAAAATTTATCTGAATGTGAAATTTCGTAACACAGGATATCATGCTAATTCTAGTGGAGGAAATAATTTAAACTTTGGTAAACGCTATATTATAGAGGCAAGTGGTAATGCTAATCTATACCGTAAGCATACAGTGGATATAATGCCTGATAACACCGAAAAGATCAATGAAAAACTCAAAAGGCATTTTCTCTTTAGAATTTCCACATAAAATAATTTATTCATACACTTGATATCTTATTCTGAATAATAAAATATTCAAAATATATTTTCCTTTGCTGTTGTAATACAAGATGTATTAGTTCTAATGAACTATGCTCCTGAATATGGAGTATAAATCTATAAATCAATCCTCCATAACTTCAATCTTTTCATTCTTGGTATTTCTGTCTCACTCTTTTGTTATGTCTCTTTTCTTCCACTGATGTTCCCTTTTATACATACGCTCACACATTTTTTTGAAATCGATACGCCATAAATTTTTGAAATATTTACAGTCATATATGTAGGAAAGCTGGCGAAGAGAAATCGCCAAACGAATTTGCATACAATGTAGAAAATATTACGAAGACTTAATCGAAATGCCCACGCGGAATTCCATTCAGAGTTAATTGGATGATACGTGCTTCATTATATTTAAACTCTTGGTCTACAAACTGTTTCTTCATTAGTGGAGTTGAATAGTAGTTCAAAAGTTGTTGAATAATAATATTTAGACCTACTAGTGATGATTATGAAAGACGATAATGAGCTATGTTTGAAAGATTAGACTATTTCTTTTAACCTTCCACAATGTTTTTCACAGTATTTGAAACGAAATTCAGAACATAACGGAAAAAACTATATACATTCTTCAAATGCTAAGACAATAAAATAAGGTGTTTCCCAATAGCCTTTATTGATGCTCGGTTATAAGGCGGGATGCACACAGGAGAAACGCGTTTCGTGAAAAAAGTTTCAGGAAACGTGAAACGAAAGTTGCTCGCAATCGACTGATAAGATTAAGCAGGGAACGTTTCTTTTGTATGCATGCGCGAGTGAAACGGATTGCATGAAACAAGTTTCATGGAAGATGGCTTCACGAAATGAGTTTCTCCGCTGTTCATCCCGCCTAACATGTATCAATATAGAAAAAAAACCTAAAAAGTTGGAAATTACTATCATTGGAAGAGATAACTTTCCAATATATATATACTTTTTTTTTATGATTAAATTGTGTTAACAATGTCAATACATTAATGTATCTTGACTATAATAACTATTGCAGTTTTATATTATCTAATATCACTCTATAATTTACATGTATTACACCACAACAAAAAAAAAACAGAAAATGAGCATATATTTTGATTATAGAAACAAAGACACCACAGAGTAGAAATGAAAAATAATGGGAGAAGAAGAGTAGGGAAAGGGAATGACTATTGACAGAGTGAACAGCTGGCTGTGTAAGGTCTGTGACCGAATAGCAGTCACCAAGAGAAGTGATGCATTGCATTACAGTCAATGTACAGTGCACTATTAGTTTACGTGCTAGAAGACCCACCAAGTACATTCGGAAATGTTATCTGTGTACATAAGATTGTTTTATCTATACATACAAGTATCTACAGGCCCGATACACACTCTTGCTTGATTCATGTATTGACTTGGCTCCAGGATGCATATTTATATGGCACGTCACAACATACCTGGACGTCCTACGGTACACAATATTGACGACAAACTCAGCTATGACAAGAAGTCTCATGCAATGTCCATTGTTTCAATTTTGTTGGTCATTTTATTCGTTGTGTTGTTTCGACTACAGCAAATGTCAAGCATACTTTGAACATAGCCTACATATTGATGGATCAGTTAAGACAACGTCATTCATGGATGGAGATTATTGTGTGGATTTTTAAAAACGTTCTAATAATAGCTGCAGAGTCTTCAGTTTTCATATTCCTGTACTCTGTTTCAGATAACAATAATCTATAACGAATAATAATAATAAGCTAATAAGGAATCGACAATTTATTTTGTTAATTTTAGTATTTTGACCTCTTCTTCCCAGAAACAGTAGCCTACTCGTAGGGGCATATGCACCATTCACGTTCAACGCTCTACAACTACATGAAAGTATGATCGCATTTGTTACAATGTGTTGCATTTCGGGTTTAAACCAACAGCTGATCTATCTGAGTTTAAACCGAGATGGTGGATACCGCCTTGGAGTTTTAAATCTGTCTTGATTACTTTTTGCCTGTTATTTTTTCGATTTAGGGTGAAAGTACACTTAACTGATGGAACAACATCTTCCAAAGAGTGCACAGTTCACCTGTGATTGTAAACAAAATTCTGTTAACTAATTTTAGTATTTTGTTGATCTGTTGCAGGGGAAAAGCCGTACCGCTGTCAGTGGCCTGAGTGTGAGTGGCGTTTCGCGCGGTCTGACGAGCTGACGCGTCACTACCGAAAGCACACGGGAGCCAAGCCGTTCAAGTGCGCCATTTGCGAGCGATCCTTCGCCAGGTCCGACCACTTGGCGCTGCATATGAAGCGCCACCTGCCCAAGCAGCCCAAGTGATGTTACTGTCACTACGATGACATCAGTGACGTCACTTCAACCACCTCTACCACCAATCATCACGAAAGGCACCCGAGTCATACCTGTGAATAAATCTAATTTAATAATTGTAAGTTATAGTGAAGTAGTTACGGTGCCTTTCCTATGTTTGTGACATTAAGAGATAGATAGTTTTGGAGACTTTGTGCGGGAGAAATAGGAGGAACAATAAAAATTCACGGCTACAACGTATTACCTTGTTAAATCGAATTATATAATGATTTCTTTGTTGTAGTGAAGGTGATGTGATGAATCAATCAGTATTCAATTGAAAGACTTGAAATTGTCACAACTTATTCATTGCAGTGAGTTTCTTTGGTTTATCTAAGAAACTTATATTACCTAAGAAACTTGATTTTTGTCACCTAAATACTACAAATATTCAAAGTTTTATTCATTTACAGTTTCAGTGGTATTCATTTATTAATTTATCAACCGCTCTGATTTCATCTTTTGCTCCTCTCTCAATCATTCCTATGGTTTTCGTATCAAGAATGAATGATAATATTGGTTGATCTACATCTTTTCCAACTGTATTTGAGAAAGTATCAAGTTAATTTGAGAAAGAATGAATTGTATTTGAGAATAGTCACTTGTAATTGAGAGTATGTCAGATGTGGATGAGAATAGTCAATTGTATTTGAGAAGTCATCACATGTAATTGAGAATAGTGAATTGTATTTGAGAAATCGTCAAATCTAAATGAGAAGATATCAATTGAAAATGAGAAAATTCTCTAATTGACATGAAGTGACTCTTCTGTAGCCTACAGTACAGGTTTGATTTGAGCAGGAAAGGATACTGTACTATGTACACAGTATTTCAATTACTACCCACAGGCAAATAAATATTTTCAATGGTGGAAGTATTTCCGCTGTACTGTTCACGAATGATGGATGAGTATAATTTTTATGTATTTAGAATAAAAAATTGCTACTCCTCATCCTGTACACCACAGTATATTTATATTTAATGTAGCTAGCTGACCATCATACATAAATATAAGTTGAGACTCACAGCTAAGATAAATTTAAAATCATTTCCCAATTACAACTGACATCTTCTCAAATTGAAATGATACTTTCTCAAATAAAATTCACTATTCTCAATTAAATTAAAAGTGATGACTTCTCATACAATTGACTATTCTCATTTACATCTGACATTTTCTCAAATACAAATGACTATTATCAATTACAATAATTGATACTTTCTCAAATACATTTGGAAAAGGTGTAGTAGATAAATAACGAACGATTTTTACAAAAATATCCTGTTATTTCAGTTCCAGTAGATTTAAATTATGAATACAATACAGTATTCAATTTTATATTCAGCGGAAAAAATTAGTAAATATTCATTGTTTGTGACAATTTCAATTGTTTTATTCTACAGTGTTCATGTGTGCATTTAGTGGAAACCGATTGATGTATCATGTTGCTGTAACAAAAAGAAACGATAGTGCCTCGTTCATTCTTCATAAATGGAATAGAACTTGAGTGATAGTAAATTAGAGATTTATTTTATTGTTGTTATTTTTATACATAAGTACTGTAATTAGGTTGATATTTTGCCAAATTTTTGGAGTTAGTTTCTAGGGAACCATTTGATATTTATTTATGAGAATATAATGTATATAGTGATTGTTTAATCATCAAAGGTCACGTAATTTGGAATCTGAACATTTTGGAGACGTGGATTATTATTTTATCAATATGCAACATGGCGAGGTTTTCATAAACACAAGAGGCTTCGAAATCTTGTTTTGAAAATGATAATAAACTTCCAAGCTTTCGGAATTTTCCAGTTGATGCTTCATTCACATTCAATATGAAACTGACGTTTCCTGACATTCACTCCCTGACTTCAACTGGACGATGATAGATAGCACTGAAGTGGAAAACGGATCAAATTAGAGCATTCCATTTTTAAAAGACGAAGATTTCACGAATATACCAGCACCAGCTTTAATTTTTCTTTTCTTCATTCTACAAATTTCATAGCTTACATTATTTGTTTCATCAGCAGAATTACATGCCAATTCTTAGAGCTATATAATATCTGGTTACCTTGTTATCGAGATGAAAAAAATCTAATATAATCGAAATGATGAGAATCATTGATTGAAATTATCAGAGAACAAGAAGTTATAATTGAATGCTCGTTTAAATAGCTTTGATAGTCAAAATATAATTATTAATCAAAGGTACATAACTTTAACATATATTTTAAAATTCATATATATTTATATATAAAATAATATTTTAAAGTAGCTCACTTTTATTTTTAGGGCTATTGTGTTTCAAGTAAGTACGGGTATACTAGACGATCCCATCAATACTTTTCTCACTCACTTCTCGACGTCAATTTGCTATGAAATATAATAGAAACCCAGAAAACTGGTTTTCGCAATAACCAACTATATATGAAACTGGCAAAATAAAACTGTTCAAATTGAGGAAAAAGCAAGCTCATTTTCTCATTTTTCATTAAGATTGAGTGTTGTTTATCTTAACAAGATATTTTCTTCGCAGGATTCATAATCCATTTTCACAACAGGGGATTATTTAACACTTAGAAGACTACACAATTAGAAGATTCCTTCTCTAATTTTGAACACACATTTGAATTAAGTTTAGATGTACTGTACATCTGAACTTAATTAATGTGTGTTTGAAATTTATAAGGAATCTTCTAATTTTGTCCATCCTTTTCTATTCAAGAGTTGAAATCCCCTGTGAGTTAGAGTATTTTGTAACAATTGTTTTAAATCATTTCAAAATGTTGATAAAATACTGTACAAAGAGTAAATAATAATATTAATTGATGATTACCCTAGCCGGTTATATGAACAATTAGCATAGGCTAGACAACCTCCAAAGACATTCTAAAACTGTAGATAATCAAAATGTAGTATAATTTAAAGAATGATGGAGTGGAAGCATGTATTGTGCGATCAATTGAATAGTATGAATGATTAACAGTTGATAAGTTACTTATGTCGTTGTTTTATATTGAAAATTTGTATGTATTTACTATTTTTGGAGCTATTTATGATTATCGTTCTTCTCTATGCATTAATATGTAATATTTTTATATAGAAGAGAGAATTAACCGGTAAATTTAACTGTTTTTATATGTATTATTGAAACCATGATATCATGGAATATCAAGTACCTATTTTTGATGTATTTATACATTTGAAAATATTTATCCATATTATACATCAAATCCATACAGCCATACATCCATGTGAGATCTAATTTATCTTCCATTAGAACAATAATTGATAATTATAGACTAAAATAATGTTGTTGTTGCTTCAACAATAATAGTTGCAATTATTTTATTCCAACAAAAAATCAAGTGCCAAGTTTATCATACAATCATAATGTTTCAAAGTATTATTATAGTTAATTGTAAAATACTATTGCCATAATTAAGTACCTATTTTTGCAAACAGCATTGTTTCACATTATCAAGTAATTTCTTGGAATAATTCATCATTTGCCAATTCTCCACTTCAAAGCTTTATTAGAAGATAATTTGATATTAAAAATGAGTGGCCGTGTTTTTGGCTTTCCCAAAATTAACTTATAGGAACAAAATATAAACTTAGATATAGTTCGTTTTCTATAACGTTTCACTGATTCCTTCAGTTCAGGACCCACTCTTCCAAGGTTGTGATTCAAAATTGATATTACTCAGTATGTTAAATTTTTCAGTTTTTCATAGATCTATCCAATATACCTTAGAATACTAGGTATTCTAGGTACATTGGATCTATCCAACCATTTGCATCCGTTGAGGCATTTGAACCCAGTTCAACAAAGCTACAACAGTTGTTCACACAAATTATGTTTATTTTGATATAGTCTACTGAGTCCCATATCGTTTGGATACTAATAGTTATCTGTCACCTGTATTTAGATTTCCCCCAACCAATGTAGGTGACAACGATATCCTGTCTTCTTGCTTTTTCCTACCATATTTTGTCTTTCTCCCTCCAGTTACCACATTGAAATCATTCTCTCTTTTTACTTTCCTTGTTATGCCTCTCACCTTCTACCTCTTTCTCAACGATCTTTCTCTTCTTAATTCTCACTCACACACTCTCCCTTAAATTTTGTTATCGCTCTCAATTGATCTCTCACTCATCCTCTCTATTCTCTCACTCTCCTCACTTATCTTCATTTTCGTTTTCATCCGTTCACTCTCCCTCCCACCAACTCACTCTTTCTCTCTCTACTTCAATCGTTCTCTATATAGCCTATTTCTGTTTCTCAACCTCTATGTTTCCCTTTACCTCAATTCACTATTATTTTTATTATTGTAACTTCTCTTATTCCTTTTTCCAATTTTATCTGATCAAATCTTCATCTCTCTTAATGTAATTATATTTATTCTTCTCCTAACTTCACTTCTTCACTTCTTGGTACTTCGATTACTACTCATTCTGTATTCTCAATATTTGGACTCAATTCTCATTTTTGTCTCTATTTGTATCGCTTTCCGCTTTCTCATTTCTTTATTCCTCTATTATTTTCTAATCTTCTTATTCCTATCATTCCATCATTCCATCATCCCTCATTCTCTTTTTCTTTATCTCTGTCGATGATTAACTTCAATTCAATTTTTCCCATTTATTCCTTCATTTTCTGCCCCTTTCTCTCACTTTATTCCTCTCTCTCTTCTCCTTCTTTACCATTGATAATGTCAACGGAAACAATTTGCTTGTGAGCTTTATAATGTGAAGGGCTCTGTGCATTGCCAGAAATGAGTTGGCCCGTGACTACACCATAGTAGACTACACCATAGCAGTCAGTTCGGGTAGAACAAGCACATTGAGTAGGCATAGCTATAGTTGATATTCACTCTAAACTGTCAGCATTCTATATAAAATATCGCCAACATTTCCCATTAAACCAATGCTGACAGTTCTCACTAGCATGACATGTTTATTCGGTCAGCCGAGCGCGAAAATGTCTGAAATGTATTTCCGGGACAGTGGTCGTAAAATAGTGACGGACCGGCCGTTACCTGGCCGTGACTGGTCCGTGATTGACTGTTTTCCGCTGTCAATTGCCGTGAAATTGTCCCCCGGAAGATGCTAGATTAAACCCTGCATCGTTCTGATATAGTGCACTGAAATATTCATGCCGGTCTTCACCATACAGTATTTATAATTTCCTTTTTTTCGTATACTCTTTACGTTTATTCCTTTCCTCGTATATTATTTATTGGTTTATTTCTGTAGTTGTTATTTTTTATCACTATTTTACTGCAGATCGCCCTGCTATCTTTTTGGCCTGTTGACTAAGATCAAAGTGTCGTGTAGTGTAGTACTGTATACCCATCCTCTGCACATTGAAAATAATCTAACAATACAGTATTTTTTACATGTTCACACTTCTACTTCACATTAAAAAGATTCAAAACAATAGACAAGATATGTCAAGTTATGTTCTATTTACTTTTTTTATTTTTTAAGCTAGGGTACTGACTCTCAATAAGATATTGCTTGAAGTAACCCTAGAAGGAATCAGAGAAAATGACTAATATCTTTCATCATTGGATAGTTTTACAATAATAATTTCTTACAGTTTAGTTTGATATCATACAATTTCATACAGAATACTTTCTTCAGTGAGCTTCTAGTGAGTCAAGAAGAAAAGACTGTTTATTGCTGGTTTCCCCAATTTGCCATTTAACAAGTAGTTTTTTTTCTAGTTCCTGGCAGAATAAGTATCAGTCAAGAAGGGTGGAAAATATCATAACATTTTTTCTATTCACTTTGTGCCTTTATCTGGGGAACTCTTATATCATGGACCCCTTGATTCATTATAGAACTCTAAAGTAAGCCTCAATGAGCTTTTAAGGTGTTAACAAAACGCTTTAATTTTCTGGTGTATTATTAAAATAGTTTGTGCGCTTTTGAAACGAATAATATGCTTTATTTTCTTATACATTCTCATTCATTCTATTAATAGAAGTCTCAATTTCTCAACTAACAATGATCTCTTCATTCCACAATATATTATTATTCTTAATTTGAATTCACTTATTTTTAATGCTTAATCGATTAAGTATTGAGGTAGATCCAAAGTCCACAACAATCAAAAGTATAGGCGTAGATGCAAAAATCCAATCAATTTATAATCAAATTTGACTGTGAAGTATTATAGCACTATATATATGTTCATTCTTGATAGCTAAGATTCTATTTTTTAATTCGATCCATCTGTAAAGTACAATATGGGCAATATCATTATTGTTATTTTATATAAAACTTTTAAAAATGTATTTTGACTAGTTGTATAATTTAAGACAATGTATAGCTTTTATTATTTCCAGATAGTTTTAATTTTTATAATTAATTCTAGAAAAATATAGTTTCTAATATTGGGTTCTACCATGATTTTGGGTAGCGATTCCAAAATTGAGCAATCTTCTCTTGATATTTGTATACTTGTGTTTTGTTTTGTATATATAGGGTAGATGATATATTTTTGAACATGACTATATCTAAAACATTCTTGTTTTGAATGGGATCAACTCAAGTCATTCCACAATCCCACTTAATTTACATGATCAATTTCTGTTATTGTACTTAATATTATGTATATATATATTTGCCTCTATTTTTCTAACTGAGCAGGAGTCATTGCTTGTTGATTTAATAAACTTTATGACTGGATTCTATTGACGTTTTTCGTTGACATTCACATTCCCTAGAGAATTCCATATCCGAAGATTGAATGATTCCTTATCAAGATAATTTCCTTATTCTATTCCTGTTTTGAGCTTCTTGATTTCTCCTTTCCTGGAGATATTCTTGAAAGTATCATCATCATCATCATCGACTTCAATGAGGGAATGATATCAATTATTGATTTTTTCCGACACATATGAAGATATTCCATATTAATACTGGAAACTCTTGAGATACTAATGTGAATTACCAAGAGAGGAACTGGAAGTTTAGTGTTAAGCCTCGTACATCAAATTCATACTAAAATACTTGAGGTGGGTGGAACTTTTGGGACCTACCTAAGCGTTCTTGGTTGAGTTGATTCTTAAAATCTGTTAATGATCCTTAATCCTCAGTATAACTTCAGGTTGAAGTACACCAGTCTTGATACGGTTTTTGGTGAGATATGCTGATATTCATCAATCATGAAATACTAAAATATTGTCTAATAATATCACGAATTTATAGAATTTATTTACTCAAGATGACACCATAGGCGTTGAAACATATATGTAGCTTTTCAATAAATTTCTAATATTATTAGACAATATTTCAGTTTTCAATTACACTAGTCTGCTTGTAAACACATATGATAATTTTAATCAGTGTGGCAGTGAATATTAATGTAGTGTAACATGAAAGCAGACAAAATACCATTGTGTTTTCTTTGTGGTAGAATATCTTGCAGTTATCACGCTCTCCATACAAATAGCGAGAAGCTTTCTGTTGTTACAATAGTTTCAAACTAACTATCAGTGGTCGCGCTGATAAGCTATCCCTTAGAATCAACTGCAACTGCCGTTGGAAGGGCAACCACTTGAGAAAACTCCTCTGAATATGATTCATGAGTTGAAAAATCGCTTCCTGTTGGTTCAGAACCCACCTAAAACTGTAGGTCCACTCATCTCCCATCATCATCCGCCTCGTTACCCTCTCACAAGTCTAGAGCTTGTAAGAATATAAATTTGGATATTTATCAAAATAA
Organism: Nilaparvata lugens; assembly: GCF_014356525.2. Lineage (NCBI taxonomy): Eukaryota > Metazoa > Arthropoda > Insecta > Hemiptera > Delphacidae > Nilaparvata > Nilaparvata lugens. The sequence continues at coordinate 39,247,177 of NC_052509.1, read as the reverse complement.
TGAAATGAAAGGAAATTGATAGGTCTCGAGCAAGCAGCTGTATCATTATCACCAGATATGATGTCAACAAACACAAGATAAGATAATAACGGCTCTCCAGGCTATGGTTTTGGATAGCCAAATGAAAATGAAAGTATTATTGCTATTCATTTAATAATATAAAATATATAATATTTTGAGGTTAGGTTCTTTTGTACTTACTAGTCGGCGACCTAAGTAATCGGTCGAGCCATATAATTTGAGAATTAGCCAGACACCTTGTGGCAAATTTTGTTGCATATAAATAGCATTCGCTTGAACTATGATCAGAGGGTTAGTGAACAAGCATGGTATTTCAATGTAAAAGAAAAAGCGTTTTAGAAAACACAAAAATATTTAATAAATCAAACGAGCATGAACGAAATGTAGAGAACAAATAAAAAGATTAAGGAAATGGGATGTAACTTTATTCAGCGCATGGATACATTTGTAGTTTCAGGATACGCCAATCACAGTGCAGTATTTGACTGGCGGTAAAAGTGAATTAATTCAAAAATACACTTATTTATTATATAAACAGTAAGAAATTGTAAACTATGCAGTACCCAGATATATGTAACAAATATAAAATGAATATTTAAGACTAAAATATATGCTCTTCAGGTTGTAATATAACAGTTTCTTATGGACTATTTTGACACAACTTTGAATTATGTCATTGCGTGGTAGTTGAGTCCACCAATGAGAGTGGATATTTAAATTTTATGTAAATTAAAAAGACAGAAGTGTGGTGGTGGAAGAATAAGGGTAGGTCCAAGCCCCCTTGCTTGCCAGAGGTCACAGGAGACAGCCACCAATTTAGAGAGCACAATACTAGATCCCTTTTTAAATTTGTATGTTTTAAAAAATCTAAAGTTGAATAATTAGAAATTAATTTCATAAGACTCAGTGAAGTTGTAATATAACATGAGTCATTAAATTTGAATAATCCCATTGGAGAAAACGACGGCAGCCCACCAGAAAGGCCTAGGACATTGAAACGAATCCGGTTCACCATCATAATTATTGTGAAAATCGACTCGTGAGTTCAATTGAAAAGTTATTTAGGAGGGCCCTCAGTGCTTCGAGATAGTTAAATAAAATAATTAAATAAAGCTAGCTCATCGAAAAGTTATTTAAATATTAAGAATAATATCAAAACTTGTGCAAGTCTTAAAACATAAAGGGAATATGTTTAAGAAACATTCATGAGATTAACTGTTAAATATGCACAGAGGGAAAATTTATTAATATTTGATCTATTATAATTATATGCTCACTCATATATCTTTTGTCAGTAATTTATTAGATTTTTGCGAAGCTCATGTTCATAAGATAAATTGATTTATCTGATTCCCACCAGAGGCCAAACCCAAGCCCTGAGATATATATATATTTTAATATTTATATTTTTTATAATTATTTGGAAATAAGATTTATAAGTTTTATTCGACAAGCAACAGCAAGTCGACAACTGAGCTGTAAAGTTTGTCAGTATATATGCTGATTAAAGAAGTGCATGGTATTAATTGATGCTAAGAAGCAAAGTCAATCATTAGTGAGCGGTCTGTGATATTTTTCAATATATATTTATTCTCATATTATTTTTATATTTGTTGCTCTATTTTTATCATTGCTCGTTGATATTTCATGTAATTATATTTTTGTGTTTATTGAATGATGTACCCTTTATTTTCCTTTTATTATCCTATCTCCATGCATGACCAATCTTGTTATATTCTATTTTATTATCATTATTGACATATATTTAAAGCTATCAACCAACTGTATTCTTCACCGAATAAGTTGGATCAATCAGCGATATACAGCATTGATTATTAAATCTTTGGAAATAATATGTTCCTGAGATTTATTTAAATTATCCAGGACCAGCACATCCGATTTGAAAAAAACTCAAAGGTCATATTATTAAGTCGCAGCAGCAATACAAATTAATAAAATTTATAAGGTATTCCGATAGAGTGTCACCTTTGATTCCGCTCGGTATCATTTTGCATTGTTAACCATTTTGCCGAATGGTGGCGGGTAGCATTGGTGGCGATACCGCATTGTCTAGTACAAAAGTCAGAGCACTTATATCTATCTACCTCTCCTGCATCTATATCTGTGGAGTCAACCAAATCAGTCACAAAAACAGTGAACTGTTAAAGCGGCCGACGTTTGCAGCCAGCGAAAGCAGAGAATTGTTTGAGCTCCTAGAAGAGCTGGTGAGAAACTGGTGCTATTTTTCTTTCAGGAGTTACAAAAAATATTATATATATTGAAAAATCTTTGCTTTACCGACTGTGGCCAAGCAGGGCACATGTTACGACAAAAATAACATCACAAGCTCATGTGGGTATCGCCCTCAGCAAGAAAATCTCAAGTATACTAAAACTGATTAGTTCCAGTTCGAACTTATTTTCACATTCTTAGATATTTTTTGCAAACTAACTGAATATTCATGACAAGTATTTTGCTGTGTTATGATATCGGCTCTCTCATACATAATTATCTAGCGGAGCTAGACTACAACCAATAGGGCGTAATACTGGAAGAAGAAACACTCCTTTCATGACAAAAATTTTAGTATTCCAAACAGAAAAACATTTTTATAATGCCTGTGTAGTGAACCTTTTACTTAAATTAATCAAAAAGGAATTTTGAATGTTTTTTACGTTAAGTAGAGATGATTGCTATAATCCATCCTCAAAGTTCTTTCATAGAATACTTTATTTACAGAACAGTTTTCTCTTATTGGTTACTTCACGAGATTCTAATTCCCTGCCATTCAATAATGTTTCTATGTGGGTTTACAGCGTTTTATGAAATCACCTACGCAACAAGACCTGAAATTATCTACATTGAAAAAATACATTTGGCAATATCAAAGTTACTGTGAGATTTTATTTTAAAACACTTTTGATAGGAGTATGTTCATAAAGATAGTTTTCTTGAGAAGATTGAAGAGGAGACTTATATCTGTTGACATTGTAAAGTATCGAATTTGGGTAGATAAAAATCCCTAACCGAAACGGTAATAGGTCTGAAAATAAAGTAACCGGCTAATATCGCCAAATAGATAATAACTAAGATTAGATAGCATCAGCTTGTTCTGGCTAAATGGTACAAAAACCTAAAAAGGATTTGAAGGAATTTTGTTGCTCATAAATAGAGTATTATATAAAATATTTTGAAGATTGAGGTTAGGTACATGTATTCACGGATCGGTGACCTAGAGATCGATCAAATCGAGAAACGTAGAATCTGACCAAAAACCCCTTGGCAGAGCTCTATTGCAATCAAATAGTGTGCAATGTGAAAAAACACCTGATCACGTGGCTAATTATTAGGTAGCATGAAATTAATATTAATGTATAGAATATTAGCTAGCATGTAAAGAGCATAACAAATAAACCAAATAAAAATAATTAAATGTATTCAGGAAATAAGAGGTACCAGGCGCATGAATACCGAATAAAATTTGCATGCACCAATAGTAAAACGGCAGTTAATAGGCGGCAACTGTAGGCCAATTCAAAAATATTTCTATATATTTATATAAATGTACTGGATTTTGTGTTAAAACTTTGCATAGTCTATGTTATCGATATGGCTCGAAAGCAAAGAAATTATTAATCATACAATCTAAGCAATATTTTGGTATTTTTTGTAAGATCTATTTGAACCTAAATGGCGGAGGACTAAGATATTCAAATTTTATGTTAATTTGAAAGTCGGAAATAAGATTTGTAAAATTGAGAAAGGAGAACCATCACTCGCCAACCAAATGCCACCAGGAGAGGACCCCAAATATTTTAGAGCGTAGTACCTTGCTAATGATTTTGTAAAAGTTAAAGTTAAATCACATTATTAAATTTCTTAAAGGACTTCGTGATGCTATTGTAAAGCAGAAGTCATTTTCAATTTCAAATAAATTTATAACCCCTTGGGAGAGACGATTCCGGCTACCATATTCCAGGACCACATGGAGTTGGATCGACATCGGCGGCTTATAAGAAGATTTTCGACACGTGAGTGATAAATATTGAATTAGTGATGGGCGCCCTAGTGCTTCGAATTAATCTAATAATCAAAGCTAGCTCGCCGAAAGGGTTTTTATTATAAATTAAGAAATTAATAAGAGTAATACTTGCGCAAGTAAAATTAGTATTAAAGGTATTTTATTGAAGAAAAAATATAGATTAACACATATCAGAAAAATTCCATTTGGATCAAAGAAGTATAAAATCTAGGCTATTAAAACATATGCATATGACATTTAATTTTTGCAATATAATTTGCGATAGTTTGTTATAGCTCTAATTCACTAGATGAATGGCTCTACCTATTCCGTCAGGTGCCGAATCTTGCACCCTGAGATAAAAATATATATTCGATATAAAGAAATCTACTAAGTACTAGAGATTTTAATATATATATATTTGGATTATTAGTGGCTAATTTATTAAGCTGATCTTAAAGCACATATTTTTAATTGAATTGTCCAAGTCGACAAGTATTAGCAAGCGCATATCGCAGCTACATGCAAAAGAATGCATATGATTTTAAGATAAAGGCACATGGTAATGATTCGTGCCATAAATCTAGAATATAAAGTTTAGCCTGTGATATTTTACTGATTTCAATTATTGTTCTATTTTTATATTATATTTTTTATCGCTCTTTATATATTTTTTGCCTCAATTTATTTTTTTGCATTATTTGTTTAATATATGTATGAAATGTTTATGGTGTGCAATTTATTTTTATTCCTCAACACTATAGTATAAGTATCATATTTATATATATTTATTTTTTATTGAATTACAAGAGTTATAGGAGAAGCCCATACCTAGGCCTATCAAGATTTTTGAGACTGAATCCTATTAAAAAACCACGACCTAATTATATAATTATATCAAATCTCATGCTTTACCGACTGATGCCAAGCAGGAGGCTAATCGTTATTTAAATATAAAGAATAACGTCAGAACATGTTGTAGACTTGTCTATCAAGCGGTCAATCTGATCCTGGCAAGAAATGTTGTTTCAATTACATTTGCACCTGACCGCACATAAAAGCAGTGCTGCATCAGAGGTCAATTAAACGAGAAACACTTCCCCATGCAAATCGATTGGTAACTGGCAACAATCAATACTGATCTGGTTTTAAGTATTACGGAGATTCTTCAGTTATATGTGGTCGGGTGCTGGCTGATTTCCATACTAGAGTGAAAGATAAAAAATAGAATGGACGACTGATATATTGGTCGGGTGACAGTGAAGCCATTCACACACGACTAATGCTATCTCGACTGCATGTAGATCTGTCTCTGTCTTGCTGCTGCTGCTGCATGTGTTTCTTGACAAGTTGGCTGGTTATAAAAGTAGAGAGCGACTAGAAGCCCTCAACAATCTGCAATTGGTTTGTTAGAAGAGAGAAGAAGGCTGGCTAAAAAACAGATAAATCGCTACAGAAACTGATCAAAGTGAAGTAGAATCAAATTGTGAATTGACATTTGCATAACTAGTCGCCGAGCGCTGAAGATCGCCAGATAGTTTGTACGTCAATAAACAACGTTTATTAGTGTTTAGATTGGAGTAGGATGGTGACCAGCAAATAATTTATTTTCAGATTCGTGAGGATGGATGCAACTAATTGATTGAATCAGTCTGATGGATTTTTATGACTATGTGTTGTTGCACAAAGGATCACGGCACTCGACGTACGCTAATAAACGAGTTGGCATTTGATGCGATGATTATTAGACAGGATAACAGAGTCATGAACAGTGTAGCACTAATCTTGAGAGAACATTATTGGAAGAAATGTCAAGAGTTCAGTAACAATATTAGAGAGACACAATGTGGGGTTGTCGGGGGAGGTGTTGGAATCTGACCATGACTGGCTGGGTCGGTCAATGATGTCACGACTGGCTGCTGCCACTTATATTATGTATGCTGCAATCTACTCGCAATAATTACTTTGAGAAATTGCAATTGGTGTAGCAGACGGTAGGTAGGTAGTATTAGTAGCTAGTAGTAGTAGTACTAGTAGTAGCAGATTAGTTGCTGGCATAATACTAATATCTCACTTTATATACTTGACACAGACTGTATCGACGAGTAGAATACTTTTATTGGTTCGTTCTATATTCTAATAAATCTCTAATTCAAGTATTTTCAATTATAAAACAATTACTAGAAATTGTTCTGCTTTTATAAAAAACTTGAATAGATAATTGAAAATTACAGTATTGTAATAGGAAAAGTAGTGTTAATATAATGATTATGTTCTATGATGAACTGGAATGTAGACTTATAAATCAATTAATATCATTAGTTCAATTTCAAAATTGGTATCACTATCGTGATGTACATTTTCGAAAAGTTCATCATCACTTGAAAGATATGAAGTAGTTATTCAACATAACCAGGGTTCTCTGTTGCTGTCATTTACAAGATCATAAGAATAATAATATAAAGAATTCTATTTTATAGAATATGTACCTTTTCTATTTACATCCAAACATACAGAATGCTACTATTAGCACCCGTTTTATTTTATTTGTGTTTCAAAGAATGTAAAAAGGGTACTAGTAAATTCTATTTGATGAAACTTGCAAGTAGCCCCATTGAAATAAATTAAGCATAAAAAATATATTGTTCTCATGATTTTTGTCAGAAGGAGTTTGTTCTGATTTTAAAGAACGATTTTACTTCATGTTCTTTTTGTTGAATGTTGAAAATGACAAATCACTTTGAGATGGGAAGGGAACTTACATTATCCCATTATGTCCCATTTCCTTTACCAAAACCTTTCCCATTCTGCTCTCTCGGTATTCGGTACTTATTACATTCAAAGTAGATAATGATGTTATCTTGTATTAGGTAATTACAGTGAATGGAAGCTTCCAAAATACCCAGAAACTTATTTATCTTTTGACCGACACTTTTCTTGGAGTTTTTACCATATCAGCCTTAGTTTTTACCATATGTGTCTTTTGCTAACCTTGACGTCTGGACCCGATCCCCTCGTCTTATTTAGACTGTCTTTCAAACTTATCTGGTTTCTGGTTGTCATCTAAATTTCATTCAAGATAACAGAAATCACAGACTTACTTATAAATCTATTCGAATACAACCTTGGATATCAGATGTGAATGACTGTAACGTGATTGGCTGAACCTCGATTGGATCGAGCCATGATAAAATTGGTGTTAGGAAAAGATAGATAGGAGTGCGAAAAAGGTTAAGACGAAATAATAGGATGTGTGAAAATGCCGAAAGGAAAAAGTGCGGCTTCATTGTTACTTTGGCGCGGTTTTTATCGCCACGTGACCCATTCATCTGTCGGCGCTTCAGTCATTCATTCATCTATTTTATGGTCGCTTTCATTCATGTTTTTGTACTCAAGTGAGACCAATCCGAATGGATTCGTTTTAATTCGTGTGGAGGCGGATGCACATGACTGGAACGTTTTTGATAAGCGTTTCAGTTCATTTTCAAATGGTTATTCGGGTAACTGATTTAATTTGCTCTCCACTGGTTACTGGAGAGTGTTTCTGGTCATTACATTGACTATTTTGACATTGTTAACCTAATCAAATTTAATGATCGAATCTAATTTTTAAGTATTGAATAGGAAAACAAAGTGAGAAGTGAGAACTGTGTTTCCTTTGAGATGAATCATTCGAATATTGTAGTATGATTATTTTGGAGCCCCCAGATGACTGGATTGATCCGATATCCTCAACATTAATAGAATTTACAGACGATTTCATGAAAACCGACATATTTTAGCCGCCATCTTGTCTTTTTTTCATGATGACAAACATTTTTGAGATTGCCATCATGAATATTCTCTTTCTACACATCATTACGAAGAGATTGATACCATTTCCAAGTCTTTACCGTCAAGAAGTCATGAGTTATACAGTTCTCTAATTGTTAGATTGGCATAAATTATGGAAAAAAGCGTATTTTACACTGCAACAGTACTTTTCACTCTTTTTCCGATGACGCTCCAGCCGTAAAATATGAACGTATAGCCTTCAATTAGATGTAATTTTGAAGCTTTGAAAATATTCTACAACATTGTGCCAATAATACTAGTGTATGTCTACTGCGAATACACACACTGAGTGGAAAGTGGAATATTGTCCCCGAAAAAGTTTATGTTTTAAGTTTTTGAAGTTAAATTAATCACGAAAAAAGTAGTCCAAATGAGACGATTCTATGGAATATTTTAGATTGGTTATTTCTTAACACTTTGGGGGTAAAATCAATTCGATATCTCTCACAATAACTGAATATCAAGCGATATATAAAATGTCCGTCAATAATGACCGTCATCTTGAATTTTTTAATAATGTCGTACATTTTCGTTGTTTCCATCATCAATATTCTTATTCGGCTTGTTGTAACGAGGAGATTGAGGAAGTCTCTTGCAAGTATCTTGAAGTAGTAATGAAAAATCGATTTTATAGTTCTAGCTTGTTACCTTATGCGTATGGAAAAACGCACCAGAAATCATGCAGGGTTTTCTTTGGAGGGCGCTGGAGAACACATTTTTTGTTGACGTACAGCGCATGAAGATATATCGTTTTAAAGCTGAAGAAACGATCTAAATTCCATAGATTTGAAATTTATCTGTATTTCTTGCACAAAGAAAGTTATAATGAGAATAAATTTGAATAAAAATAGAAAAAAAATTTTTGGGGATTTTGAAGGTTAGGCTATAACTAATAAAATATGCGTTTTAGATGGAGATTTTATAGAACAAAATTTGTAGAGAAAGATCGTTAAAATATGTTCGTTCAATAAACGGTTGAATATCTTGAACGGTTATTGAAATACAAGTGATATAGCAAAACCCTAAAAATGTTGGTGGTCATCTTTTCCCGAGGTGTTTGCCTGTAATTTCGACTCATCATCACGATTCTTATTATGCTAAATCCAGCTAGCACGTGGCGTGCGTGGCTGGACGCACGCCACGCCGGCCACGCTAGCCACATGCCAATTCACACCGCCACGACTGTTGCGATGCTATACCGGCCACGTTTCCCGTCAGTATGCAGGAAGATGTCAACTCCGACGGTGTGAATCTGGATTTTCTTGTGGCTTACCTTGGTTTTATGACTCCAACAGCAGCAGTAGTAGTGATAATGAGCTGGTTTTATTGTATTCGGTGACAGCACGGGACCAGTGGGTACATCCAATCAATAAAAAAAGGAAGACATATGGCGAATTCCATCATTTAATGCGCGACCTTGAGGCTGACAATGATAGTATACGTTCTATACGATAGTATACGTCTAGTATACGTTCTGCGCATGCTCGGACCAAAACGTGGCCGGACACGTTTGAAAAGATCGCTCAGAGAGCGAACGGTAGACACGCGTGGCTAGTATAGCAAGCGTTGCCGCGTGGCCGTGGCTGCTATGTGAATTGCTTCATTTGATTAGCTGGGAAGCGATGTTTTGAAAAGTAGCTAGCGTGCTTCCAGCCACGCACGCCACGTGCTGTGTGGAATGGCCTTAACGATGAAATTGATGCATCTTCCACTGCTGTTACTCAAAAATGACCACGGATTGCCTTTTTCATGACATTTGCGCCCGGACTATCACTGTTTCAACCAATATTTATTTCCAACTAGCAGGAAACCCGTGCTCCGCAAGGGTCTATTTTAAAAGAAATGTTCAGTTGTTTCCATCCAACAACTGGAAGCATGACAAATTGAAAACTTGACGTAATGAAAATAGGCCTTTAATCATCCTCGGTTAATTAAGAATATATGTGCAAAATTTCAAGTTAATCAGTCCAGTAGTTCAGACGTGATTATGCGTCAAACATAATTTTCCTATCCCGTACGTGTACGAGTGTAAGCCAGTTCTTACCTTTATTATAGAATAGTATTAAGCTGCTCTTCAATAATTCCAAGCCACTTTTCAAGCTGACGACGGCTTGTAATAAAATCGACGACGTCATTGTTTCCTAACAATCTATTGCTCGGTTAAATAGCCGCTATATTTTTTTGTTGAATTTGGTAATTTTCGGTCTGCTTTCTAATGCTTATAAATAACACACACTCTGATTCGTCGTACGTGGTAAGTTATACTCCAATGCTCATCGATGGAAGTTGAATTGATGGTCTCTTCAACAACTTTAGTATCGGCAGCGATTACAATGCGGCTGTAATTACTGGCGGCTTACTTTTTAGAAGAATGGTCTATTAATTATTCTAAAAGTTGACGATCATGGAACATCACTACATGAGATACCTATGGGATACGTAGGGGTAGAACAATATCTGAAACTAGAATTCCAAATAGAATCCAAGTGAGGAGTTTATAACAAAAAATATTATTTGCATTTACACAACACTTCAATAAAAACTCTACGAATTCAATAATAAAATGAAAACATCTCACTCGCAATTCATTAGAGAGTTGGAGGAAAGCAGGGTACAGTTTGGTTGACTCGTAGCTCAAAACGTGTGCTGAGGAGCCTCTTCTTGGATAGGCTTCTTCTTATTATTATACTTTGATATGAACTGCTTGATATATGAGGATTGAGACTCGCTTGGTGTGAGTGGGCCAGTCCTAAAGCAGTTTCAATCAGAGTAATAGGTACTAAAGTACGCTGAATGCAGGTTTTAAATAATGAAAGGCTTCTGAAAAGTTCTTGACTTGTAATTTTACTATGATGTTCTCAAATACTTTGTTTTAATATTGTTTTTATATAAATTTGGGAATCACTTCAACATAATCGATTGATAAAGCTTTGAGATTTTAAGGCTCAAGGTCTTCAAAGTTTGTAATCCCTAAATGAAGATTCGATGTAGCAGAAAGAGCTTAGTCGCACTGTACTGGCGCTTAGTGACTAGTACAATAAAAATACAAAAGGGAGCCGCCTCCAATACTTGGGCTATGGCTAGTAAAGATCAACGATAAAGCAATATCATGAGTAATAAATCGAATAATCGATTCGAGCGAGCTGGTAGATATTTTTATTGGAAAAATGTAGCCTAACGTGAATTTTCTGATCATAAATATACTTATTTAGGAGTAAGTCTCTTGAATCTCATTATTTACCGTCACAATAAATGTTGAATGATAATCTTTCCAAAAATCCCCTCCCATTAGCACCAATATTAGCAATAACCAATAACACCACTGAAGAATACAATCGATTTCCATACAATCAGCCTAATTGGCTTCATTTGAAAGTTGCTGAACAATTTATCTGGATTCAGAATGGCGCCGGGTTGAAACACGTCTTAACGAGTTGGTGAAGTCCACATCTGCATACTATATAGCTACATTCTATGTATCGGAAGGAAAAGTGATGTGCTATCCCAATATACACGACGGCCTTATAAGGTTTGAAAATAATCTGACCCCACTCGGATTATTTTGTAACTGACTACCGATTGCCTCTCAAATTTTTTATTCTTTTTCTTCTTCTTCCTCATCTTGCAAATTAACAAGGCACTGACAAGATCGACACTTCAGTGTGGCTACTACAGTATGCTCATAATACATAGTAGGTAAATATGGATATATACTGTAGTAAATAAAAAATACTACACGTCTATATTTAGCACATAAATTGCCATTAGGTGGCCCATTCGAGCCTAGATTTGCGATCCATGTCATGCTTGCAGTTTGCAGTAGAAGTATGGTAACTGGAGGATCGAAAATACTGTATTGTAAGAAGGCAGCTGATTTGCAGTTTACCAAGAGCCTTGTTTAGTCTGTTATCTTAAAAAATGTTTGTTCACGAATGAAACTGAATAGTTTCTAGTGAAATATTATAATGGAGATGAGTTTTGTTAGTTAGGTGAGAGTAAGAGAGTACAACTACTGTTTGATGATAAGCTTTGCTAGTTATGTTACCAAATGCGAGATTCTGTACATAGAAGACTGTTGTGGTATTTCAAATACTGTATATCACCAGAATATTACTCCATTAGAATTTTACTTTGTTAAATATTTGTGGGGTCCTGGGCAGTTTTCAATACGGGTTCCCGACAATCAAGCTTACCCAAAGGCGAATAAAGAATATTTCCCATGGTATGTCGCGCTTTTCAGGCAATACTGTACATTACTAAATAAAATTGTTCCACCACCATTAGTTGCTATGGTATATATCAACATATACCATATACGGAATTGGTGGGAATTATGGAAACAGCTTAATATTTCTTTCACAAGGATAGTTTGACAGTGGGATTCATTAGGAATCTTATTCGAATTGAAAAAACTACGTTTCTGTTGCTTCAAAATTTTGATCCGTCATCTTGGAATCCAACTTCACTTTTCTTTTGTATAGGTACAAAAGTTTGATCTAGCCGATTTTCTATGTACTCGTTTATTTAATTTTTTTATGATTTATTAGTATATTCAAATGTGAATAGCTTTGAAACCGTTTGAGATATTGATGTGCTGGTTTCACAATTAATTTCCTCTTGAAATACTGTATCGAAATCATGTATCATATATGACCACCTTCTCATTTAAGAAAAATGGAGATGGTTTTAAGAATTGTGGTTCCAAGATGACAGACCAAAATCTTAAAGCGAAAAAAGTTTTTTTTCAATACGAATAGGTTCCCCAACAATACCTATTGTCAAACTATCCTTTTGAGAGATATTAAACTGTTTCTATAATTTTTACCAACTTCACCAAAATGTTCACTGTATATACTGAGTTTCAGTAGTGTATTATAATACTGTATATACTTCACTTTCCCTTTTCCACTCCTAGAGGGATTATATTCGTATTCAAATTAGGGATGGGTATCGAAAGACAAAACATCGATATTTTTTCATCCTAACATCGGTAAATGAAAAACATCGAACAGTAAACATCGATGTTTTTGAACATCGATGTTTTCAAACGTCGTTTATCGCCCTACGTTTTTATGGATGATACTATTAGTCCAGTCAATATAGACATAAAAAAGGAGGTGTGCTTGCAATTTATATTGTTGTTCTGATTTTTTATTATATTATTTGGGTACATAAGAGAAGTGCACAACCAATTTCTTCATGCAAGATTTCCTTGTGCTAGATACAAGATAGCCCAAAAACCTCGTATTTTCGGCTCATTTTCCAGTTTTCAGCTATTTCTGCAAAATCTCTCAAAGATTATATAATTCTGAAAAAAATGAGATCACTCGGAACTCTCTATCTCCAATGAGTACTTTTTTATAATTTTTCAAAAATGAGTAAAATTTGAAGAAAAAATCAATTTTGATGAATTTTAGTTTTTAATCAACAATATCTTCCGATTGTTACAATTTAGATGTATATTTCAAAATCCCTCTAGGCGTATTTTTGTGCTATACAATCTGAGATCAGGTAGAGCGCTCTATGTCATATAGATTTCCAAGTACACCTGACAACAATGCTCCTTGTATTGTGGAAAACACCTAATTTTCAGCTTCAACAATCATCACCATCTACTTTGTCCTCACATTGATATTTCGCACAGTGACATAAGTTCATGGGTAAGAATCACCCGTTTGATGCACTTAATTTCAGTATTTCCTAGTAGAGGCACGCTTAAGGACACCTCATGGATCAAAATTTCAAACACTTATAATTTACTTTTGACACAATGCTCAAATTTCATCGTACTACACTTCATTCTTCTCGGCTCGCCAAGGCGGTTCAAAATCATGCATCAACAGTCAAATTCGGTCAAAAATTAAAAAATTTATTGTTGAGTGTAGGTACTTATTCATATTCAATACATAAGAAATGGCCAATTTCTATATTCAAAGCTATGTATCTCGGTAACCCCTTATTATAAAAATTATTACATGATCTTGAAATGTACAATAGAATTTTCTATTTCATCTGCTGTAAACAATTCATGAAAAAATATGTTTGTAAAGTGAGATTTGATTGTTGAAAAAAATCCGGAAATTGTAGATATTTTTCTCATATCAACGGTTTTGGCAGTTCTATGATAGCGAAAAGTGATTCAAGATGGATTTCAGGCAACTGAGCTCGTAGAGGATGAATTTATCTACAATTTGTAATCAATCGTAAGTTTCTATGATGTATCAGACTCGTTTTAGAAACTCTTGATCAACAGTAAAATTACGAAGAAAATCTAAAAACTGAAATCGCCATTTTTAAAATCTTAACTTACAAATTGTTTTGGAATCGAAAGTATTATTTATTGTAGTGGGTAGAGGGGGACAATTTTCACATTCTCACTAGATTTGGAAATTTTATTAGAAGTATTTCACAAGACATGCAACTTTGAATATAGAAATTGGTCATTTTCTGTGTATTGGTATATGAGCTTAAGTACACTCAACAATAAATTTTCCATTTTTCGACCGAATTTGACTTATTATGCATGATTTTGAACCGCCGTGACGAACCGAGGAGGATGAAGTGTAGTACGATGAAATCTGAGCATTATGTCAAAAGTTGAAATTTTGATCCTTGAGGTGTCCTTAAGCGCGCCTCTCCACTAGGAAATACTGAAATGAAGTGTATCTTACGGGTGGTTCTCATAGAACATAATCTCAATATCGTTGTGCGAAATAATTCGAATAATTGAAGTCAGGTTGTGACTAGAAAGATACATCAACTCCAGTTAACAAGATTTGTCATCTTCATGGTTTAGTCTGAAAACTCTCGGGATATCCTTGAGGATTCGGTCTTGAAATTTCACCCTAAGCTAATTTTAGCAATCATTGATACTCATATTGTATTCATTCAATACCTAATAGATTTTTTAGGAAATGAAAATGGATTAAGTTTTTTTATATGGATATCTGCACTCCTTACAATACGAGGACCTCTTTTCCAGAGCTAGATTAATTAGTGTTAAACACATGTTGAGGAAATAATTGTACTAAGAAAAAACTCTTCCTAAGAAACGAAGAATCCGACCTCTTATTCAATTCTAAATAACTAACTATCTAACCTTGATACGGGCCACAGAAGTAATGTAAATCTTCAAGAGTATCCAACAGTCTCACATAAAAATACAGAGAACCTGATTGAAAAATAAAAATAGCAATCTGCAGGAAATCAAAACTTATGCGAGATCTTTCACAAGAGTGATCTATATTTACAAAAAACACTAAACAGAATACTACACTAAACATGATAGATATTGATTGTAATTCTGTTACTATTGCTTATTGCTCTCAAGATAATCCTCTTCAAACAAAAAAAAAACTTGTATCAAATTAAAAAATTAGAATTGTTTTTACTTTTTAGTTGGGAAAAACATCGGATGACCGATGTCTAGGTAAAACCATCGATAAGTGAAAAACATCGAACAGTAAACATCGATGTTTGATGTTGAAACATCGATGTTTTTAAACATCGATGTATCGATACCCATCCCTAATTCAAATAGAAATACCGTACCGGTATTTAATACGCCGGTAGTGCCATTTTGTAAGTTAGAATATTTATTTTATAAATCTGTATTATTTTATGGCAAATAAAATGAAAATGAATTTTTTCGAAATTCATGTTGATTAGGTACTCAATTATCATTATTAAGATATTCTTGTAGGAATATTGAATTTCAAATACTATTTAAAAAATAGCAAAATATTTATGACTAGAATAGTATCCTCCTTCAACGCAGATAAGTCAGTCCTCGTATTGATACAAGTGCATATATTATGAACAATATATTGTCATTATTTCTCACTGATGTTTCCCAGTTGAAAAAATACTGTTTTAATTATTTGTGTCCTTCAGTAATGTGGTAGAAAGGTTTCCCTGAAGCTCATCCGCTGTTTCCATTGTGATGTAGTCGATTATTTGACATGAATTTTCACAATCCGAGAGCATCCATTGTTTAAAAATTAAAAGTGTCGACGACGGTGAGAAATCATGACAAGTAAAATTGGACTGAAAAAGGTATGCCTCTTGGCAGTCGGATACGAGGACGGGACCTGGAACTATCCACAGCAGATCATCGGGCCCGTCTCTACCCCTCTGTTCCGAGACACCATTTTCCTGGTTCAGTGAGTTGCTAATATTATCAATTTTATTATTATATATTATTCATATTTTTTATTGAAGGCAAATCATGTAATTATTCTATTGTTTGTTTAAAAAGTTTTCTTAATATTATTTTATTCAAGCTTTCAGTTTCATTTTGAGTTACAATTTAATTAAATCGATCACTTAGTTCACCAAAATATAATCTGTTTTGTTTATTCTTTTAAAATATAGTTCCTTTCTCATGAGTTATAGAGTTAGATCAATTCAACCTCTCGCAAGCCAAGCGATTCCCCCTTATAAATTGTTACCATGAATGTCTAGGGTTGTTCTCACAACCCTATAATACCAGCTCAATACCATACATTATATAACCCCAATTACCCCATTACATAGTGTTGTTGGGCGCCGTACTCATGAGAAAGAGCTTTTACTGTACAAGATTCGCCTTCTAAAATAGTTAATATAATTATTTATTTCAGGTTGTTTATTCAATTAATTGTAGATCTATTATGTTCCCCATTCGTAGAGTTTTCAGGGTCATGATATTATTTTACAATGAACGATTCTAATACTTCTTCAACTAATGATTTCGAATGTTATCTACTAAATTTACCCATATCATTGCAGGAGAAAAATTTAGATAAATCCGTATTGTTGGAGCTCTATCAGAAATTAGGACTCCATATCCCTCAAAATGTCAACATAGAATATTTGAGATATGCAGTAAATCTGGCAAAAAAGGTTAGCGTTTACACGAAGCACGATTCAGGGGCTATAAAAGCTCTGAGTCAGTTGCTCAAAACAGGGAACCTGTCAAAACGAAATCGTGAACTGTGTCCTATGCTAGGCGATTACGAGAGAATTGTTAATAGAAAACAAGAAGAAGTTTACTACGATACAGTTACTCCAGATAGGCCAACAGATATTAAAACTAAAAATAAAATGGCTAGGAATGATAGCAGACCATTCGCCAAACCTGAAATATATGGTGGCTCGAAGGGTGATGACTTCAACGAATGGTTGAAAATATTCACTAGAGCAGCCAAAATAAATAAATGGGACAGGGAAGACAAGATCTTGTATTTGCCCTTGTACCTTAAAAGTACAGCATTGACTTTTTTCGATAATTTTGCGGAAAAGTATCCTAACTTGACTTTCGATGAAGCAGTTGGTCACCTTAAAAGTAAACTAGCGGACGATGTTCACGAAGAGACCACAAGGCAAAAGTTGGAGAATAGAACAGACAGAGTCATACACTGAATATTCAGATGATATAATAAAGCTATGTTATAAACTCGAGCCAGAAATGTCAGAGAAACGAGTCGTGGGATACGTGTTGAGAGGTTTAGATGTAGGTGCACTTCAGCACGTAGCATTCATGGCTAATGCTACAGTTGAAGAGTTGGAAAATAATTTGACAAAATTTGAAAGATCCCGCATCCTAATAGATAAGAGATTAGGTATTAACAGTGAAATCAAAGTCGATCAGCCTGTTCAAATTTAAGTAAAAGTGTAGGCCAGTTCCAGAATTCAAATTCTAGGAACAATTACGGGAACAAAAATCGAAGATTAGTTTCAAGTGAGCTGCATGAAAATAATCTTCAAGCCAATTCAATAGGAATCCCAACGTTGATAGAAGTGAAAGAGAAAGTTCCGAGTCAACACAGAAGAATTATTACAATAGCGGGATTCAATTCAACAGACAAACAGATCGAAGTAATGAGAGAAATAGAAATAGAAATGACGGTAATGAAAATCGCAGGACCAGATTTTGCAAATATTGTAGACGTAATAACCACTGGACTGACGATTGTTTCTATTTGACAAAAACGCGAGAACAGGATCCCGAGCTTAGATGAATCGGACTCAAACTTGGGATCCGGATCCGTTGTTAAGAAAATTGAAACACACAAGTATGAACTAACATCTCATCCAAATTCCCGTGATAATATCAATAATAACGAACCCACATTCAATATTTCTTCTATACGAGTAAAAGAAGAACAAGACAAAGTAATTGAATTTATGAGATTTTTTTTTCAAAACTATAAAAGTGATCGATTGAATTCCAGATGTAAAGAGAACAATCCGAAAAGTTATGCTCAGAGACACAGACTCAGCATGAGTTGCAAATGAATGGATCATTGACTAATGAGCGGAGACTTATAGCCTCAGCACTTTCTGCTCATGGTGAATTGAGAGGAAAAGAGGTATCAATTACCATCGATACAGGCTCAAACGTCAATATAGCTCGCAAAGGTGTAATCAATAATGATGAATTAAAGAAATTGGAACATACTGACATTATATTATCAGCGGCTAATGGCTCCTTACTTCCTTTTCTAGGTTCAATTTCGAGCGAAAAACAAATACTTGAAAGGAAATTCAAGATTAACTTACTAGTGACAGAACAAATACAATGTGATATCTTGTTAGGAAATTCGTTCTTATTAGATTATAGATCGCAAATAGACTTTGATAGTAGAACAATTTCAATGATTGATAATGGTTGTATAATTGATTTAAATATGGACGAAGACTGGATTTGTTCGTTGAATAAAATAAGAAATTCTCATGGAAGAAGTCTTAGAAAAAAAGTAGTACCTAGTCAGAAAATGTAGTTAAATGCGTTTTTGAAACTATAATACCAGCCCAAAGAGATGACAATGTGAAAGTGATTTTGACCAATCAAGTGAATAGAGTATTTTCGTTCACCCCTAATGAATCATTAATACAGAACAAAAAATTGCATGTGCTTTGGGACAGAAAAGATTGTGAAATTGGAGAGATCGAAGAAATAAGAATTTTCAATACAGGAAAACAAGACGTAAGACTGCTTTGTCAATCTGTAATTGGAGAAATAGAGGGAGAAGTGAGTGACCAGGACGAAACTTTATTATCTGTTGATTCTGTCTTATTTGATGATGAAGGTTCTGGAATGATAGACATTAATAAAGACCTCACATCAGAACAAGAATTAAAAGCAAAACAGCTCATCAGAAATACAAACATCTTTTTTCAACTAACGAAATTGATTTTGAAGAGGCAAAATTACCGGAATTCAAATTCAAATTAACAGATTACACGCCCATTGCTGAGTCACCTTACAGATTACCTGTTGCACAGAGAGCGGAAATTGATAGACAAATTGAACTGTTGATAAAAGCTGGTATCGTTGTTGAAACGCAAAGCCACTATTCATCTCCCGCATTCCTAGTCACAAAAAAGATGGTGGATTTAGATTAGTCGTAGATTACAAATCTGTGAATGAGAAAATATTACCTGATAATTATCCTCTACCCCTTATTCAAACAATTTTTGATTCTTTTGAATACTCTGAGTTCTATTATACCCTTGACATCAGGCAAGCATTTTTCCAACAACCACTACACGAAGATTGCAGAAAATATGTAGCCTTTGCAACTCATAAGGGTTTATATACATTTACAAGACTGCCTTTTGGCCTTAGAACATCCCCAAATGCATTTCAACGAGCAATCAACCAAGTAGTCAATGATTTATTGTACAGAGGAGTTTTGATCTACTTAGATGATATCATAAGTTATGGAGAATCATTTGATAAGCAATATCAACAGCTTGAAAAAACTTTTGAAAGGCTGCAAGACGTAGGCTTGAAGTTGAATCCAGCTAAATGTCATTTCTTCTATCGAAAAATCAAAGTACTTGGTCATAACGTTTCGAAAGAGGGAATACAGCCAACATCTGAAAACTTAGAAGCTATTGAACAGTATCCTATTCCAAAAACTGTAAAAGATATAAGAGCATTCTTAGGTCTCAGTGGTTTCTATAGAAAATTCATTCATAACTATGCCACTATTGCGAAACCGTTAACAAACCTGATATCGAAAAATAATGAGAGTAAAGCATCAAGAACATGGGAAGAAGATCAGCAGAAAGCGTTCGCGAAAATAAAGAGCAAACTTTTGTCACAACCTGTACTTCAGCACTTTTGTAATGATAAGGAGGTGGTATTACATTGCGATGCTTCACGAGTGGGAATCGGAGGTGCGATTTCGCAGCCAGATGATGAAGGAAAATTACATCCGGTAGCTTTTGTTTCTAGAAAACTAACTAAAAATTAGGAAAATCGGACAGTCGGAGAAATTGAGTTGCTATCAATCGTGTATTGTGTTAATTCTTTCAGACAATTTTTGATAGGACGATTATTCACGATCTACACAGACCATGCTAGCCTTCAATTTTATAAAACATGGAAAAATCCAAGTACTAGAGTGAGTAAATTATTAATGAAACTAACAGAGTTCACATTTGATTTGAATTATAAACCAGGAGCTCAAATGCATGTCCCGGACGCTCTCAGTAGATATCCTCTTCAAAAAGATATATTTGATCTGACAAATGATGAGAATTTCAATATTTTTCATATACAACAGTATAACATTAAATCATTACAAAAGGACGATGGAAACATAAGAAAAATATATGACGCGATAGAAAATCCTGACCTTAGCGATAGAATCATAGCTCGAAAATCAAGAAAATATGCCATTCAGAAAGGAATTGTTTATCTGGAAAAATTCAATGGGCATCATAATGAATTAAAACTTGTTATACCTCGATTCTTGATCAAACAGGTACTTGAAATGTTTCACGATGACCCCTTGACCGGTGGTCATTCAGGCATTTATAAAACGTACGAGAAAGTATCATCGAGATACTATTAAGAAAACATGTATGACAGTGTAGTAAACCACGTTAAATCATGTAAAAACTGACAAGAGAGAAAAGTTCCTAATACAAAACCATAAGGATTTTTATCTCCTATAAATTGCCCTGTACAACCCTTTTCCAGCATCATGATTGATTACATAGGACCGTTGGAGAGCTCAATGGGCTTTTCATACATTCTAACTGTGGTAGACTTGACAACTCGCTACATTTTGGCTGAACCTTGTAGACAAGCGGATGCTAATAATACCATCAAATGCTTATGGGAAGTGTTATGCCAATCTGGCGTTCCAAAAGAAATACGATCAGATAGAGGTACACATTTCGTCAATAAGAAAGTTGAATCTCTTATGACTGAGTTGGGAATAAAACATGTATTAGGATCTTCAAGTCATCATCAAAGCCAAGGATTAGTCGAGAGAGCGAACCGAACAATACAAGATATGTTAAAATCTTATGTATCTGATCACAGGAAACTGTGGGTGGAAATGCTACCCAAAGTATTGTTTGCCTACAACAATTCGAAACAATGTTCATTGAAATATTCACCTTTCTTCTTATTGCATGGTTTTGAAGCTTACACCCCTATTGATTTGAAATTCAACCCCAATCATAGTAAAGGTCAATATGTTCAGGAAGCATCAAATTTCGAAACTAGGCTAATGAATATCCAGGCAATAAGAGAACAGATTCCATTAATCTTATCAGACGCTCAGAAGAAACAAAAATTCTATCATGACAAGAACAGAATAGATTGTGTATTTCAGCCAGGAGATTTGGTTATGGTCTACGACCCTGACGTGTAGCAAGGACAGTCTAGCAAATTGGTCAAAAGATATTCAGGTCCTTATGAAGTCGTAAGAAAATTATCAGATGAAATCTATGAAATATTTTCTACAGTCGACTTGCTGAAAACTCAACTGAGGACTACGATATTCATGTACATGACGACGCTCAACCAGAACTATCAAGATATAGAGACGAGATGCCACAATCACCAGCTCTCTCGTCACGTCATCTCACAAAAAGATCTTCAAAAACACCTTCAACAACTGAAACAGTCAATCAACCGAAACAACTACACATTAGCAACAGAAGAACTGGATAAAATTCGAAATTTGAAACTCACAACCTGCAGTAAGACAGATAGCGAAATATTAGTGACTCTCAAAATACCAATAAAGAGGAATTTGACAACAGCGCTATTGCAGATACAATCAATACCGCTTCATTGGAATGGTCATACCTGTCACTTGACCACCCAACATCACCTCATTTTGAAACAAGAAAGCAACCTGAAAATCCTTTCCCAAGATGAAGAAGACTGCAAATTCAAGCAGAAAGGACTCTGCATGATCCCAAGAACCAAACTTTCATCTTACACGGCCACAAACACTTGTCTACATCTCTTATCAACTGAAGCTGAAATGTCAAAACTTCATCAAGTCTGCAAATTCAATTGTCAGCCAAACGACAATGAAACGCAGATCACACGCCTTCGTGAGGATACATTTCTACTCCACAACCCAAGAGAGACTTTGAAGATCCGATGTGGAAATACAACCAAAACAATCCCAGGGAGCAGACCAGGAACACTGTCTCTTCACATCCCTTGTGCATGCGAACTTCTAGACAACAACGACATTCTGATTAGCACACTCTATCACTGTGATTCCCGTTCCCATCCCTTGCCTAAATTTATCAATTTGATTCCTCACATGTGGACGAACTCAACAAAACTCTCTTTACCAATTTTTGAAATTGAGAAAATACCTGAATATCTTAACTTATCAGATATTTTGAATGAAAATTGCTATATTCACTTCTCGACATTTGAAACACATAATTTATTTTCTAACGATTTGTTCGAACATATAGAGATGCCAAACAGTTTTGATCTGCTAGGAGTGAATAGTAAATTAATACTATATGTAATTATTATTTGGCAAATTCTTCTGACTTTAACTTTAATTTATTTATGTATTCGAAGTTATATTTGGAGTAAGGCAAGAGCTATGATGTCTCCTCCAATACGCACTCCACTTGTGGACTATCCCCTGGAACAGCTTTGAACTCTAATCAACAATGCTTCAAATTATTATCGTATTCTCATATATCATTCTGTTGTATTTAGTATAGCTTTTGATAATTCCATCTCATTTTATTGTATAATATTGGAAGCATTAATATTGTAATTTCATTTTGTTAGAGCCAAGTATGTAAAGAACTATTAAGTAAAGAATTGTAATTTGTTTTGATAACTTCGGGTCGAAGTTTAGGGGGAGCCGGGGATGTAATGTAGCCGATTATTTGACATGAATTTTTACAATCCGAGAGCATCCATTGTTTAAAAATTAAAAGTGTCGACGGCGGTGAAAATTCATGACAAGTAAAATTGGACTGAAAAATGTATGCCTCTTGGCAGTCGGTTACGAGGACGGGACCTGGAACTATCTACAGCAGATAATCGGGCCCGGCTCTACCCCTCTGTTACGAGACACCATTTTCCTGGTTCAGTGAGTTGCTAATACTATCAATTTTATTATGATAAATTATCCATCTTCTTTATTGAAGGCAAATCCTGTAATTATTCTATTGTTTGTTTAAAAAGTTTTCCTAATATTATTTTATTCAAGTTTCCAGTTTCATTTTGTGATTAAATCGATTACTTAGTTCTCCAAAATATAATCTGTTTTGTTCATTCTTTAAAACACAGTTCCTTTCTCATGAGTTATAGAGTTAGATCAATTTAACCTCTCGCAAGCCAAGCGATTCCCCCATTATAAATTGTTACCATAATGTCTAGTGTTGTTCTCACAACCCTATAATACCAGCTCAATACCATACCTAATATAACCCCAAAATTACCAATAATTACCCCATTACACCATGGAAGATAAAATACTTGCATCCTGTAACCATAAGTTGGATTTTCAAAAAAGAAGCTTGGTTCTCAACACATCCTAGACTCCATTAGCATTTACCATGCACTCTTACCATTGTCCATACAATATTGCTGGGCATCCATAATTATTGTAAATATGACTTGAACATGTGAATCACTGTGTTTTGAACTGGTTGTTTGTCGCATTCGAGTAGAGAAGAGATAACTAGCAACTAGAAAACATATATCACTATTTTCTGCTCTGTGACGATAGTTTATTGCACTCTGAGAATTACGTTCCCTACTGTTGGCAATTACATTTACCTACGCTAAAACAGCACCAAGTTGTACTCTATGCTAATCATAATGCAATTTACGAACATAATGTGATGTGTGCTCGAATGCATTACACTATTTATAGATTATGTAAGATGTAGCCTACCTTTTACATGGCTGTGGGTGCTTCTGTCTTGTTGGGATACACCAGTTGCTAGTGATACCTCATCTTGGAAATTACGTTAGTTGAGTTAATACAAAGTGTTATCAAGATATTGTCTATTAATGTGATTCTCTATTCTAGAGAGTCATTTTAGAAAATCTATTGTCAATGTGAGATATTGTAATTCCGTTTTAGAGACTTTATCCGTTTGAGATATTGTAATTCCGTTTTAGAGGATTCGAAAATTGAATGCTTTCAATTTTTTATGAATCTGTCTTCAGCTAACAAACATTATTTTCACAATGATATTGTTACATGATAGTTTCAATTTAATATGTTTGACTATTACGGAATCGATCCCAAAAGTGTATAAGTGATGGATAAAGAAGAGAGAAAATTCCATAAAATAGCACATCGTTATAGAATTTGACTAATATTATTACTATTATTCACAGCAATGCTCTAGTATTCATATGTCTGCGTCATCCCCCTGATTTTTAATTCCTAAATATGTAAGACTAGAGAATTATTTTCAACAAATTACAAATATTTGAACTTTACTTTTATATGCATATTCGAAAGTAGGCTACTTCTACATCAACCGGCTAAATAAAGTTAAACTTTATTAGCTTTGGGCTCTGGACCACCCCAGATTGCCAGAGTCATATTGAAATAATAAACTGAGTAATATTTAAATTGAATTTCATATATCAATTGGATATGATAATAAGGCAACTTGGGTTATTCTTGTGAAACTGGAAAATTGTCTCATATAACAGTTCAAACTCGAAACTCTATTCTCTATTCAAATCATACATGAAATGGAATTCACTGTATGTATTCTCCATACAGTACATGGTTTATTTATTCTTTATGCATAGGCTACGCGTTGTTAGCTCTGAATGGCTTTATCCATTCTATTATTCATATTGGACGAGTTCTTCTGCCAGATGCTGGTCTCTGATTGGCTGAATGGGAAGTGTGCTAATCTGCCAGTTCGTTAGTGCAGTTTGTGTGGGCAAAAGAAATTTTTCGGCCAATTCCAGCATGAAGGCTGCGAATAAATATACCTTGTTTAGCGCAATGTAGCCGATAATTTCTCAAATTTTTGTCGAATAATTGGACGCAGTGACAGTGATTTCTGTTCTACCATGGAAAAGGAAATGGGAGTTTCAAAAAATATTGATGTGATGAAAAATAAAGAGCTGAAGAGGAAGTAGAAGGAATTATTAAAAATTGGGGGACATGAATGATGGTCGAACCAAAAATGGTTCGATTTGAGATGAAAAATAATGAGGAAGAAATATCAGCAGGAAAATATGAAAACTTAAGAGTGGGTTGACAGTGAAGTCTATGTTTTGCCCATCTACTGTAGTTCTCGAAAGTTTTGAAACCTACTGGAAACAGAAGATGTAATTCAGAAATGAAAATACCTTCAGGCTAATCACCGCAGGCCGTAGTTTCAAAAATTGCCACCACGTAGAGCTTTAAAATTATACAAAATACAGTTAAGTGACTAAAAGTAAATTCTATAGTCACTGTGATGCAAAATACAAAATGCTATTACCCTTATCATGGTTATTTATAGTTGTACACTTACCTAGATATGTATGAGATGAGGTAGATATGGTGAAAGACGAGATGAAATAAATAGTACTGCAGTCTTTAAAAATAGAAAGCTGTACCCTTTAAAAATTGGAAATACAGATAAAAATGAAAAATGTACTGCGATGGTGATTATCGTATGATCTGTCGATGATGTAGTATGATCTGGTGATTGACACAGATTATTTTGAGCAGGGAAGGGAAGGTGGTGAAATGAAAAAGAGAATGATATGGATGAATGAATATAGAGAATTGAATGGGGGGAGAGAGAATAAGGTGCTCGCAATGAGTATGTGGGCGATCGGAAACTAAGCACGGTGAATCTGGCTGGCTCTATATAACCTTTAAAGTAGGAATAACACCTACTATAACAAAAAACTCTTTATCACCCACGCTCATCTCCCACGGGTATTTATAATTCCTCTTTGTTACAAGCTTGCTATTCAACAGCTAACTGCAATACATGGAAAAAGAGAAAACATATAGACGAAAGTGATTAAATGATCGATTGATAACCATTGTTATCATGAATATTTCAGGAATAAACAATTTACTGTGTTTTGATATTACATTAATGCTGTCATAATACGAGCTGATTAGAATAGTTTGAATTGGAGAAGCTTTCGTTATGCGGTAACAAAGTACAGTGTCTAAAGGTCTCTTCGCATTACGCTACACTACACTGAAATGCGTCTTCGGAAGATGTAGCAGTCCTATCTCCCAACATTGAAAACTACGCTACGCTGATGTGAACGAGATTTGAACGCTGATGTAGCCTTCAATGTTGGGAGATAGGACGGCTACGTCTTCCGAAGACGTATTTCAGCGTAGCGTAGCGTAATGCGAAGATACCTTTGTAATTTGTTACTGAATAATGAAAGGTTCTTCTATTCAAACTAATCTACACTAAGTTGATGTGAACGTGATTTAAACGCTGATGTAGCTTTCGATGTTGAGAGATAGGACGATATCTTGATAGAGATAGAGATAGATAGAGACGGCTACGTCTTCCAAAGACGTATTTCAGCGTAGCGTAGCGTAATGCGAAGAGACCTTTGTAATTTGTTACTGAATAATGAAAGGTTCTTCTATTCAAACTAATCTACACTAAGTTGATGTGAACGTGATTTAAACGCTGATGTAGCTTTCGATGTTGAGAGATAGGACGGCTACGTCTTCCAAAGACGTATTTCAGCGTAGCGTAGCGTAAAGTAAAGAGACCTTATAGGTGCGAACAGAACGAATAAATCGCGGTGAAGATCGATGTCACTAAACGGCTGAGCAATGATAAAAACATTTGGAGTCATTGACAAAAGTATAGAAGATCGATAGTCGATAGCGAGTTGGGAGAAAAATCGACACTTAGAGCTGACCGTTCTGTTCATACTCTTATTCAGGAGTGAGAGGACGCACCGTCACCCATAAAATTAAAAAAAAATGCTGGTTCCAACTCCTCCTCTCTTTTCCAATTCTACAAAAATTTCCTCTTCTCCCCTCTATACAAAACAAATTTGTGAGTAGTCATTTCAAACACTGCTGACATCCCCTCTTGTGTTCAAACCACATTTAATCTTGCCAATAATATTACAGAACCTCCTATTCTGACCTCAAACACAATGTTCTGTATAGTCATCATCGTTACTCATCGCTAATATGGCTCATTAAGCCGTTACATGGAGAATAAAAGAGAGGGAAAGTAAACAGAAGCAAGTTGACTTCTGGTTGAATATTTGGGAACTCTTGTGCGGTTGATGAAACTCTGACAATCTCAGCTTTTCATGAATGGGTTAACTGAACTTTTTGACAAAAATTTTCGAATGAATCTCAACTAATTGGAGATGAAAAGTTATAAATGAATGAGGAGATAGGTTGGAAGAAAGATACGGGAAAAGAGGGTAAAATATGTTTTATTATTTAATTTATATCATAAAATACAGTTATAATAGAGAGCAAGGAGGTTACGGAGGAGGAATAGGGGAGGAAAATGAGGAGGAGAAGGAGGAGAGGAGGAGGAGGAGGAGGAGGAGTGGAGAGGAGAGGGAGGAAACTCAGGAGATGGAGAACGAGGAAATTCAGCATAAGAGCGAAAGAGTAAGCAGGAGAAGTGAAATAAAGGTCATGATGATTGCGATGCATTAACCGACTCCAAAACTACAATTTACGGATCATATTTTGAGTGGATGTGCTCTAAATCAAGGCGACTGACACGCAACTTGACACATGGACTGTTGGCGTTTCACTACACTTTATTACAAAGTTCACTTTGGTACAGTTCACTTTTGTACTTTGGTACAGTTATGTCGTCGTCATCGATCTGTAATGTAGTTTGAAACGAAATTTATGAACATCGCGTTTCAGAATTATCTTCAGAATGAATGTGAGAAGACACAAATTAAGATAGCTCAGTCGGCCGGTCCGGTTTCATTCAACACAACTCGACAATGTTATCCCAGCCAGATTTCCAGGATGGAGATTTAGTGGGTCTCGTCATTAAGAGTGAGGTGATAGCTAAATAGTCTCCACTCTTTCTTCTCCTTTTCTCTCCATATTCTTCCTCCTTTTCTTCTTCTCTTGCTGGCCAAGAAAGCGATCACTTGGATAGGGCATAAATAAACGCCCACAGAAGAAATCAGTGCACACTACTTGAGGTCTTTGATCCAAAAACTTGCCACCAGAACTTGCGCGCACCGCGCTCTCTCAAAAGTTATTATCTCTCTTCTTTATTATCATCATCTATCGCTCCATCTTTATCGCCAACTCTATCGTTGCCGTCTGCTTTATCTGTCATTCCCATCTTAATAACTCTTGAGTGATTCGAATTGGAAATGGAAATGGCTCTTGATTTGAAATCGAGCAGTATTCGGTCCACAACTCTGAGTAATGGTTGCTGCTTACAGAGCAAGCAATGGATTATTTTATGGAGTGACTGGGTTGTTGCCGAGGATCAACAGAGAGCCTTGCAAACTTTCCGATTGAGATATTCAACTCAATGTTCACTCAACCTTCGAATAAGTATGGATTGGGATTTTCATCCTTGTGGAATATAATATTTTCATCCTTATCCAGTCTCATCTTCCTTTCTTGATATGTTACGAAACTCAGTTAGTTATTGGTCTAGGTATAGCCTGTAATAAACGATATAATATACTCTACTTGAGAATGTTGTCAACCAGAACTCCTGTTTGATCGGCAGGAATCAACCAAGGCTCTTCTATTTGCTGGCTGTTAATTTGATGATTCTTGTTGGTTCCCAAAGCGTGCTTAGCTAAGCACGTTCTTATAAATCGTTGATAGTTTATTTCCACTTGAGTGAGTGTCTATTGTAACTTTAAAAACTGTGGAAAGAGTCTGACATAGCTATATTTCACGAATTTTGAATGAATGAAATCGTTTATATGTTGCAATGTAGTTGGCAAGAAAAAAGAGAGTATTCTAATACAGTCATAACACATTCCATTTTTTATGAAATAAGTATACAAACCTACAGTGACATGCACACGGTTACGAGCATCTTGTGAATGAAAGAATAATGAACACCTCATAACCAATGATTCCATTCCAGATTCCAGTTGAGTGGATTAATCAAATGCATGCTTGTTTAATCACTACCTTTTCATGATGCCGCATTAGTATAAGAGGAATGTAATTTATTCCGAGTAATTTTGCATGTGTGGGTACCACAAAGATCTGCACTGGCCCAGTCCCACATTCTACAATTGTAATGATCGATTGTTTTCTAGTTGCAGTTGTACTCAGTACAGCATGTCATTTGGCAACAATTCCTGCAGAATGACTCTCTGAAAATCTGAATGTATCTGTGTGGGTTGGTTTTGCTATTCGCGCGCTTGGAGTATTCTTTTTCTCCCTCCTGGTCCGGAAATTAATACCATAAACTGAATAAGTTCCATTATTCTAATAAGTTGTACATTTTCATGTGCTTGATTAGTCTATTTCAAAAATATTCAAGTGTCATTTAGTCTAATTTTCCAAATTTTAAAGTTGTCAATTTTTTATGTTAATTTGTTAGGTAGTAATTTCGAGGCAGTATTCTTATGTTTTCCTTAAGAAATGTCATTGTTTATCAGCTCTTTTCATACAGCAAATCTCTACTCAGATTGAAAACTACATAAATAATTTTCATTTTAAAAGTGATCTTCAAAAGTAACAGATGAGTTCAGATTTCCATTTTGTATTGCAATAAAACTAATCTTTGTGCTGGCGATCAACATTTCGGTTCTCCAAATATTTATGCGAATCCATTCTTTCTAAAGAATATACTTGAGTTGCGCCAGCTTCAATAGTATATATAATATTAATACGATAACCCAGCACTCGGGAACACATTTCGTGTGTGAATGCTGTCATATGTCAGGTAGGAATTCATAAGTCATCGCACATTGTCAGAGGGAGTGGCATATAGTGGAACGAGCAACAAATAAGATATAATGAATTGTTTCTTGGCCTGACTGAATTTATCATCTGAATTCAACTTGTCCCACCAATGTTGAATGCACGGTACATCAAATGATACCCGTTTCATTCAGAAATATTCTCTTCTTCCGCTGAGAATTGCCGTGTAACGTACAACTTTCTTTGTTCATGTCACGAAAGTTATTCCTTTCCGGTTTTTGCCAATATAATGGAAATCACGATGCTGT
The DNA here is from genome assembly GCF_014356525.2 of Nilaparvata lugens. NCBI lineage: Eukaryota > Metazoa > Arthropoda > Insecta > Hemiptera > Delphacidae > Nilaparvata > Nilaparvata lugens. The sequence goes on along the minus strand of NC_052509.1, from coordinate 39,216,863 downwards.
AGGTATTAGATTTGTAGTAGTTCTCTTGAGACCATAAAACTTCAATTATGGTCTTGAAGTGGAAACGGATGAAGATACTAATGAGTTATTGCGAAGGCTGTAATGCAATAATTCAACCCACGCCTTAGTTATTCCTTATAATTTCATGTGATGTGATTAAGTTTGGTGAAGAAAATCGTAAGCTGGAAAATGAAGAATTTGAGTAAAGCTTGTAAACAATTTTGATTGATTATTCCCTCGCTAGGTAGTCTTTGACTAAGACTCATTGTTATGACCAATAACTTATTGAAAATAATATGTTGAAAGTGTAATAAAGATTTTGTGAAGTGGAATTTTATCTGAATAAATATTCAGTTATTTGACATTTATAGAAAGCCGCGAAGAATTTTTTGAAAAAGAAGTTTAATTAAAAAGTTTGCGCGTTGAATTGCGTTGAAAGACTTGCGCAACTAGAAAATTGGAAACTGATCATTTTAAAATCAGAAGAGAATCGTAAGTTGAAAAATGAAGAATTAGATTAAAGCTTGTAAAACATGTTGATTGATTATTCCCTCACTAGGTAGTCTTTGACGAAGACTCTTTTTTATGACCAATATCTTATTGAAAACAATATGTTGAGAGTATAATAAATATTTCGAGGAGTGGATGGCTATTTCAGTGTCCTCCAGTCGGTTTGAGCATATATATATATAGTGTTGTAGAGTTATTAGTTTTCAATTTTATAGTTGCGCAAAGTCTTTCAACGCAATTCATTCATTTAGATCAAAATCCAAACTTAATTTTTTTGAAAATAATGTTCAATTAAAAAGTTTGGATTTTGATCTAAATGAATGAATTGCGTTGAAAGACTTTGCGCAACTATAAAATTGAAAACTAATAACTCTACAACACTATATATATATAATATATATATATATATATAATATATATATATATATATATATATATATATATATATATATATATATATAAAAGCTGCGAAGAATTTTTTTGAAAATAATGTTCAATTAAAAAGTTTGGATTTTGATCTAAATGAATGAATTGCGTTGAAAGACTTTGCGCAACTATAAAATTGAAAACTAATAACTCTACAACACTCATAAAACTTACAAAATTTGAATATTATTACATCCTCACTCTACTATATTATCGTGACTGAGCTTCATAAAGCTCTGATAACAGAGCGATCAGTATTGTTCTATGGACATTCGAATTGCAACTCGCTGTTCGAAAGGAGTTTGATAGTATAGTCAGTATAAGCAGACATCTCGATTTGTTCCAAGAACAAGGTATCATAAGGAACAACTATTTCAATTGGACCATCATCAACAACGTTATTATTACAGTCATTCTGGCTGGCTAAGTATGCATCTCAACGTAATAAACTTTACTACGGAATAAAATTGTAGCTTGTATCATTGGCTTATTTAGGACTACAGCCAAGTTGACAACTAGATATCCTCGGTGTTTCATGTTTTTACTGCTGTTGCATAATATTGTTCTCTGAAGATACACTTTGACGATAGGTGTAGATTTAAACTATTATTTGAAGATAGTTACTGGATGATGTTATCAGAAAGAAATCTGGGTGAATGATACAAAAAATAAGGTAGAATTTAAAATGAAGATTTAATCGAAGAGGCCATAGAAAGAAAATTCCCCTGTTGGAATGCAGAATGTGATGGTTTACTGGCTGAATATAGAGTTTCACTAACTGATGAGCTTGCCAATAGCCTGATAAAGAATTTGGATGAAGGAAGACGCAATCGTTGGATGGAAGCCATGCAGAGTCTTGATTTCACTCACTCCAGCAGAAAATCATGGAGTTCACTCCGAAAGCTGAGTGGGAACACAAGATTCATAAAAAGAGCAGATGTGACTCCTGATCAAATAGCTGAAATCTTCCAGGAAAATGGTGTTATAGATGTGCCCCCGAAGCTGAAAGCTCAAATGAAGCGGAAACTACAGAAGGAGCTGAAAAACTGCATGCAACAATTCTTTTTGGCTGAGTTGGTAAGTTCTGAAGAGATTATAGCTGCCATTAAAAAGATGAAAGGCAATAGAGCACCAGGAGTTGATGGAGTTCTGCCTGAATTTATCAAGAATTTGGGACCAAAAGCTATAATGTGGCTCTCAAAGTATTTTTCTGAAGTAATGGTTAGTGCTGAGCTCCCCAAATCCTGGGAACAAACAAAGGTCGTAGCAGTAATGAAGCCAGGAAAAGATCAAAGAGACCCAAAAAGCTATAGACCAATAGCCCTGTTGTCAGTTGTGTACCAACTTTTTGAACGAGTCCTGCTGACAAGAGTCGAGAGCAGAATGAATGAATGTTTGCCAGAGGAGCAGGCTGGTTTCAGGGAGGGTAGGAGTTGTGAGGAACAAGTATTGGGGCTCACAACTTACATTGAGCATGGGTTTGAGAGAAACCTCAAATCAGGAGCCGTATTTCTGGGCCTTAGTGCAGCATATGACACAGTGTGGAGATCTGGTCTTCTTCTGAAGTTAGCAAGGATCCTGAAATGCAAGGCAACCGTCAATCTCTTTGGAGCTATATTGAGAGACCGTACATGCAGAGTGTCTCTTTATGGTAAACTTAGCACTATAAGAAGATTACAAAATGGTTTACCTCAAGGATCGGTTTTTTCACCACTTTTGTTCAATGTTTACACTGCAGACCTGCCTGTTACTCAATCACGCAAGTTTATTCATGCCGATGAGATTGGGCTTGTTACTCGAGTACGAAATTTTTAACAGCTCCAAATTGTGTTGAATGAGAACTTAGAGATAATGGCAGAATACTTCCAGCAGTGGTTCTTGAATCCAAACCCATCCAAAACTGTCTCAACAATATTCCATCTCAGTAACCAGCATGCAAAAATGACAATTGATCTCAGGTTATGTGGCAAAAGAATATCTCATCAGGAAGCTCTCCGTTACCTAGGAGTCAGACTTGATAGATCCCTCACATATCGACAACATCTGCAGGGGTTGAGAGATAAACTGAAGACAAGGCTAAATATCATCAGCAAACCAGCGGGAACAACCTGGGGTTGTGACATGAATGCCCTATGGAGGAATTTTTTGGGGAAAAAGTATAGAGAATAATGAAATATTAACACTGCAGAAGAAAGCCATTAGGATAATTTATAAGATTAGGCTAATACAATGCATTCTTGCAGACCTTATTTTAAAGAAAAGAGGTTTTGTTTACCCACACCACAGATTTAGCCTGCAGGAGAGTGGCCCGTTTTATACGGGAATGAAAATATTTAATTCAATCCCATCTCACATAAGAGAAATTGATGGTTTAAAGGAGTTCCAAAAACACTCAGGGAATTCCTTATTGTGTTGTGTCCGTACAGGTTAGCATACTTCCTTGTTGGATAATGTTTGATTGATGTATGATGTTATGTGGGATCTGTTGTGTCGAAATATGAGGGATGGTAGATATTAGATTAAACTTTGACGTGTCATATACTGCGGGATCGTTGCTCCCTAATGCAGTTTAATAATTGTGACGAACAAGAAAAGTGAAGTAAGTGTTGAGTAGAGGCCTCCGCGCTTCGCGCTCCGGCTGGGAGGCGGGCTTCGCCCGCACAATTGCCTTTTACGACTGTATGAGGGTGGGCAGGTCAATTAGGTTAGGGGCGTTGAGGGTAGATCAAGTAGGGTATGTCAGGTAGGGTAGGTTTGGTATGGTAGGTTAGGTAGCGAAGATTATGTGGATTAGTCATCCGCTATGAACCGGAATGGTTTGCTAAAAACCGTAGAATAGGAGAAATCGCTTCGAGTCTTCACATTGTTGATTCTTGGACAGAGCTTCAGATTTAGAACTTTTAGATTTTTTTACAGAAAATAATATTATATTTGATCGTAGAAAAAACTCAAACTTCTCTGTACTCAGTGAGTCGAGTATATTATTATAATATTTAAAAAAAAAATCGACGAAATTGACAATTAAAGTTTTTTATATAGGGGAACAATAAGCAGGCAAACAAAGGCTAGTGACCCTCCTGAAGTTGTGAAGAATGGGCTCCTGTGACTAAACTCTACCAGTGTGAACGGTTGCATGCAGAAACATATATGTACCATTACTATCCGTAAAAATCAACTATGTGAAGCTAGCCTTTGGAACACTGCCAGAGATCACTCACCCACACAGGCAGAAACACACACACACACACATGCACAAAGTTTTTGATGAAACCTCCCTTTCCCGGGTCGCCATTTGAATTTGGTTGAAATTTAGCTATAGCTATACACTTATCTTGACGAGATGAACAAAAAAGTATGTAATACATTTTTTATGGGATACAAATTTAAATGTGTCCCAAATATTTGGGGGAGCACAGTGGTGACGGGAGGATGAATTTGGAAGGTCTGGAGGTTTTCCCGTAGCCTCCAGTGTAGTATGCAACAGATTTGGTGTTCAGTTTTCACAGCAAACTCATAGTTTTGGCTGAGAATTTTTCGCATTTGGAAAAACTTCAAATTTTTGATAAAAACTCAATTAACCCAATCAAATAGTACATCGGATCAAACAAAAATTAAGGTAATTGATTTTATTGTTTTAATCGGTCCATTTGGGTATTGGTAAGAGTAATCTATGGTTTCCCACCAAAATTTCTGAAGGCATAACTTTTGGCAGCCTGAAAACCAAGAGATTTTGGTACTTTTTTCAGTATTTTCACGATATCTCAAAAACCAATTGCTCAATTGATATTTTTGTTAGTTTTTTTTGGAAGAGCATCAAATTCTCTACAATTTTCATCCCCTAAATGTTCTTCTATCTCCAATGGAAAGCGAGTTATAGCTCGTTGAAAATTGTTCATTTTTTTCCAACTTTGTGAAAAATCGCTAAATCCATGTTTTTACTTGTCACTTCTTATAAAGTAGTATGTGGTAATTTTTGATCGTAATTGGAGTATTACCACGTAGTCAATACTAATGATAGGGTTGAACGAGTAAGGTTTTTTTTCGGGTGGTGATTTAATTTATGAGACTCATGATTTGGCAGTGTAATATGCAGGCACAGCCCTAGGGACTTTGCCGCCCTGGGCGAAATCGGCAAACGCCGCCCCTCCCACCAACAGGTATCCCGTCTAATAATTGTTCACTTAAAAATTTGACCGATGGTTATCAGCTTTTCAGGTTAAAAATGACATTTAAACAAATATTTGACAAATATAAATATTGAGGAATAAGTGCAGGCAACGAATGCTCAAATAAAGGTATGGAGAGAAAAATTTGGAACACAATTTTCAACTCTACAGCTCTTTTAAGGATAGTAAGACGATTAACATATCAAAAGTCCTCACCCTTACCTCATGTGCCAAAGGGGTGGGGGTGGTTTGAAAGTATCATTTTTTCATTTTTCTCATATATCTCGGAAACTATGCATCTTATGAACATTTGTACACCGTACAAAATTGAAGCTCACAAAATTACCAACAAGTTTTGTTCTCTACATTTTCTTCATATCTCTTATGGTTTCTGAGATATCCACTCTTGAAGGTGAGACATTTTTTGAAAAAACACTTCTACCTCCAATTTTTTCATCTTTTCGGCCATATAATTTTTGAATGATTGATGAAAAAAGTCCGTGCTGATTATAAGCTGACGGAGCATCAAATTATCTTCAATTTGATGTATATTTTCACTATTTTACGCATTTCCCTACGACTGTTGCAGCAGTTTTAGTGTTGAGAGTGAAAGTTTTGTTTGGTAGAGGATTTCGATAAATCTGATACTTTTTGAGATATATATGTTCTAAAGTGATGCATTTTCGAAAACCCAGTTTTTTCCATTTTTCCCTCTTTCAATTCTTATAACTTTTCAACAATTGATGGGAAAAGAATGTGCTTACTACGAGATTGTAGAGCATTAAATTATCATTCATTTCATGTATAATTCGACTATTTCACGCTATCCCTTAATTATGACTGTTGCAGCAGTTTTAGGTTTGAGAGTCAAATATCAAGATTTGCAACAAGTGACTTTCTTCGAATATCACACTATTCTGTGATCAAAAAATTAGAGTGTGCTTCAGTATGAGCATCCATATTGAGTACCTATTGGAACGTCTGCGGAACTGAACACAGGGGGTGTTTCTAGACTTCGTACCAAACAAGACATTCAAAACTAAACCTGCTGCAACAGTCGTATAGGAATGCTCGAAATAGTCGAATTATACATGAAATGAAAGATAATTCAATGCTCTAAAATCTCGTGACTAGCACATTCTTTTTTCATCAATTGTTGAAAAATTAAAAGACTTGAAAGAGCGAAAAATGGAAGAAAAACTAGGTTTTTGAGAATGAATCACTTTAGAACATATATATCTCGAAAAGTTAGTATCATATTTATTGAAAACCTATACAAAACAAAACTTGTGGGAAATTCATTGAGCTTTATTCTTATGTGGATGATTATGTCAATAGAACTCATTGTTTCCAAGATATAAGCATGCAAGTAAAAGTGGAAAATGCAACTTTCAAACCACCCTCATCCCTTTAGCACATGATGTAGGGGTTGGGATTTTTGATATTCTCACCTCCAAACTAGTATCAACAAAAGCTGCAAAGTCTAAAATTGAGTTCCAAACATTCCCTTCAAATTTCATTGTCAACTGATCTATTGTTGCTGAACAGAAAATTTCACTCTCAACACTAAAACTGCTGCAACAGTCGTAGGGAAATGCGTAAAATAGTAGAAATATACATCAAGTTGAAGATAATTTGATGCTCCGTCAGCTTATGATCAGCACGGATTTTTTTCATCAATCGTTCAAAAATTATATGGCCGAAAAGATGAAAAAATTGGAGGCAGAAGTGTTTTTCAAAAAATGTCTCACCTTCAAGAGCGGATATCTCAGAAACTATAAGAGATATGAAGAAAATGTAGAGAACAAAACTTGTTAGTAATTTTGTGAGCTTCAATTTTGTACAGTGTACTAATGTTCATAAGATGCATAGTTTCCGAGATATATGAGAAAAATAAAAAAAATGATACTTTCAAACCACCTCCACTCCTTCAGCACATGAGGTAGGGGTGAGGACTTTTGATATGTTAATCCTCTTACTATATCCTTAAAAGAAATGTGGAGTGTTCCAAACTTTCCATTCTATAATCTTTAATTGACTGGACTAGAACAGTAACACAAAATATCTGATTAAACTTTTTTTATGTTCGGAACAGATATGGTACACAATAAGAAAACTATAATTAAGACGGTAGTTCCAAATCAAGAGACTGCAACAGAGTATTGGGCCTATTTAACTTGCTAAGTAATCAAAACTACAATTGCTACAACACGAGTTTGTTCAACACACTTGTTCAATTGAGTAGAACTCATCTGACCTTTGCATAGAAAAATTCCTTCTCCAGTTCTTCAAGATCTAGGGACTGAGCTATTTTAAGCTGCGTACACATACTCGTGCTTCCAACCCGCACCGAGCACGCTCCTCCCTCGTACCGCCCACGCACCACCATCGCACAGCAATCGCTCCGCCTCCGCTCTCTACTCGCACCGATCATGAACGTTACGGAAGATGGTAGATCTTCTCGCGTTCCCCGGTCGAACCATTCTTGCTCGCCGGTCGATCATCAATCGCTCTGCTGGAGTGACGTTCGGTCTTGGAGCAGAACGAAAGTCTGTACGCACCTTTATGTTTATATTATTTTATGTTCTGAGACCACTCAGACGTTCCTGGGACATTGTTGATCTCAGATATATGTCTTCATTAGCTTGAGTTTGGAAAAGTTTCTTATAAAATTTCACTATTCACATTGAATTTATTATTTATTTGCATTTAAAAAATTTCCGTTCCTTAAAATTTGCCGCCCCCAAAAATCCGCCGCCCTGTGCGGCCGCCCGGTCCGCCCACCCCTGGGGCCGGGCCTGGTAGTATGCAACAGGTTTGGTGTTCAGTTTTCACAGCGAACTCATAGTTTTGGCTGAGAATTTTTTGCATTTGGGAAAACTTCAAATTTTCAATGAAAACTCAATTTCCCGGGTCACCATTTGAATTCGGTTGAAATCGAACTATGGATATAGTTTTATCTCCGGGAGCTGAACAAAAAAGCTTCCATCGAATTTTCTGTGCGAGGCTTATTTGAATGTGTCAAAAAAATTTGGTGGGCTCTAGGGGTGCCAGGGGGCTAGAATTTTCGTAATTTGGAGGTTTGCCCATAGCCCCCAGTGTGTTCTCTGATTTTGAGGTGGTCTCTCCGCGACAATTAGCTTTATTGGCTGAGAATTTTTCATAATTTTTTGTCTTTTGCAGCTTCAATATAATAAAATGATTCAATATTTTCAACGGTCTGTTTTCACAGAAAAACCTTCCCTTTAAATCGAAGCTAGGAGTATTTGAAGCAATGGCGCGTTCTACAGTGTGCTATGGCGCTCAAATATGGGGAGGAAAGATGGTTGAGGAAGTTGAAAAGGTTCAACGTCTTTTCCTTAAGAAGGTTTTCAATCTACCTGTGTGGGCGCCAAACTACTGCCTCTTACTCGAGACTGCACTGCTCCAACTTCTTGTCCACACATTAAGGCTCCACTTCAAGTATATGAAGAGATGCATGAATCTGCCCAATAACAGGTACCCACATATTCTGCTCAAGGAAACTATGGAGAGGAAGGTGTTTGTGTACAGAGACTGGATGGATAAGGAAGCGGCTTATCGGGTCTCAGCAACAGAATCCCTTGCGGGTGATGTTGAGGCTCTTGTCATCAGGGTCACTGAGGGACTGAGAGAGGGACTCAGAGGCAGACTTCAGAGAAGCCAGCGATACTCCCTGTATCCAGAACTGACGCAATTAACAAACTATGTGTATGAACCAGTGGACTTCACATTGATTAAGTGGTTCATGAAGTCAAGGACCGAGCTCATTCGTCTCAACAAATATCCCTACAGGCAGGATGTAAGGATCTGTTCTCTATGCAACATGAAGGAGGAAGAGGATGTAGTCCACTTCATAGCCAGGTACCCGGTGCTTGCAGATTTCAGAAAGCGATACTTCGGAAAGACTTTGCTTGCTCTAGAGGAGCTGAAGACGTACCTAATTGGTGACAACTGGATGCTGATAGATACTCTACTGCAGAGATGTTTGGGCGTACAGATATTTCTTCATTCTGGAATTCAATTTTTAATCCATACACACAAGATGTACTATTACCCTCTCTTCCTCTGTAAAATAGTATTTTCCATTTTTATTTTTTGAATATATTATCTATTAAAAAAATATAAATAATATTAAAATTCATATATAAATAGCTTGTCAACACCTCCTGACGGCACTCAGCCAAGGAGAAAATGCTGACAATAAAAATGTATTAACATTTACTTGATTATTTTCAAAAATGTAATGAATTTCGTTCAATAAAATTTATTTATTAATAGAATGATAATTTTATTATTTATTACCTTTATTTATTATTTTTAATAGAATGATAATTTTACATGATAAGTTCAAACATTTTCGAGTTCAAGTATGTTCCTCTTTGGAGTATTAAATAGTGGAATTGATTCATCATATTTGCTCTCCAGAATGAATATACTGTATATATTTCAACAGTGACTCGGCGCTCTGAGTTTTCTTTTTCGGTTCCTCGATCAAGAACACTTAGAAATTACAACTCACCTCTTAATAGAATGCAAAGAAGTTATAACAGTTTGTCTGGGCACTTGGATGTCTTCTGGTTTTCTCGTGCTAAATTCCAGAAAGGCGTTATATCATAATTTTGTGTAAATCTGATCAACTAAGCTGATAAAGCTGATAAAGCTGATCAACTAAGTTTCAGGTGTATTAGTGTGGATAAGCATATGGTTTGGGACATCGCTCAGATATGAAAGTCATTTATTCTATTGATAGTGTATTCTTTGAATTTTTGTTTATTATTTGTTAAATTTTTCAATTTTCATTTTAGCAAAATAAGTTTTGACATTTTTGAATTCTTCATATTTTTTATTTTTACTTTTTTCCATGAGTATTTGAAATCATTGTATTTCTTGAGTTAGGTACTATTTTTGTTATCTATATTATTTTTTTTATAAGAATTATATCTTCAATTTGTATTATTTTTTATCATTTGAGTTTGTAAGATTTTTATTGTAAAGGAGACATATTTGGAGAAACCTGTTGTCTCCATTGTGAATAAATAAATGATAATTTAATTTTTCTTTTGAGTTTTATTTGTGAATCTTAGTGTTATACTTCTTACAGATACTTCTTCTATACTTCATGCAGCATATCCTGATAGATATCTGTGCCGAAATTTTTTTTCAAAATTATAACTTCTTCAAGACAAAAATTTTATTAAAGTGCTGGATTAACGTTGTGATTCTCACGGTTTTGGAGTAGCTTCCTCTTTTGTTTTCCAATGTTTTCCTTGAGTACTTAGAATTGTTGCAGACGCTAAATCATAATAAAAAATCAGTTGAACATACATTCTATTGCTGAGTCTTCTACTTTGCTTGAGGGAATTTTCCTGTATTATGTCTTTGTTAGTTGTATTCCTTTCTCATTCTATTGAGAGAAATTATTGTCGTCCCCACCACGTCCTTTGTAATTGGGTAAAATTTTATTGTCTTTATTGCTAAGCCTGATACCAATTTTTGAGCCTGATTCGGTCAACTTGGAGACCTGAACGACTGACTGCTTCTAGATTCTGTGGAGTACAGACATATTTTCTGAGTTATATTTTTTAATTGTCTGATTTAATCATGTCTTTTCCAGACAGTTTTTCGTTCTCTCCTGGAGACTAAAGTTTAATATATTATATCCCATCAGTTGTGTAATTGCTAATTCTTTGTTAACTTATTAATGTCATACTTTACTTGAATTCATTCAGAGCGGTTGACTGCTGCAATTTATATATTTTAGACTTTATGGATTAGTAACAGTCGAAAACCCATTTAAGTGTGAGTAATGAATATTTTATAGTATTGTTGTATTGTCTTTATTTGGATAATTTTACTTGTATGTATCATGTGATAACAGTTTTTCGTTTTCTTTTATTGTTTAATGAATAAATCAATTATTTTATGATCGAATTTTACTCAATTTTGTAGTCTTACATTTGAGATGTATGACGATATCCTAATGTACAATAAAGTGATACTAAATGGAGTATCTTGCTACTCTTTATTTTATTGGTACAGTCATTTATATCTCTGGCATTTTGTAATTGTGAGTAGAGTTTGAAATACTCACTGATTGTACATCAACTGCAACTCTGTAACTTCTATTTTATATTGTATCTTCATGATTGATTTTATATTGTTCATCATTCTTTCAACTAGTAATTTCTTTTCCATGATCCCATTCATTATAGATTTAAAATTCTACAATGAAAAACCTATAATAGTTCTTTCGTTTGTCATTCAATATTCAATGTAAATAACTGTATGTATTGTATTCATCAGATGATTTCTTGAGAAATCATTCATTGAATACAAAATTAAGTATGTTATTTATTCTAGCATTACTAAGTAGTTGTGGCTTGTGTTGCAGGTTTTGTTTTGTGTTATCACGTACACCCTGAGTAGCTTCCGAGGTGGGTGATTGATACCCAGGTGTTGCTCCTGGATGACTTAGCTCAGTCGTAATGTTGGCAGGGAAAGGAGGCAAGTCAAAGTTCCTATTCTTTCTTCTTTGTGCCTCAGCTGCCGTGGACAGCACCTCCTGGTGCTTCTGACGGCGTGAAGGTCGCTCTCTTCTCTGATGACACCACTTCGAGGTAATTTTGTATTGGCCTTATGGCCTCCAGTATAGTAGGAAGAGGAAGGATGGACATGAGGGATGGCAGCCAACGGGCCGCTGTGCCCTGGGAGGATGGAAGGTTATGGACGGCAGCCAACGGGCCACTGTGCCCTGGAAGGATGGAAGGATAGGGATGGCAGCCAACGGGCTGCTGTGCCCTGGGAGAATGGAAGGCTAGGGACGGCAGCCAACGGGCCGCTGTGCCCTGGGGAGAATAGAAGGTCAGGGACGGCAGACGACGGTCCACTGTGCCCTGGGGAAATGGAAGGATAGGGATGGCAGACAACGGTCCCCTGTGCCCTGGGGAGATGGAAGGATAGGAACGGCAGACGACGGTCCGCTGTGCCCTTGGGTGATAGAAGGTTAGGGATGGCAGACGACGGTCTGCTGTGCCCTGGGGAGATGGAAGGATAGGGATGGCAGATGACGGTCTGCTGTGCCCTGGGGAGAATAGAAGGTCAGGGACGGCAGACAACGGTCCGCTGTACCGTGGGGAGATGGAAGGATAGGGACGGCAGACCACAGTCTGCTGTGCCCTGGGGAGATGGAAGGATAGGGACGGCAGATGATGGTTCACTGTGTCATGGGGAGATGGAAGGATAGGGACGGCAGACAACGGTCCGCTGTGCCCTGGGGAGATGGAAAGATAGGGACAGCAGATGACGGTCCGCTGTGCCCTGGGGAGATGGAAGGATAGGGACGGCAGACAACGGTCCACTGTGCCCTGGGGAGATGGAAGGATAGGGACGGCAGCCAACGGGCCGCTGTGCCTTGGGGGGATGGAAGGTTAGGGATGTCAGCCAACGTGCCGCTGTGCCCTGGGAGGGTGAGAGGATAGGGACGGCAGCCAATGGGCCGCTGTACAAAGACAGGAGGTCAGGGACGTATGGCTGCCAACGGGCCGCTGTACAGGAGAGGAAGGTTGGGAGTGGAATGCTGTGGTCTGGGGCTCGTCCGGCGTTTTTATACTCTCCCAAAGTAGAGGGGATTGAGTTTCGCTGCCGCCAGAGGCGGTAAGAATCGTCTCGATGCGCGGAAGATGGTGCGCCATCGGTACCCTCCTTATATCCGCGGTCAGCTAGCTTGCTGATAGCCAAGCGTCTTTCAATAATATTATTAACTATTTTCTCGTCACAATTTTACTTTGTGACAGTGTGTGTGTATTCTTGAATACTCATTCGAGGATCGAGCTGTAATAATATGCCTTGCTGTTGAACGAGGGCTGACGAATTCGTTGACTGAGATGGCCGGTGATATCGGACATCCGACCTTGCTGTACAGGGCTTAAAGACGATCTTCGATCTGACGCCACTAGCCCGATGCCTGGAGGCCATCACCCTTCATCCTCATCCATCACCCTTTGGACACTGGACTCGAGGACGACAGATCTTAGATAATTACTTGATACCCCCCACTACAGTATCTGATGTGCCCCCGTAAATTTGATCTCTTAAAGACATGAGTATTTGGTCTCTTAAAGACATGTTGTGTTGGTCTCTTAAAGACAGATTGATTATTCATGTAAAGATGTGTTTTGTAATAGTTTCTATATTATTCTCATTATTATAAGAGCAGTCAGTCAACTGCATATCTATGTTCTCATTTCCAAGACCCTCAAACCACAAGATTTAGGATCACATTATAATAATGGATCACTGGAATACTCAAGGTATCATACAGAATAACAAGCTAGACGAGATTAATTTGTTCATTGCCAGTTTGCAAAAAAAGCCTACCATTATTTGTTTAACTGAGCACTGGGTAGGAGAAAACAACCTCTTCCTTCTACATAGATTTCACGAATGTAACCCAAGTTCGTACAACTTCAGACAACAAAAAATAAGAGGAGGGTCGTGTATCGATAATCCTATCGATAGATAGTCTATCTTGTGAAGCTATACCTGATTTTCAGAATTTTTACATTGAACAGTACTTTGAGTGCTGCGGAGTTAAAATTAACGAGCATTTTAATCTAATTGTAATTTGCATTATAGATCTCCTAACAATCCCAGGCATTCCTTGAACATATTTTTTGAAAGATTGAATAATTTGTTAGAATTCTGTTTCAAAAAGTGTCCGAAATACAAAAGACTTCTCTCAGGTGACTTCAATATAGATATAATGAAGGAATCAATAACACGATCCAGATTTCTAGATTTATTACAATCTTATAACTTGTTCCTGCACTACACAGATGATCCGACTAGACTTACATCGGGATCTAGAACATGTATCGACAATGTAGCTTCCGATTTTGACCAACGACAGTGTAATAGTACAATCATTGACCATGATTTATCTGATCACACAGCACAACTGGTTGACATTCCAAATAAACTGCTTACTTCTTGCAACCGAAACAGATCAAATACAAATAAAAAAAGAGAAACCTTTAAAACAATAAGAATATTTTCGAAAAATAATATTAATCTCTTCAACACCATTCTATCAAGTGAGAGCTGGGAATCGCTTTTTGAATTGAGTGATACTATCTCCGACCCTAAGGCTAGTTACACACACATCGATTTTTGGTCGTACGATATTTTGTCGTCACTATGAATTCTATGAGATTAAACGGAACTTGGCAAACATCATATGTTTGAAATCATCTGTTTAATCTAATAGAATTTATAAGGACGGTAAAATATCGTACGACCAAAAATCGATGTGTATGTAACTAGCCTAATATTTTGTATAATAAGTTTCACACAATGGTAATCTTATATTTTGAACAATATTTCCCGCGAAAACCTCATACAAAAGAAAGATTACTCAGCTGTGATAAGGGATGGGTTACATCTGGAATACGTAGATCATGTGCCAGGGCCAGGGAGTTACACATGCAAGGCAGATCACGTGACTGCTCTGAATTCAGAGAATATGTGAAACAGTATAAAAAATATTGAACAGATGTATTAGACAGGCGAAAATAATGTACAACAGCAATAGAATAAAAAATTCTGACAATAAGACAAAAATGGCGTGGAAAATTGTTAAGCAAGAAACAGGCATGAACACAAAAGAATTGAATCTATCTAAAGTATTTGAAAAAACTCCTATAGAATCCACACTGAACTCATTCAACAACTTCTTTGCTAATATTTGCCAAACACTCAATCTAAATATCAACATGCATGCAGCTCTTGATTATTGTAGAAAGCAACCAGAAACAAATAATATTCTCATTTCATTTAATCCAGTCACAGAGCATGAAGTAATTAATCTAATAAAAAAAAATGAATGCATCAAAGGCACCTGGATGGGATGAGTTCCCTCCTTTCCTCTTAAAGAAATGTATTGTGAACTTGGCTAAACCCTTAACCTTCCTAGTCAACCAGTCTTTTAGGTATGGAGTGTTTCCCAATCTCTTAAAGTACAGCAGTGTGCTACCCTTTCTGAAAAAGGGAGACCCACAGGACTTTGGAAATTTTCGACCCATAGCAATACTATCTGAGTTTTCAAAAGTATATGAAATGGCTGTCGCAAGCAGGTTGACTGCTCATCTTGAAAATAATGGATTATTTAATGAGAATCAGTTCGGTTTCCGTAGGAGCAAGGACATTGTAGGTGCAATTTATGAATTTGTCAAGGTTATGTCGCATGCAATTGACAGGTCGCAACATGCTGCTAGCATCTTCTGTGACCTGTCAAAAGCTTTTGATTGTGTGAATCACGAGATATTACTGAAAAAGTTAAGCTATCATGGAATACATGGCACCGCTCTAAAATGGTTCATCTCATACCTTTATAATAGGCAACAATGTGTGAGAGATAAATTGTCCGCTAAATCTTCTTCATATGATTTAGTCCCAAATGGAGTCCCTCAAGGATCCGTACTAGGACCTTTGCTTTTCCTAGTATACATTAATGATCTGACAAATGCTGCACCTGATATAAGATTAATTATGTATGCAGATGACACAACTGCTCTGGCAACAAGCCCCGATCACATCACTCTTGCAAGTAAATTGAAAAGTGCACTGTCAGCAATGTCAAAGTGGTTTGAAGCAAACGGTCTATCGTTAAACTATAATAAAAGCCATCTTATTCAATTTAGCTCTGCTCGTAATCAAACAGCAGTGAACAGAGTACATCTTCCAATAATTGAAGACAGTGTTAAAGTGTCCTCTTCAACAAAATTCCTGGGACTTATAATAGATCAGAGTTTTACTTGGAAGGAGCATATTCAGGTCCTTGCAAAAAAACTAAATCAAGCTTATTTTGTAATTCTCACCCTCTCTCACTCACTAGACAAAAGCACCCTATTGGCCGTCTACTACGCATATGTCTACTCATATCTAAGCTATGGAACCATTTTCTGGGGAAATTCTGTTGATAGCGGTAAAATTTTTATAATCCAGAAAAAAATAATAAGAGTCATTTGTGGATTGAGATCAAGAGATTCTTGCAAAGCATTCTTCAAAAACCTAAACATTCTAACGCTACCATCTATTTATATCTATCAATTGTTGGTTTTTGTTAAACAGAATTTAGATAAATTTCAATTCTGCACAGATAATCACGGGTATAATACACGCAATAGTAGTCCCATTGCTTTTCCAGTACATAGACACACAGCTCTAAAAAAAAACTCCATTCTACTCTGGAATACGTTATTTTAATAAATTACCTGCAGTCATCAGAAATCTAGATTCAATAAACAAATTCAAACTAACAGTCAGAAAAATGCTAGTAGAGAAAGCCCTATACTCTGCTGCCGAATTTTAAATTTGTGAAAAGGGGCTGTAGAGTGTATGACGTTATTCTTTATATTTGAATAACGATTAGCCTCCTGCTTGGCATCAGTCGGTAGAGCATGAAATATTTGATATAATTATAAAAATTAGGTCGTGGTTTTTTAATAGGACATAGTCTCATAAAAATCTTTATAGGCCCAGGTATGAGCTTCCTCTATAATTCTTGTAATTCTTTTAAAAATAAATATATATATATATATGGTACTTATCCTATAGTGTTGAGGAATTAAAATAAATTGCACACCATAAACAATTTGATACATATATTAACAAATATTGCAAAAAATAGATCAAGGCAAAAAATATAAAGAGCGATAAAAAATATATAATATAAAAATAGAACAATAATTGAAATCAGTAAAATATCACAGGCTAAACATTATACTCTAGATTTATAGCACGAAACATTACCATGTGCCTTTATTTTAAATCATATGCATCCTTTTGCATGTAGCTGTGATATAAGCTTGCTAATACTTGTCGACTTGAACAATTCAATTAAAAATAGGTTCCTTAAGATCAACTTGATAAATTGGCAACTAATAATCCTAATATATATATTAAATTCTCTAGTATCTAGTAGATTTCCTTGTAATGAATATATATTTTATCTCAGGGTACAAGATTCGGCACCTGATGGAATAAGTAGAGCAATTCATCTAGTGAATTAGAGCTACAACAAATTATCGCAAATTATTGCAAAAATTAAAGATCATATGAATATGTTTTAATAGCCTAGATTTTATACTTCTTTGATTTATTAGAATTTTCTGAAATGTACTGATTCATTATTCCTTTAATAAAATACCTTTAATACTATATTTACTTGCGCAAGTATTTTTTATTAAATTCTTAATTTATAAGAAAACCCTTTCGACGAGCTAGCTTTGATTATTAGATTAATTCGAAGCACTAAGGGCGCCCATCACTAATTCTATATTTCTCACTCACGTGTCGAAATCTTTTTATAAGCTGCTGACGTCGATCCAACTCCTGGTGGTCCTGGACTATGGTAGCCGGAATCGTCTCTTCCAAGGGGTTACAAAAATTATTTAAAATTGAAAATGACTTCTGCTTTATAAGAGCATCACAAAGTCTCATAAGAAATTTAATAATTCAAACTAACTTTAGCTTTTACAAGTTATAGCAAGGTATTACGCTCTAAAATATTTAGGGTCCTCTCATGGTGGCATTTGGCAGGCGAGTGATCGTTCTCCTTTTCAATTTTACAATTCTTACTTCCGACTTTCAAATTTACATAAAATTTGAATATCCTAGTCCTCCGCCATTTAAGGTTCAAATAGATTGTACCAAAATATTAAATTATTACTTAGGTTGTATGTTTAATAATTTCTTTGCCTTCGAGCCATATCCATAACATAGACTATATAACATTTTTACATAAATCCCAATCATTTATAGAAATATATATAAATATTTTTGAATTGCAATACTATTGCCGCCTATTAACTGCCATTATATGATTGGTGCATGCAAATTGTTTCAGTATTCATGCGCTTGGTAACCTCTTATTTCCTGGATACACTTAATTATTTTTATTAGGTTTTCTAAGTATGCTCTCTACATGCTAGTTAATATTCTATATACTACTATTTATTTCATGCTTCCTAATAGTTAGCCACGTGACCATTTGTTCTTCCAAATTGCATACCGTTTTGCTGCAATAGATCTCTGCCAAGGGGTTTGGTCAGATTCTACGTTGCTTGGCTCGGTCGATCGTTAGGTCGCCGATCACTGAATGTATATACCTAACCTCAATCTTCAAAAAATTTTATATAATATTATATATTAGCAAAAAATTATTTCAATTCCTTTTTAGGTTATTGTACCGTTTAGCCAGAACAAGCTGATGCTATCTAATCTTTATTGTTATCTCATTGGCGATATTAGCCAGTTACTTTATTCAGACCTATTAGTACTTCAGCTAGGGATTTTTACATCTACCCAAATTTCAAATATGTTACAAGTGTAACTTAACTTTTTGTGACTTTCATTTCCATGTGAATTTGATGAGATACATCATAGAGTGTATCTATTTATTTTACTTTTAAGAAGTTAGAACTAAGTCTTTTAGATATAATTTTGTTCTAGTATTGACATGTCACCAGTCAAATGAGTGTTACTCAAAAATTGATGTAATGTGACGATAAATAAATGAAATGAAATGAAATGAAATTATTGACCAGATTAAAATCGGCAGACCTCAGGCCCTAGCACAATTTCAACAACTAACCCTTCTCCGACAAAATCATTTGTCACCAGGAGAGCGGTTTCAGATCAATCAGCTTCTGGGGGAACAGATCATTAGAAACAGTAATTACCATCTTTAGACTGGCTGGCCGCTATGGCTTCGTATAAAATTAGCGCTGCTATCCAGAGATTGTCAGTTTGGTGTAAGGGCAAGCATTCCTCACCGGCAATTAGGAGGTACTGGGTTCGATTCCCGGGCTGACAAATAATTTTTGAATAGTAGCGCTCATCGAATTTCAATCTAGCTGTTTACCCTGTTGTCAATATTTGCAGTAGCAGAAAGTCTTCGGGGTGAATTACAGCATTTAATTTGCATTTTCGTTTAACAATAATTATAAACAAAAATTATCCTTGTGATTTTTGTCCCCCATGTACATGCTTTCCCAGTATTATTATTGATAATACTTTTATTGTGTACGATCAATCATATATGTATTATGAATCATATGATTATTTATATGACGACTAAGTGTGGAATACGTATGTGCTATTTCAAAAGTGCGTCTAGCAATTCTGTTTAGTAAACTAGAAATTCTCCACAGAGAAGTAAATTGATCAATTTCTCTCACTGCCAAGTAGATAGGATGAATAGGATGATAATAGGATATCATGAGATAGGATGATAATTCCAAACCAAAGGAAACGACATTTGAACCATTACATAGCAATGCTGAATAGAAGTTGAACTAACTAGAGCTCTGTTGTAAAAGAGTGGAAGCTGCTCGCGTCCCTTGCCTGTCTCTGTAAGCGATCAGATCAGTTAGCTGGCTGCAGTCTGCAGACCTTTTGCATTGCGAGAAAAGCGGCTATTCATTCTATTTGTGGAGCAAGCATGTCAGCATATATCAATTTTATAGCTGTCTTGACTCCAACCACTGCTCAGTGGTGAAAAGTTCACCCGGGAGATGAATTGAGTTCAAACTTGAGTTGTATTTGCAGTTTGGAGGTCGTTTCGATCTCACGGGCGTCCTCAGTTGCCATAAAAGGCACACAAATTCTTGCACAAACCGGCTAAATATTCTAATTCTTGTAGCAAAGTTGTAATTGAGCGGGTAAGATTGTGTTATGCAAGGAGCGGCAATTGCCTATTGTGTGCGGGTGTGCTGCTCCGCTGCTGCTTTCAAATGTCAGCATTTTTCATTAAAAAGCTGTTTTTGTTTCGAGTAAATTATGGAATACAAAGATATAAGTCATGACTAATGATTTACATAATTTATAAACTATTCTGATTGATCTCAGAAAACGGGGGTTGATCTTGAAGGTTTCCATAAACATATCTTAATAATGGACTGGACGAAATGAAATTGTAAATTTTTTAACAACATGAATTTTGAGCATTATATTTTTATTGAATATTGAATTTAAAGAAATCATAGGCCTACATTATTCACTCGTGAAATACGAAGATTTATCACTTAAATCTAGAACTTGCAGTTTTAATGAGTGTGAATCGAGACAAGTATGAAATGACAAAAATATTCAACTCTTTCAATTTTTATGCCTGTTGCTTTACTGACATCTCGGTATTCCACGATCGTTTAATGATCCATTAGTCGTAACTAATAACAGTAACTATACAGTTACCATAGGCTTGTAGTCGTAACTACTAATCATCATTTTTGTATAACATTTTACAATGTCTATGTTTTCCTTCAATTTCTCTATCATCGATATAACTTCATAAGGACTCATCCTCTATTTTCTATTGAACCATACTCATTTCTCAACGATGATCGCTTTTATAGTGCTCACAACTAGGTTTTCTAAAATGAATTTGGTCACTCATTATATATAAATGTTTTTGAAAATTTCTCAGAGTATCAGTTTCAGTTTTAAAATAAATTATAAGAAATACAGATTCTTATATGGAACTCTTCTCAATAGCATTCCCAAGACATTCATTGTTCGGAATACTTAGCCAACAGAGGAAATCATTCCAATGGAATGAAGGCACAAAATATGCAATAAAAAACTGACCTTACTTAAATACATAAACAGAAAGAAATCTGACTTGTAATTTTGAGAATTACAAAAACCTTGGTTGACCACTCTTACAAATGGGAGAGAACTTGACTACAATGTGAATAAATATAATGGTCGAATGTGTGTTTTGCATAATAAGATAGTAGGGAACATGAGCACCAGTGTGGGGACAGAGTTGGATTGTATTCTGAAGCCGAATATCGAACAGGAAAAGCTTTTGTTGGGTGGAATTGAAAAGGCGGTGAGAAGCAGTTTACTGAAATGAATGCCGACTTTTATAACCCTTCGAAGGTTAATGATGCCATTATTGTAATTATTGTAGCATATAAGATAGGATCATGCGATACTAATCGGCATCAAGATACTAATTTAATTCGCTTTATATCTACAAACCTGGGGACGGTTTTGGTTGAGACTTGTTGTTTCAAACCTATGCTGACCACCCAAAAACTTAAATGCAGAACGTTTACATTGTTCCGAAGCATTGTTACAAAGTTTTTCATTGGTAATACAATATCAAAAAGGGTTCTCTTCAACCTGTGTAGTGCAGATGATGATTACATTGGGCAAATTAAATCGTGAGAAGCAATCAACAGCTTTCAATTGGTAATGCTAATACTGAACATTATTATTGATCTTACTATCAGTTTTTCATAGTCCTCACCATAATTAGAAAGATTTATTCCAATCCTTAACTAGATTATAATTATTCGTATTATGGCAAGAAATAACCCTTTCATCGGATCCGACTTTTTGTATTTCAACTAAACCTAGAATTCCTGAAAACAGTGACAGATGTCACCGGAATGTTCATTGTTATACAGTGCTTGTGAATTTTGAGGAAGCCTAGATATCTGTTCTGACAACTAACAGCGAAACGACAGCGACATTGCTGATAGTTTGAGAATACGGATGGAAAGAAGTGAGGTAGGAAAATTATTGATTTCATTCACATACTAGTGAATATAATGATAATAGGTTAGTATCATTATTCAAGAAAGTATATGAATGATTTGAATAAATTTAATGTACACATCTCAGCTCCACTTTTTTTCTCAATACACCTTTTTTATCACGAACGTTTTGAATGCAAGTATTGTTCTTGTAGATTGTAGACTGGCATTCTCATCAAGTCTGAGATCTGAGTATATCCTCTTACTGATTTACAAGGAATTGATCAAATTCTCAATAATTGAAAAATGGCTTTCCAATTCACAGTCTTTTCAAAAAAGTAGAAATTGAAAATAATGCTCAGTTGAAATGCATAATGTGTAGTTACTTCTCATATCTCTGCAGCAGACATTTATTTTTGCGTAAGTTCAATTCAATTTTACTTATTTTATAGAAATCTATCGTTCATTCTACGACTTCAACACTTTCAACAATCACCAACTGACCGGCACCTGATTCCTGCTTTAAATGCGCGGGAAAACCGTTGCAAAGAAAACATTGCATCAACTCGTCATAAAACCATCCCACTCAACAACACACTTTTCCATTAATCTCCTTCAATTATCTTTAGCACCTGTCTTCCTTCCAACTTTTATAATTTGCTCTCCTAGATGAACAATCGACATCATAAATTTTCAAGGTTATGCACACAAATTATTGATTGCATCAACAGTCCACGAGCCATAAACGTCTTATCTACACAAATGATAAAAACTTATTAACGGGGGCGTGAGGTTGTAAAATTTGTAGCCTACTAGGACCATTAGAATTTTCCTAGAGAGATGCTTACAAACATTTTCCTTTTTTCCTTGTATTTTTTGTGGTAAATCTTATTACAGATGATCAACTGTCAAAAATCTAATTGATCTTCATGAAACTCCTACGTAGAATTCCAATATGGATATCATCTTCAACCGAACTGCTATTTTCAAATCTTATATTTTTAAAGATTCTATTCTAGCTTGTGAAGAGTGAACATTACATTTGCTATTCAGTTGGTTTTTCAAATTCCATCTGAATTTTCTCAATGTGTTACATTAATCTAGTGGATTACTTTTAAATCCAGGAGCTGAGGCATTTTATCCTTTTTATGTAACAGGTAATAATAGTTTGCCGATAAATCACCCTTCTGCCATACAAGATAGATAGTTTACTTCCTCAATTTGTTATCGCATTCATATAGATCACATTCTACTCCGCAAGAAATTTATGTAAACGAGTGAGAAAAGTGACAATTTTTATTGCAAAGTTCATATAAACTGATCAGGAAAAGTCCACAGCTTAACTCGATTATCATAATGTATCAGTTTATAGGGAAACTGGTAAGTGAATGTGACTGTATTGTCTCAGAGCACGGCATACGTGTCATGTGTGGCATATAGTGGGTGATACTGACTCTAAACAGCTTAGAAACTATAATTCTTTTGATCCACAGCCCTCGACATGAACTATAAACGCAAAGGTTAGCAAATGCAAATCGAATGGCAATGACTGACACTGTGATGAAATGATTGTTGAGTTTATGATAGCATCTACACAGCGCGATAGGTCGGTCATATCGCGTATATCAATCTACTAATACGAGACAATCGACATATAATTTAGTAGTGTTCGGGTATTTTGAGCCAGTCAGCATTGACGAATAATAAATATCAAATATAATGGACCGCTGCTCTTTGTATCATGTGAGCATTTCCAGCGAATGTTGCCCACGCTTCAAATACCGAACATAATTTGTAAATATCATTCTTTTAAAATTTAGTTGGCTATATTTCCGTGTTCAGGATAGTTTTGGACTTTGGGGAAAAGATTTATTGTGCAATTCTGAGCTTCAATTGCTAGAATCTAAAGCTAGAACTCTAAAGTTCTCTCCAGCTTTCAGCTTTCCATTAGTATTCTTACAAATATCCTGTAAACAGCTTAAAGTAATCCTGTAAAGTAACTTGCTTATTGTAAGAAAATAAGCTTAAATCGTCGAATTCATTCAGTAATTCATCAAACTTGCAAAAATAATTCCATTTCTCCATGAAAGTGTGTGCCAAGAAAACAGAGATCAGAGCTAATAATAATCAATTAAGAGGATCGTATAATCTGATCTTAAACTATTTCTAAAATTGTTATCTGTGATTTGAGAGGAAATGAATCCATGTGCAAGCTAAAATGTATTTCATTTCCGTCAGCTTCCATACTGGCGTTACACAGGAAGAATTGTTGAATATGCGTTTAGTCCAAGCGCAATAATTATGCTTTACCAGTAAGCATTATACTATAATATTAGCATTGAGTTATACCAGTAAGCATTATAAGTAAGCCAGGAAGCATTGCGAAATAATTTACTTCTTCACCATTTTACAACATTTGTATTCTTTTACAATGGAATATGCTATTCCAGCTGACTTTTAGGGGTGGCATTTGGCTAATTTTTTTTTTTTTGGAAAAACGATCACGACCAAATGGCAAGCTATTCCAATAACAATTTGATGATCGATAGAACTAATTTTAACACTGACCTGGAGTACATAATGAGTATGACTGGTAATTTGGAGCGCTCGGAGCATATTGAAACATTCGTGATGACTCAATCAAGAAGTATATCCTTCATCCTTGTTTCTAATTCTGTTATGTGCTATCTCTTTCACTCTCTTCACAACTAAAAACAATATATATTCCAAGGCTCCACATGCATAAGCGAATTGCCGCATTAACATTTTTGTTCACGCTTCGGCTGTATGTAGGAAAATCCCATTAGAATAATTCTAATCTGAATATTTAATGTGATATTTGAAGGACAAAACTAGAGAGTTGAGTTAATTTTACGGTTAATTTGTGGTTTTTAGTGCACGTTTGCACCTCATATGGCGAATGTAAAACACTAGCAAAGTATCCATAAAGTGGGTTACATCATACTCAAACCGAACATTGTCAGAGCAATTTTTTCCTAAATTGAGTATTAATTCATCAGAGCTGGTAACTCACATGTTTTTGAATCATGTTGATATGTTACCTTTGTACCTTGTAATCAGAAAGCAAATCATTCTCTTATCATGAGCAAGAATGATATACAGCTTTTTTCAACGAAGTCGGGGTGTAACCGGCCTTTCCTTACAATAATTGGCCCTCTCATAAATGAAGGTGTATTATAAACAACAAATTGAAAAAATTAGCTAGATCAAAAAAAAGATGGAATAAAAATAAAGTAGAGACTATCATAGAAGGATATTATTAAGTATATGGATTGTGAGATAGTATTTCTAGCTGCAGGGGGAAAACATTAGGAGAAGGAATAACTATTAGTGCCCCCTCAAGTCAACCATTCTCTATCAACTCCATAGGATGAGCTACTCTGTGAGGAGAAAAAGAATACTATTTTGTAGTCGAATCTGGCGTTGATAGAAGAAAATCAAGCATATGAATCAATAATATCCAACCATGATCTCCAGTGGTGAAGAACAATGATGAATGTAACATCGACTGATCAAAGTCAAGTTGAGTGGATGTGGTTGTTGAGCATTTGCCAGTTGTAATAATTATTTATTGGATGAATAGAGCAGATCTTCCGCTACAAACATCCATACAACCACAAGATGATCATCACAATTGAGAGCATCTAGATTGATGCTCGGGCTCCATCAAATTTGACATCGCATATCGCGAATTACGACTGTCTTGCACTCGGTTATTGATGGATAGCACTTTATAAAAGTATAATAAAAATCATCATCGTTGTTGCAATCATCCGCATGATGTTGATACAGATTGAACTTTTCAATGTGATCTCTTCCGGCTGAAGAACAGTCTGGCTCACTTCAAATCCTTTGTGTCATGTTCAAGAGATTGCTACGGTAACAATGGAGTGATCCGATGACTTTGAAAATATCATCGTGTTGTGGCACTGTATTCTAATAAGTGGGCATTCGGATAAAATATTATGTAGATTCACTTTGTATGCTAATGAGCAATGCTTCTAGCACCTTCCCCACCCCTACCCTTCGATCAGACCATGCTGTGACAATAACTGGGGATGATATTTTTTTATTAATTTCAACATCATCTTGGCCTTCAACGATTTGAATATTACTATTTTTCCATATACAATAGGGAAACATAATAGAAGGATGTATTGAGTTATAATGATACATAGCAATATGGAAATCCTTCTGGTGGATTTTGGTAGATTGGTTGTTTAAACTTTACCTGGAAGGTTGTGCTGATGGTTAAGAGGTTTGTTTTCGTTGGTTTTTTCAAGCGATGAAAACATAATTAATTTTCCATTCTCCAGTGATTTTATAAAATAGTTGGTTTAGTGACATTATAAGGTTGGTTTCGGTAATGTGGATCATCATTTATTCACAAGATTATAGAAAATAAATGGACATCACGTGAACTCAATGGAGAAGGAACAATAGTAAAAATATATCTTTATAAAAAAGTTTGATCAGAACCGTTTAATCCAACTGAGTGATATTCCATTAATCCGATCAATTAGATGAAATATTTAACACACATCAACTGCTGTATCAAAGCTCTCGAACTTATCATACAAACATTTTTCTAAGTAGCCAAGATAGTGAAATCTGAAAGAAATGAAAAGTCAAGATCTTCCCAGTGATTAATTCCAACAAACTATTATTCAAATGAAATTATTTTGTTTATTTTTTATGAAGAATGATGAATTCAACAGCTTCTAAATTAGAGGGTTATGTATAATGTATGTATAAAATATAAAAACTACTGAATAATAAATATTTTAAATTGATCTCCTTCATTATACTATACATACATTTGACTACTCCTTGGAGCTTGAAAAACCTGAGCAGTTAAGAAGTATTGATCCCCTATGGGTAGATTGTATGGGTAGTATCAAACAAGATTTGAACTGAAGCCCTACTATCAAACAAATCGGTAGATCATGTTCTGTTATAGCTTATAGATGATTAGACTTCGATTCCTACAGCTATTTCAAAACCATGACATTCGATTGAACACTATCGACGACAATACTAAAATACCAAAGTAATAACATACTATTAGCAGCTTAGAAGGATATTGGTAATATGATCACAAGCCAGCAATAAATGTGTGGAAAGACTGAGAGAGCATAGGAATAGGGTAAGAGGAAAAGAGAACTTGAACAAGAACAGCGAGTGACGGTGTTTCAGATTGAAGATAGTGACTGTACAATATGACAGATTCAAAGGGTCAAGGCTGGATTTGGTCATATTTTGAACAACAATAGAATTAGTATTATATTGAGCCAATTAGATGAGGAAATAGGTCCTGAATTCGAAAGTGTATAAATTGAGGGTTAAGGACAGTGAGGCTAAAAAATGAGCATATAAAATATAAAGGTTATGTTTTTATTTGTGTCAAGCTGTTATGCTATAAACGAGTCGTTTGCATGAGTCAGGGGAAATGTTCTATTTCATGTTAATGTTTCATGTTTCATGTAACTGTCAGCATTGGTTGAATGAGAAACATTGAAGTTGGTGATGAGGAATGCTGACAGATTCATATGAATCCCACTATATTAGAGCTTATCAAGATTTGTTTACAAGCTAGCAAGTTACATTCTAGTATTAGTATTTGATTGTTAGTTGTCATTTTACTGTTGTTTCAGTATAATTGTATGGTTATGGTAGCTCCCCGACAGCTATTCTGTTATCATTCGAAACTAATCTATAGGTTGATTGTCTTTAATCTTGGAGGGTCGCTTGTTGAGTTGGTGATTCCAACTTCGAAGGAATAGTGTTACATAATTCACATTTTCTCCTGATTCACCCGACTCCCCATAATCGTAATCGTTTATTGCGAGTTCAATATCAAGCAAAAAAAATTTCGAATTTCGATTACAAAAAATAATATAGAGTTAGATACTACGGTGGCGGTGAAAGATACTAAATTCACTTCCTAGATCAGTGACGTACGGTAAGACCACTTTTGTCGACAATCATCATGAAATAAATAATTTTAGAATCTAAAATCTTCCAAACTCTTTTTCACTCATTTCCCCCTTCTGGAACCAAAACTACACAAGCTGGAAACAAATATTGTAAATACTCTATGCCTAAGCATTTTCATGGATACATTTGGTCTATCAGGTTAATACCACACAGAAGATGAAATTATCGGTGTGTGGAAATGAGCGTGAGACAATGATATTTTATTAACTTTAATTATATATCTGATTTAAAATGGTTGCTCAATTTCAACAATATACTCGATGATAGGATATCAATCATCAGAGCTGGGAGGAATGTGAATTGAAAACGACTTATTTTTCTATACTACTAGTACGTAGATACTTAGTACGCTCGCTCATAATCCAGAAGTTTTGAATTTCTAGAAGTTAGCATTTAGATAACTCTTGTGCAGCTTTTCAAGCATTAATTCTAGATTAAGAGCGATCATTGAATTCCTTGGATAGGCAGTTGAAATATGGAGCAAATTTGAGATACAGACAGGCGTTAATAACAAGCCTGAACCTGGACGTTGTAATGAAGAAATCTCTATATCTCCAGCATCGTTCCTATCTGCTTGCATTTTTGCTCCATCACTTTTCCCTCGTTTATGTTTTACAACGAAACTGTTAGCCTCTCTACGTCAATTTGCTTGAGCGGCAAACTTGTTCAGTGTTAAACACATATTGTAACCAGTTGGCTGAAGATGCAACAACCAAGCGCAATGTGATGGCTCAATGAAGACGTCGTCTTCTAGATCACTTCCGTCGTTATCTAAATAACCGTAAACGTCAACAAACTGTCCTATGCTTATCAATTTTCCTCACTTTACTCCTCTCTCCTTCCCTCCCTCATACACATTTCCAATCCTCCTCTATCTATTTTCTCTCTTCCTTCATGATTAAGTTTGTATTTAACTAGGCCGTTGGATCGGGTGGTAATAAACTGCTTCTTTTGAATGAAATCTGCTTGTGATCTAACCTTAATTATCTACCGTAAATTATTATAGACTGGATATAAAAGTACCCTGTCTAAAGTAAGAAGGCTCTTTTTTCAATAAACCGATGCTGTAGTCACATTCATTCAACAATATAATCGCTTAATTCAATTCATTGAATAGGATTTGTAAGCAGCTGGAACATTATTATTCAATAATTCATATTAACTCTGATCCAAAGTATTTTGAGATTCTGCACCATAAAATTAGTTCATGATGCAGCTTCATTCTCGATTTGAGTAGACTCTTGTATGGCAATTGTAATAACAAGTTCTTGAAACATAGTTCAATCCATTTTGAGGTACAAGATTCATAGTATAGTAGTCACTGGTCATGATTCAATCTTCTCTAACCTTTGAAGTTGAGGAAATAATGTAGCGTAGTAGTTCACTATGTATTTTTTTTCAAAAACGTCTACATCTGATGTAGATATGAAACGTTCTATCATGGAACTGATCTGATTCAGAATAGCATTTATGTTTTACTTTTATTAGCCCAGGCAACGAATGCTCAAATAAAGGTATAGAGGAAAAAGTTTGGAACACAGTTTTCAACCCCACAGCTCTTTTAAGGATAGTTGGAGGAATAACATATGAAAAGTCCTCACCACTACCTCCTGTGCTAATGGGGTGGGGGTGGTTTGAACTTTAGAGTATCTCTTTACAAGTATCTCGAAAAGTATCGGATTTATTGAAAACCTCTACCAAACAAAACTTGTAGGACATTTGTTAAGCTTCATTTTTATGCAGTTGAATATGTCAATATAACGCATTGTTTCCAAGATATAATCATTTAATTAATAGGTGGAAAATGCAACTTTCAAACCACCCTCATCCCTTCAGCTCATGATGTAGGGGTTGGGATTTTTGATATGCTCATCTCCAAACTAGTCTCAACAAAGCTTCCGAGTCGAAGATTGTGTTCCAAACATTCCTTTCAAATTTCATTGTCAACTTATCTATTGTTGCTGAACAGACAATTTCACTCTCAACTCTAAAACTGCTGCAACACTGGTGAGGTAATGAGTAAAATAGTGTGAATATACATAAAATTGAAGATAATTCGATGATCTATCAGCTCATAATCAGCACAGATTCTTTTAATCAATCGTTCAAAAATTATAAGGCCGAAAAGCTGAAAAAATTGGAGGCAGAAGTGTTTTTTCAAAAAATGTCTCACTTTCAAGAGCGAAGAAAGGTGAATAGGATATCTCAGAAACTATGAGAGATATCGAAAAAATGTAGAGGACAAAACTTGTTGTTAAGTTTGTAAGCTTTAATTTTGCACAGAAAACAAATGTTCATAAGATGCATAGTTTCCGAGATATATCCGAAAACTGAGAAAATGGTACTTTCAAACCACCCCCATCCCATTAGCACAGGGGGTAGGGGTGAGGACTTTTGATATGTTATTCCTCTAACTATCCTTAAAAGAGCTGTGGGGTTGAAAATTGTGTTCCAAACTTTTCCTTCTACATTCCTTTGTTTCACTTTTATTATATGTTCTTTTATTGAGATTTTGTTTAGTAATTATATTTATTCTTTTTTCCACTTCAGCTTCCCTTGATTGCTGATTTCACATCTTTAAAGGGTTGCCTTCTTCATGAATCTCTATCACCGTCACTATTCTGATCTCTCTTCACATATCTATATGTTTCTATTTTTGAACGAGATCTCATTGGTAATTTGTAACTGAAGGAATAATATATTATAATCATGTAATCATATATATATAATTTGTGTGTTACGGAATGTAAAACGAACATATCAATAAATAATGTAATCAATTTCTCAAGCAGCATCAATTTGATATTGTATTGTACATTCATCGAGTCAATTGTTTATAGTTGTTTGATTGAGTAAACGTATCCTACAAAAAAAGATAGGAACAATAAGAATATAGATTGATTCCCGAAAGATGAGCTCCATAAATATGTTCAATGAATTCCACAAGCTATTTTTGTCCAATTTTGACGAAGGTGAAGCTTCTCCACGATTCAGTCATCAGCCATCTACAATCGGTACTGTCATCTTTCTCACACTTATTCGCTCGCTCACCTCTCTTCTCTTACTCTTCATACGCTATCAAAATGGAATGAATGATTAGCAAACCGAAAAGCATGCTTCTAAAAAGGTGAATACACAATACGTTGAAAAAGCACTGGAGGCAATCAAAATTCCTCGATCGATAATTTACAACTTTCGTTTGAATAATTTTACCTCAATTCTAGTTTTAATATAAACATGATGTTGTAAAAAATGCAGATTGCTCGTTAGAAGAGGTGAGGAAGGAAACGATTCATTGAATAAATAATGATATTTTGTACGTAGTTTGAAAAGCCTATCGGTAACGATGTGGCCATGAACCTCCTACGCGATATTCTTATAATACAGCTGCAGGCTACAAATAGGAAATAGGCTCCTGATACCAGCAGCATCCCGAGCTCTGAATAAGCTTCTCATTCTTATTCGCATCTTCATTTCCATTCAGTTGTTGTTTGGTATTGAGTTGTAAAGCTGGAGCTATTCTTCTTTTTTGGGTTTGTGTCAAATGTTGGTACTTTGCATGCGGTCGCCATTTATGTGGAAAACGTATAATGCCATGGGATTGCTTTCATTTCAAGTAGTTGAAAGAGCATAATGAAGAGGAAAAGAAAGATGAGGAGAAATAGGAGAAGTAAGAGGGGAAGTGAGAGGAGAAAGAAGAGGATAACGAAGAGAAGGAGGAAGAAGAGAAAAACGAAAAAGATAAGAAAGATGATAACGAAGAGGAGAAGAGAGAAGAGATCAAACAGGAGGGGAAGAACTAAGATAGAACGAAGGGGAGATGGAAGAGAGGAACAAAAAGGAGAATGAAGAGAGGGAAGAAAATAGAAGAGAAGAAGAAGAAGAGAAGAAGAAGAAGAAGAAGAAGAAGAAGAAGAAGAAGAAGAAGAAGAAGAAGAAGAAGAAGAAGAAGAAGAAGAAGAAGAAGAAGAAGAAGAGAAGAAGAAGAAGAGAAGAAGAAGAAGAAGAAGAAGAAGAAGAAGAAGAAGAAGAAGAAGAAGAAGAAGAAGAAGAAGAAGAAGAAGAAGAAGAAGAAGAAGAAGAAGAAGAAGACAGTAGAGAAGGAGATAGAGGTGTATGCTGGTGAAGAAGAGGAGAAGAATTCGTGGAAGCACAGAATACGATATTCCTGGGAGGAGCAGGAGATGAAAAGGAGAAAGGGATTATGAAGAATTTAGAAAGAGACCGGTAAAATTTTGTAGATTATATTGGAAGAATATAAATAGAAGAGTAGAAGGAGCAATATTAAAGTGCAAGGGAAGAGAAGATTGAGTGTAAGAGAATTAATTTAGAACATGTGAAAAATTGATATAAATGAATTTCAATAGGAAACTACATATAAGTAGTGGAGGAAGTCAGTGAAGAGGAAGTGTTGTGAAATAATATGCTTTGAGATGGTGAGTAGAATAAAGAGATACTGAGTAATCAGTAGATTGAGACAGGGAAAAAAGAATTAAATAATTATTAATCTGACATTCATTGAAGGATAAAGTGGATAAAAAGAAGGGTTGCAGGAATTTTGTAGAAATTGTGTAGGATCTGTATGCAAATGTTATTTGCTGGGCGGATGTACTTATTAGCATAAGCCAAATAAATGCCCGATCAAGACCAAGATCAGCTAAGCTCATTCATTGCTTGTCCAACTTGCAAAAATTATGCCTGTGCAATGGCCTTTTTGTGCTAATTGATAATCGTTGCTGCGATTTTCGGACAAATACATTTATCAAGTAATCTTGCTCCACATAAGAAATAGATCATTTTTCTAGATCCAGTTACGGATACCACCGTTCAGCCAGATATCGAGCTATATCATTCATAACTTTGACTATTCCTCGAGCTAGATTATATTTAGTAATTCTTGAGTGATCTTTAGCAGTAGCAGTTCTACCAGTGTAGAACACGTCAGTGAGACTAGTATACAGTGATGTAATACAGTAGGATTGTACCAGCTAAAAAGAAGCAACTATTATTTTTATTGCACTACCTGAGGTAGGAATATTAGGAATATTTCCTTCAATTATTACTGATAGAAATGAAGTTGCATTGCTCATTTAATTCTACAAAACAACAACGTTTATCAAAACCTCTCAACATTCGACACTCACACTCATTTTCAATGTTAAAGATTGAGTATTCAGTTTTGAGATTGAAAAAAGGATATATGTATGTTTACACGTTACAGTTTATCCCATTTGATGATTTGGCACCCAAGAAGAGCTGAAATTTAGTGCAGCTTATCATTCGCAAAGAAGCCAATATCCTTTCAAAACTATTGTTACTATTTCATATCCGAATAGTAGCCAATGTGTCCCAAAATTATAATTTTATACATTCAAACATACACTTAGTCTGTATTGAAAAATTACATTATGGTTTCACTCTCAGTAGTATGTGATAACAATAGACCTCAATAAATAATAATTCATCACACTGTTGCACTCCAGAGACCCCAATTCACAAATCTAGTAGTCGCATTCACTTTGGGCCTTAATTAAATAACAGAAAAGAACAATACAAAGTATGTAATAAATGCCTAGTGATGTTGATAAAATAATGAGGTTTGGTTTTTAATCAAGCAAAGCTTACCGCGCGCGGGTTATTGAGTTACAAAACAGTAATTAACTATTTTGAGAGCGTGCCGAATCTGTTACTGTTACTTTCAATACTAACTAGTGAGTAAGTTACGTTAGAGAGATAACTGTCATCGGACTGTGTTACTGTACCGGTGCGGCTAACGTAACTAACATGAAAGATAGCTTAGGGAGCATTGCGAAGCTGTGGAACAAACAGAGAAAGAGATAGGAGATAGGAGAGTGAGTGACCAAGAACAACAATGAATGAATGACCTGAACAACGAACGAGCTGTGCTGGCTTTCAGAGATTAAATTACTTTCGAAAGAGATTTATCGGGGAGATTGTTTCTGAGGGGTAGGGTGAAGAAGGAGAATAAACTATGTAATATGGCGAAATACTATCTGTGGAGTGAGATGAGAATAGAGAGTGAGATTGTTTCTAAGGGTGAGAGTGTTCGTGATAATGAGAAAAATACTGAAACATTATTTAAGTAGGTAGTGCAGTATTGTTCTTTGAAATTAACTAGTTCAAATGGAGCACTACAACAACTTTGAGTGCAAGAAAACGCTGTTTGGAAGAAGAAGCGTGTGCTACATCTTGCTGCAAGAATTCTAAGATATAGTTTCTCAAGCGATCGGTTCTTGAACACTGTACATTGATAAGGTGGTCCGTACATAAGGAATTATTACTGTCTTGTGATAAGGAACGTAAGATTAAAAATGTAACAAGTAGTATGAAGCTCGGGTAATGTGGTAAGCTAAGAGCCTTGTGCTTGTGCACAGCACTACGACTGCGACTGCGCATGTCAGCGAAGGCGACGATTTCAACCATTTAACCACGGCATAAAGATTCTCGCGCACCCGTTGCCGTCATGCGAATGACACAAGGCACTATTCTTTAAACTATATTTTTCCTCTTGTGATCCTCAAAATAATATTCAATTCTCATTCTAGTATAATATGAGATATTCTTTACTAAATTTTAGAAATTATTTAGTTGATCTTGATTAACTTGTCACACTCCATTGAGTTTATTCTAATCTTGCCAATCCTAAAGTAGATTTCTCCGTAGGTAAATTTCTCTATTGATTTAATATTAAGTTCTTTAAACTTCGGGCAGGTTAATAAAATAGCAGCAACAATAAATTTTTCATTCCTTAAAAAGAATAATAATGTGAAATGTGGACCCGAATTTCCTCTCTACCTACTCATCTCAACTTGGCTCTCTTTTCCTGGTGGTGAATATTTCACTTTTTAATTCACAATTACACCGTCCTAATATAACATACGAGCGTTGTACTGCAATATTAGTCCAACGTATGCCTGTATTGTGTTGGAAAAAATCAACATTATTTCAACTCTGATGGTTTTTGGATGACTAAAACATAAATATTGAGAGAAGTTGCTATGCTAATGATGGAGTGTTTGGACGAAAATAAGAAAAAAGCGGCAAAAATTATAATGCTTCGCGTAATTGGACATAATGAGAGTCAGAAACCAATCTGTCTGATGCGGTGCAGTGATGACGCAACTACGAGAGAGCGAGAAAGTGTGATGAGAGAGGATTATTGATGAGTATGTGTCACGGATAGAGGAACACATGTATTTTTTATATTCCATTGTAACAGATTATTTGTATGGAAATAGTTGACCTCCTATGACATAATTTTCCCTTCTCTTGCCGCATTTAACCTATGAGATCACTAGTAGGATGATAGCATTGTCCAGTAATTTGTCAGTGAATACATGTACCAAAAATTTATGAATTGCTCAATTTATTTTCTTTCTTCTTATTTTGGACGATTCTTTCGAGATTTCCATCTTGCCTTTTATATTTTTCTTATATTATTGATTCTGTTTTGTTAGTGTGGTACTACTGTCTGACCGAACTCTTTGCCTTCGTCAGCTGTAGGAAGCTCGGACTGGCACTTCTGTTCAGAATCATGATGGAACGCCTCAAACTTTTGCGTACCAATTTTTCTTTCTTTTAATAATGTTTCGGCATTATTAATCATATTTTATTTTCTTCAACTATGCTAAGGAAGCATATTTATTATCTAATGTCTGATTGGATCTTGTAATAACCCTGTTGGGTTTTTTATTTACCGTACTTCAAATATTTCACATTGATTTATAAAATACGAATTATGGATGAAGCCAATCTTAGAAACCGATGTTACTTCAATAGAATGATACTAGACTTGAAGGAAATACACCATGACATGAAACAAAGAATATAAGATTAGTATTAATTACAGCAAGTTATTTTTCAATCTACAATCAGTGCGGTGAGCAGAACATTTCAACATTTTGTCAGCAATCCAGCCAAGTCCATAGAATTTTATAATGAATTAACTTCGTATATCTGTGTTTCTCTACACTTCATCAGAATCTTCATTATCCGGGTTTTTCATATAGACTTTGTTAATTATTCTAAATTTCAAAATTATGTAACTCATTTCTTTTGAAAGTTTTTATGAATATTTAAGTATATTTTGATTCCTTCTTATAAAAAAATATAAGATTCAATTGGACTTTGGTTATATTTTTTTCTTTCAACCAAGATTGCCAAAATTCACTGGCCCTCATGACCAGCATAGCTTCCTATTGTGCTGAGCAGTTTTATTTGGGTAATCTCAAATATGGTTGGTTACAATTTGGTAGCAGAACGTAGTTTATTTATGTGGAGATCTTGGTTGAAATAAAATTATATATAATTCAGAATGATTAGTGGGGGGAGAGCTGAGAGTTGTTGAGCAATTATTTCTATGACTTGTATTTTTGTATTTATGAACTTTGCTATAATCATTCATTGTAATCATGGAAAAACTTACCCAGATTATTTTCAATGATCTTGATTTGAATAAATTTCTCACTCAGATAATTATTCCCGATTATCTTGTGAAACCTAACCTTATCTTTGAACTCATGACCTTGGGAGAAGACTTGTGAAGCCTTGAATCATGTAATGTTAGTAGCTTGAGATCAAGCTATCGTTCATTAGCAGGTAATAGCACCAATCAAATTATTAATAGTATTTCAAGCTACAATGAGCCAGTTGATGGATCAGCGATGTGGTGGAAGATCTCCGTGTGCTAGGTGTGGCGAACTGGCGGCAGGGAGCACAAGAGCAGGATGTATGGAGGCGTCATGTCGAGGAGGCCAAGGTCCACCCAGGACTGTAGAGCCAGATAAAGTAAAGTAAGTAATGAGTCAGTTGATTGTCTTGGAGAAAAACTTCCAAAAGTAATGGAACTTATTGATACTATTCATTCTGGTGTACAGTCAAGTGATATGAGATCTGTAATCAAAGCTAATTTAGTAAAAATTGAGTCAATCTTTATGCATTAATTTGAATAGAATGAAGCAAATTATTTCATTTTCACAAAATAAGAGTGAAGAACCTCTTACTCTTACAGAAAATTTGGATAAGCTCTTGAATTTTTCAAAAATTTTTACTGATTGTTATCATAGAATTCTTGAACTACAAACCATGATTGCTCCATCTAGGCCACCATCACCGAACCCTAGTGCCTTACTTGACTCAACATTAACTAACCTACCTAAACTTGTTATAAATGGAAATTTAGGAACTAGTTTTAAGGAAACTTGTGCTGTTACATTTATTGGGAATAATAAACCTAGTGTAAGCTATGAAACTGAAACTGAATTTGGTTTTGAAAATAATGTTCCAACAAAAGTAAATCATGGTTATCAAGTTAATAATCTGATTACAAAACCAGCTTTGTAAATTGATTGGTTCTAGTTTTTACAATAAATTACGAAATCCTGTTCAATGTTTCTTAAAAAATATCCAACCATGTGATTAAATATTGATGGTTTATTGAATTCTTAGAAACTGCTATAAAAATTCTTGATTTATCAGTTATGTCTGAAACAAGTTTATTGCAAATTCTTGTTCCTTATGCTACTGGACCTCTAAGTGATAAGATATTGTATTCTTTGAATTCTAATGCTAGCTTTAGGCAATTTCATCTAGACTTGTTGAAATATTTTATCCCTTAGCGTCTTCTTTCAACAATAAAGAGAGATAAATTTGATAGGCTGCAAGGACCTCATGAGGCACTATCATCTTATGTGACAAGTATCAAAGAAGCAGCAAAATTATTATTATTGAATGAGAGTGAAGCTGAAATTGTAAGTACTATTATATCTGGTCTTAATCCTCAAGAGAGAAGTAGGCTGGTATTCATGAAAAAACCAGAATCATTCAATGATCTTAATATGCTTTCAATAAATTGTCAAAACATTGCCTTCACGGATAATGAAAGGATGCAATTGTACAATAGTACACCTGTTCAAAATTATGCATTTGGCAATTCTAATCATAGAGATTCTAATAAGAATAATTTCAACCGTAGAAAGGATAATGTTTGCTTCACATGCAATAAAACTGGTCATATTTCAAGGAACTGTTTTTTTTTTTCAAAAAACGGGGAGCGCCCTTTTCCAAAAGGCAATACCTGATTTCTAATGCAAGTAAAATTATAATAAAGAATAATACTCCCAAATGTCAGTTAGGAATGATAAAAAATAGACTTTGTGGAGTCATTAATTCTAATATCAATCTGCCTTTTATCCCAGTTAGTTTTGAGAATAACAAAAAAACTATATCTGCATTAGTTGATTATGGTTCCTCATATTCCTTTCTTTCATATACCTTGTTTCATGAATTAGCTAAGAGTAATGAGGTTGATTTTACTGTCTTTGACAAGAATACTTCCAGTATTATTATAAAAAAGTCTTGTTATTATGAAGATCATAACAACATATGACTTGGAAATTTGAATTCCAATTGAGTAGTGAATTGCCAGATAATAATACTTGGTGTTGATTTTATTGAAATGTCGAAATTAATACCTGATTTATCTAATAATCAGTATTTCTTCTGCTTTGATTGTAGTACTAAATTTCCTTTGATTCGTTATCCATCCAATGATTTTTCTAATAGACATTCTTAGTTAATAATGTTATTCAAAAAATTATTCCTGGAGATACTTCCCATCTTTCTGAGATTGAATTAAAAAAGGTGAATGATGTTATTTCTGATTTTCCTGATGTATCAACTAGTAGAGTTGGAAGTACTGATTTAGTGCAGTATGATATGAAGCTAACTTCCAATAAAGTTGTACGTTGTCAGCCTTTTCCTCTCAACCCTTTTAAAACTCAGGTTATGAAAAGTAAAATCAATAAATTATAAGAAGATGGTGTTATTGAAAACCTCAATTCTCAGTATAGTAGCCTTTGTTTCCTTGTGCCAAAAACTGAAAACCCTATGGAGGAGAAAGATTGCAGGCTTGTTGTAGGCGTCCGAATCAGAACATTGAGTTGATCTCCGGACCTATTTGACAATTAGATACTTCCTTCCACCATTTTTCTAAAGCTAAGTATTTTTCCACCCTTGACTTGAATAATGCTTATGGACAGATTTGTCTTGCCGAACGTTCTAAGAAATTCACTGCTTTCATAACCCCTTTTGCACTTTATCAATACAAGAGAATTCCAAATGGAATATCTTCTGGGGCTCAGCTACTTTCCAGTCTTATGGAGAAAACATTTGGTGACCTTAGATTTAAAAACTATTATTTTTATCTTGATGATTTATTTGATTGTGTACACTGGACCTCTTGAATCCCATTTAGAAGTACTTAGAGAGGTATTCTCCCGACTTCGTAAGGCTAACCTTACTGTCAATCTCAATAAAGTTACTTTCTGTGCTCCAAAAATATCATTTCTTGGTCACATTGTATCCCACAACTCCATTTGTATTGACCCTGATAGGACAAGAGTCATTGTGAACAGCCCTATACCAAAAAAGGTGGAAGATATTCAGAGATTCATTGGTTTATTGAATTTCTACCACAAATTAATCTCTGATTTTGCAACTATGCAGCTCCTTCAAATGCGCTCAGAAAAAAGGATGTGGAATTCATTTGGACTCCTGAATGTTAGCAAGCATTTGACAAATTAAAATTGATTATTACTCAGCCCCCTATATTGAAAATTGCTGATATCAATCGTAGATTTGTCCTAGAAACAGATGCATCCAGTGTAGGAATATAGGTTGTGTCTTGAGTCAGGATTATGATGGTACTATTGCTCCTATTGCCTTTGCATCTAGAACACTGTCCACCTTAGGAAGAAAATTCAGTCTATGAAAAAGAGGCACTTGCTGTATTGTTTGGTATTGAAAAGTTCAGATTTTTCTTAGAGCATACTCGGTTTACTTTGCATACTGATAATAGTGCTCTGCAATGGGTCCTTAAAAATCCTAAGCCCCTGGGAAGAATTGGGAGATGGATTCTCAGAATAATTTCCTTCCAGTTTGATGTTAAGCACATAAAAGGGACCGATAATGTGATAGCTGATTATCTGAGTAGGATGTTTGATGAGAAGCCTGATGATGACATTACTGGTAATACTCCTCCTAATGAGTTTGAAAGTCTCGATTCTCGTTTGTGTAATGTTGCTTTATCTGACTTCCCACTATGTTTTACTGAGATTTTGGAATACCAGAAAAAGACCCTCCTATAATAGAAATAATAAAGAAGAAAGAATCTGGAGAAGATATTTTTCCATATTCAATCTCAAAAGGGGTACTCCTTTAAAATAGTAGAAACAAGCACCTGTCAGGCAGTTCTGGTTTATTACTCTGGCATTTCAAAACCTCAATTCAATCGATCTTGGCCAGAATAGAGTCTGTTCCATAAGTAAAGGATTAGTTCGGAGCTTAACCAATGAGAGATTGGATATTGGATATGATAGACTATCATTTCCAAATATCTCATTTGAGAATCATTGATAATGCATTATTTGTCAGGAACCAGGTATAATCTAGTGCCACTTGCGAGTAGGCTGAAAAGAGCATATCGACGACACAGATTTAGATAATCAAGAAAAATGCATATGCGCTATTCCTATTATAACAGAGGCTGCAAATCCATGTAGGGCTGCTTGGAGTTTCATCGATTCCCGTGGACGCAAATCTTGCGTCTACTCTTTAGAGGATTCCACTTCTTGGGGAGCATTTTGAATGGATTATTATATTAATTATAATTATGAATAATGGATAACTATTCAAATGAGTCGTCTTTTATGGTTTATTATTGTGATAATTTCATAACTGGTAGTTCTGTGAACAGTAGACCTCACGCAGTATTCTCATCCACAAGTACCAGATGTCAACTGTTTTAAATGTTAACAAACTCAGTTCATGTTTGAATTTGTATTCCATATAATATAATTCATCCAGTTCCGTGATCTTTCTATCTGATGAAAATTAATTTTTTAGAATAAAAAATATTATGATTTCTCCAACATTATTTAGTTCATTTGTTTATTTTTATTCACCTATTAAATTAGTTTTTTCGAATGTGAGAATATTGATACTGATGGGCACGCATAATAATACCATGACTGCGAAACAAAATATTGAAACCAAAGACCTTAAAGCTGCGATTAGACCAAATTTATTAAAAAAATGTTAATAACTCAATCCTTTTAGATTATATTAGATTGAACATAACTTATCATATACATGATGAACATATGTGTTTGTCAACTTCCGTTCAATATAATAGAATCTACAAGGATTAAGTTATAACCATTTTGTTAATAACTTTGGTGTAAACCCAGCTTAAAGATGCATACCTCTTCAATGTCTTTGATTGAAACTATATACCTTATATAAATACAGTAATAGACTGGCTTCTCCACACATCTGTGTAATCACTTGTCAGCTGATTTATGATGAATAATTCTATAGTCTGATTTTTACTCTAATATTTGCGTATGAAGGAGGCTCCTTTTTCCTTTTATATTATCCTTAAAATGCAAAATTGCCAAAAACCTTGTATATACGTCGACGCGCAATTTAAAAAGGAACATACCTGTCAAATTTCATGAAAATCTATTACCGCGTTTCGCCGTAAATGCGCAACATATAAATATATAAACATTTAAACATTAAGAGAAATGCCAAACCGTCGACTTGAATCTTAGACCTCACTTCGTTCGGTCAATTATACTATTGAAAACTAATTATCAAGGAATTTTCTTCTCATTTCCTTATTATAATTGTATCATTTGGGCATCATGTGAATAAAGATTTATTTGATTTGATTATGTGTTATTATATTGTTGATATCGATATGTGAGCTGACGTTGTTGTAATATT